>NC_142589.1:53126776-53431568 GCF_965207765.1 Zootoca vivipara | reverse complement strand
ACACAACACAACTCAAGCGCTTTGTCTCCTGCCCTTGCCACTGCTCCTCAGACTCACTCCGCTCTGCTCCTGCTAGGAACGCCAATTGCGACCACCGATTGCCGCTGAACCTGCCCGCAAGTACAAGGGCGAAGAGGGCAAGAGGAGCCGCTGCAGCAGGCTCCTCTAGCTAGCCTCTTCCTCCTCAGCGCGGAGCAGTCACTCCAGAGCCCAATCCTGTGGCGGAGGCGACCGTGGCGAAGCGCGTGCACACACACACACACCCCTCCCCGCTGAAGCAGCTCAGGAGCCGGGTGGGAGGGGAAAGAGGTGGGAACGCGCACCGCCTCCTCGCGTGATTGGCTTGGTATGATGTCCACGCCCCCCGGAGGGGAGGCAGCAGTCACGCAGTTCTCCGCAACCACTTTTCCCTGCCAGCCACTTTTTGCACTGAAAAAAAAACCAGCGCAAGCTGTAATTTATACCTTTCCCCCTCTTCCTTTTTAGCTTCTAGGGGGGGCAGCTGCCCCCCCTGGGTATGCCCATGCTTCATCTGTTTAGACTGGACAGATTGATGCATTGCTGCTAGTCCATCTTAATTTGTAGCACCACAAGGCAGAAAGTGTAAGCAACAGTTCCCAGGAGTGATCCATGAGGTGACCATGCTGTTTTACACCCTTGCTTCCAGGAGAGCCACACTGAAATGTCCTAAACAGCCATGATTTGTGTCACTAGGAATCTAGGTAAGTAAGGTAAGTAAGAAATCTACAGGCAGTGGTTGCCATTTTTGTCTGAGGTTATAAACACATTATGTAGGCAGTTTTGCATCGGACAGATCTAAGTTGATGACTTGCTATTATCTCAGATCAGTCTAGAAAGGCACACCCTTTCCCCAGACTTCAGGTGAATTGCTGTGATGTCACAGAACATTCATGAACATTACTGATGGGGGCAGAGAGCAGAATGTCAACCTAGCTGAGGCCAAGAAATAAACAAACAGATCTTCTCATAGAGACTAGGGAGGAAAGAGGCTGAGGAAAAGGGGTGGGGAGATGCAGGGGTGGAACAAGAAGTCAGGAGAAGGACTGGGCAGTATGTGTGTGTGTGTGATGGGGGGGCGGGGGTTGGCATAGGCCCATACACATATGGTAGGCCATAAAGTGTGCAGAAGAAGGCAACCAAGATGATCAAGGGTCTGGAAACCAAGCCTTATGAGGTGATAGTATTAGTAAGAGGATATATTAATTCTATTTAATCCTCTACAGACCCACATGTGAGGGTTAATGGAGAAAGGAGAAAACAGCTGCTGCCTGTTTTTAAAACTGGGGGGCGAGCACATAAGGAGCCCCAGTAGCAGAGTATTAAATCCCATTATTAGGCAGATAAATGAAGCATAGGAATAGGTTATTAAACCTTCTTTTATTCTGCTCAACTGACTCCCATTTTGCAACCTTTTCAATGAAACATACCACAGACTGCAAAGTAAGTTTGAAACTCTTTACCTACAGTTTCTAGTTCTCAGACATGCATCTTTCCTTATGCAAGAGCAATAAAATAATGCAGGTAAAAATATTCTTAGGCTGGGAACTAAGTTGAGGCATGCCTGCCTTTGTTGTTTGTGGCATGAAGAGAGGGGGAGATAGGAAACAGGCTTTACTTCCTCTCAGGAGAAGAGGGTGTGTCACCTCACTGAGTCTAGTCATTAGAACCCCTTGTTTTCTGCTGCTCTCGAGGGGAGGACTCAAGCCAATTGATTCCAATTACAAGAAAGGAGATTGTAAGTCGCTTTGGAACGCCCTGGGCAAGATAAAGCGACTAACAAGTTCAATAAATAATCAGAACAGCTAAACATTAGGAAGAACTTTCTGACAGAGCTCTTTAACACTGGAAAGAACTCCCTCAGAAGGTGGTGCTCTCTCCTAGGGTTGCCAGACTCAATAGTGGACAGGACTTCTGTGCCTTTAACTGCCCTGCTCTCTTTTGAGTCTGGAAACCTTAAAGAGAAACCAGCAGACCCTTTGTTTAATTTCCAAGCAAAGGGTCTGCTGGTTTCTCTTTAAGGTTTCCAGACTCAAAAGAGAGCAGGGCAATTAAAGGCACAGAAGTCCTGTCCTCTATTGAGTCTGGCAACCCTACTCTCTCCTTCTTTGAAGGTTTTAAGCACAGCTTGTATGGCCACCTGTCAGGGATTCTTTAGCTGTGATTCTTGCATTCCTGCAATTCTATGATTTGACATCCTGAAATTATTCCCACCAAGCACTTCCGTTGTAAGCCTGTGGACACCAGAAGTCCAGTCTGCTCTCTGTGCCTGCACCAGGTACCTTAAATAAGCCAAATGGAGATACAGAGGGATGCTTGCAATTTGTCTTCCTTAAAAACAAATGTTCTCCAAATTTGCTGCCATAGGAAATGCAATCTGTCTTGCTTTCCTCCTTCTGCTGACACAGTGTTGGACTAAGACTGGCTCCTTCAAAATTAGGCCAGCAGATGCCACTTTCCTTGGTTTTTATGGAACATTTTTTTAAGGCAGTCTGTAAATGCTTTGCCATCTTGGCAAAAAGCTCAATATGGGGGCCTGAGATCCACAATGGCCTGCCTTGCTTTCCATTTGTTAAAAAGCCACTTTTGACTGACCTTTTCCTTCCTCTTCCCCTCCCCTCCCCTCCCCCCTTCCTGATAATTTGAGAGGAGCCCCAGAGTCCCCTGGGAGAAGGACAAATTGAATACTTCCACTGTGGCACTTGAGAAACGTGGATTCAGAAAGCCAAACCCTTTCCACCTTCAGAAATATAACTAAATGTCGCCGAGGAATTTCTCATCTCTTGAGGCAAATTAAAGAGATATTGGTCTCCTTTGCACGTCTGACAGCTGCAATTCAAGCTCCTGAGGTACCCTCTCCACAGCATCGCCACTCCAGTTTCCTTCTAGAAATTCATGTCAAACTGTCTGCACATTGGAGCCACTTTTTAATAGCTGTGCTGAACTTAAAATGAAATAGAGATATGCTTGCCCACAATTAAATTTTCATGCCAATCATATTCAGAAAAAGAGGGAGCTGGTATGAACTCTGGAGGACCTTAGCCCCATTACGATTGGCGTTTGAATGTACCCTTTGCACACAGACTGTGGGATTTTAAAGGTTAACCTCATTCACACTTGAAAGTAAGATGGAGAATTCTTTCATTATTGCTGCCGCAGAGGTTTGCATGGCAGCAAAACACTGCAGGATTAGGAGACTAGCACAGATCCTCCAGAAAGATTCTAGGACAGCAGGTATGCCCTCTGCCCCGATGTTCTTGGTTAGCGGCAGTATCTTTAGAGCAGGCATCCCCGAACTTTGGCCCTCCAGATGTTTTGGACTACAATTCCCATCATCCCTGACCACTGGTCCTCTTAGCTAGGGATCATGGGAGTTGTAGGCCAAAACCTCTGGAGGGCCACAGTTTGGAGATGCCTGCTTTAGAGGCAACTCAGGAAGCAACTGGACAGGGTAGCTTCCAATGGCCCACTGTCAACTTTATTTATTAAGAACATAAGAAGAGTCTGCAGGATTTAGCATAGACATTAGGATAAAGACCTGCCTGCACTCCACAGATTGAGCAGGCCTTCCTTTAGCTGGGACTGGGTTGTACTTAATTCACAAAATGAAGGGAGTTCCAAAGTCTGGGAATAGCCACCCAGGCTGAATCTAGATGTATTTTTTTAAATAAAAAAACCCTGTAAAAATGTTTTGTTTTGTTGTTGTTTTTTTATAAAAAAATGTTTAAAAATATATTGAATTTGCCATTAGTTCACCATCACCATCTAGTGTCACATTTGTATAATGTATTTAAAACACAATTAAAACATTATATTTGCAGCTGTATAGCTGAATCTCAATAATGCCTATGAGGGTGGCAGGACTGCTAAAAGATGGAACCGAATGTCTCAGAGGAAAAACCAGACTGCAGACTTTGATGTAATGTGTGCCTTGCTGGATAGCAACAAAGAAGTAAGGAAAACATAAGGGATAGGGTAAACAAAGCGTTGCCAAATGTTATTTTGTCAGGAAAGAGAGAACACTTGCTGTGAAATGTATTGCCCTCTGACATTAATTGCAGCTGTGGTTACAAAAGCAAACTAAGCTGCTATCAGGGCAGGTGTCAGAAGCAGGGCAGCGATAACTCTCAGGGTGTCCGTGGAGTTAACTCTTTATTCAAAGAATGAAAACAGCTCAGGAGGCCGGGCCTACTTAGCACAGCAACTTCTCCCAGTAGATCTTGCCCCAATGAGGCAGTTGTGAGGACAGAAGGTCCCCACCTTCCCACAGCTCCCAAAGTCTCCTCCTCCCCTGGGTCCTTCACAAGCAATCTGAGACACCAACACCTTTGCTCCACCCTCTTCATACCTCTTTGGGTTTGGGAAGACCAGGGGGATGGGAGCTGGACATCGCAGGAGGGGGAGATAGCCTGACTTCCTCACTGGCCTGACTCATTGCTGCCCTTTGCCCTCCTCCTCTCCAGCCTCCTCTTCTGCCTCTGATTCTAGAATACTTTTTGCAACAGACTCTTCCAGATCAAATCCTTGTTAGCTCTTCAGCTTCTGACTGACATCTCCTCCTCCCTGTCTGCTTCCTCTTCTCCCTAGGACCACTCATCACCATCCCACCAGCAGCCCCTGGCCCTGAGCCTTCTTCCCTTGGGGGTTCCTCAGCTGGTGCCTCCCACCACTCCTCGGCATCCAGTCAGTGCATGACAGATGCTGTCACCGGAAAAGTTAAATTTTGCTGAGATTTCTGCATGCTGATTCAGCTATTTGTTTTTCCTGCTATGCAGTGAGCCTGGAGTTTCTGGAAACAAAATATCAGCTAAGAAATATAGCTAACTTTTATGCACTGGAACAGAGAACTAATTATATTGTGGACCACCCTGTGATCTTTGGATGAAGGGAAGGATAAAAAAATTAATAATGAATAAAAAGATAAGATCAGGTTCACATGGGAGAAAATTGTCTTTCAGATAGCCAAGCCTGAGCTCTATGGGGCTTTATAGGTCATGACCAGCACTACTACTACCACTCACAAACTTTACTTCATCTCCCAGACAAGCCGAGAGTGTATTATGCCTGTGGAAAAGGAGGGACAGACTTTCACAAAAATGGACCAGAGGCAACCAAGACAGACTGCTGTGGTGCCACATGGAAGGTGACCCAGGAATAGGAAAATTAAAATGCAGTCTTAGAAACAGTCTCGTGTTTTCCAGATGCCTGCATATTTGAAACTGCTTTGCCAGGGCCAGGAAAAGGTTCTCTCCATCATTTTTCTTCTTATGGTGAGAATCACATCTCCTCCCTCTCTCCTACCCCCTTAAAAACAGTTTCTGGGCATGTAAGAAAATAAAATAGCCTCTGCTCAGCTCTGAAAGAGAGCCTGGGTTCTGCACAAAAGGGCTTGCCTCCGAGCCTCCGTTTGAAATGCAGGCTGTTCCTCTGCCTTTAAACGGCGGGCAGACTTTTCAATAAAATATATAACCCACAGACTGCAAAATGATTAATGCGATAGCATTTCAGAATTTTCCAACCTGCAGGGTATCCCCAGCACTCGCTCCACATCTCGGAGCAAAGCTGATTAGAAATTCTAATGGGCCATCTCATCTCACCTGGTAATGAGATGCCTGCCTACCTCGCTGCCTCTTTGCACAAGGCTGGCGTGCCAGTGATGGAGCCACACGTTTGCCTGGTCACGGGTTACTCTGCAAGGTTGATGGGGAGGGAGACTTCCATTAACCCGAGGAAGGGAGGGGAGAATTAACTCCATGGGTGTGGTGTAGCTGTCCATCTTTCCCTGAAGGCTAATGGCAGAAGGAGGGGATGGGTTGAGGCCTCAATCACAATTTAGACTTCACGTCTCTCGGAGAGACTTTGACACATACAAGGCCTCCTACTTCCTTTGTGAAGGGCACAAGGGGGTGGGTGGGATGGCAATAATTGACTTGGTGCCCTAATATAGAGGTCGGTCTAGTTGGCGCCAGTAACTGGCAATACTACCAGCAGCAAAATGAATATTGTCTTCCCTCACAGAATTGACTGCTGAATCACAGAGATGTAGATTTGAAAGGGATCCCCAAGGATCATATAGTCCGACCCCTTTCAATGCAGGAAGCACTGCTAAAGAACCCCTGGCAGATGGCCATCCAACCTCTGTTGAAAAAAACTCCAATGGAGAAGAGCCCACCAGCTTCCCAGGGAGTCCGTTCCACTGTTAAAAGAGCTCTTACCGTCAGAAAGTTCTTCCTAGGTTTTAGCTGGAATCTCTGTTCTTGGCATTTGAATCCACGTGTTCTGGTCCTCCCCTCTGGAGCAGCAGAAAACAAGCTTGTTCCACCTTCCATGTGACAGCTCTTCAACTATTGGAAGATGGATTAATATCATATCTGTCTCAGTCTGCTCTTCTCCAGACTAAACTTACCCAATTTTCTCAACATTGGGCATAGCCGGGGGAGGGGCAGCTGCCCCATCAAACAAACAAACAAACCCAGTGCTTTTATTCTATAAAAATGTTTAGGTTACTCCTGCATCCCCCTGGAAAAAAGCACAAAAAATACTTAACTAACTGACCAATTGCATCACAGATAACTCAGTTCTGCCCCCCACCCCAACATAAAACCTGCTTCCCCTAAAATAAATCCTGGCTACACCCGTGTTCTCAACCATTCCCAATGAGGCTTGGTTTCCAGGCCCTTTATCATCTTGGTCATCCTCTTCAGCACATGTTCCAGCTTGCAGTATTCTTCTAAAGTACCTCAAAGGGTTGTTGTGAGGATATAATGGGAAGAGGAAGACCTTCAGCTTTTTAAGACTAAGACTAATACTAATGCCAGCAGCATTCCCCACACCCAAGATCCGCATGGGACAATATTAGAATATTATAGAATATTATACAGCTGATACAAATAAAATAGCTGATACAAATTTGAAACACCACATCTCAGCAGATGCATTTAAAAGGCAAAGGTTTGCTAAAAATCAGACCTCTTGGTTCCCTCCTGACCTGACCTTGGCATGCCACGTTTCAGAACCTCTGAATATGCCATGGGCCTCAAGCTGAGGGCGCTAAATTGTTTACCTGTTGAATGTTGAATGAAAAAGAGAAGGTGGAGACAGTGCAATCCAGTGAATAGGAAAAAAAATGTGGCATTGTTGACATGGCCCAAAATCTAGCTTAACAAGAATTGGCTGCAACCCTTCAGTAAGAGGATTGAGCTGGCTCTGTCCATTAAAAGTGAATGAAATAGATTCATACACCACGGAGGTTTAAAATTTAGGCTGCATGTTATGAGTGTTCATGTTTACTATGCTCTTCCAGTTTGATATCTCTGTTTTTATCATCTGTAATGGAAATATAATACTCCTGTCAATATTACCCTTGCATTCTTGGAACGTATTTCTGTGGGAGTCTTGTTATCTTAAATTACAAAATTGTGTATCCTGCTGATTAGAATTGGAACGGAATCCAAGGGTCATATAGACCAACTCCCTGCAATGTGGGAATCACAGCTCAAGAATCCCAGACAGATGACCATCCAACCTCTGTTTAAAAGCCTCCAAGGAAGGAGAGTTTACCATCACCTTCTGAGGGAGTCTGCTCCACTGTCAAACAGCTCTTACCACCAGAAAGTTCTTCCTAACTTTTAGTTGGAACCTCCTTTCTTGTCATTTTAATCCATTGGTGTGGATCCTCTAGAGCTGTAGACAAGCTTGCTCCATCTTCCATGTGGCAGCTCTTTAGTTATTTGAGGATGGATCTAATATCACCTCTTAGTCTTCTCTTCTCCAAGCTAAATATACGCCCCCAAACCCCACCTCAGAATAGCACTTTTGAGAAAAATTCTAAAGCAATTATATAGAGGGGTGTTGTCAGGGGATTGTTGCAGCTACTCTTGAGTAAAGACGCTCCTGTCCGCACTGTCTTTAAGAGTTTTATTGTGCATAGTATTTACAGTGCAGAGATAACAGAGAACATGACCGCCTAGTCCGACTCAGAACCCGGCAATGGCTGCCTCCTGCTTTTCGGCCAGCATAAAACCTGGGCACCCCAAAACGCCGCCCCTTCACCCTGCGTGTGGGCGCGCACCTCAATTCGGGCGCCGGAAGGAGAGATTTCCCCTCTTGCTGACTGGGGCGGCACTTGGGCTCCGACGTCTCGCTGAGTCTCTCATCCGCTGACCCTCGACCAGAGCAGTGCCAGGGCTCTGACACATCTCTAAGCCCTTCCTGCACTCTCTGTCCTCCATAGCGTTGCCAGGGCTCAGACACCTCGCTGAGCCCTCTCTCCAAACCGCTCCATTCCTCATTCCCTCCTCCTGACTCGCTGCTTGTGCTGTCGCTGGGCGAAGTGCTGGTCAGGATGGCTGGGGGAGGCTCTCTGTAGGGAGTCCCCCTGACAGGTGGGATTTCTGGTGAAAAGCAGATGGGGTACTTGTTACTTTTAGTTTGACAAATAGGTCCTCTATTCTCATCATGTTTTGATTTTGTCATAACTTTGGGGCAAGTACTGGCATACAAAACTCGTCTGCTTTTCCTTATTTATAAAAAGCAGAGACTGGTTAAAATGTCACAGAAGTTTCATTCCTGAAAAATCTGAGTTTGTTACTGAAGAAGAAATGTGTCTGCATTTGCCGTCTTGCGTTTTGTAACGCAATCTTACTACTGTGGCTCCCTTTTTCACTGTCCTTGTGGTCATAACCTCCTGGGATAGGAATGTTCTCTAGCATTTGGAACTTTATTGCTTTCTCACGGCACAGTGTTGGTATAATCCACCCATGTAAGGTAATTATAGAGGCTGCAAATCTTATTTAAGAATCCAGCAGGGCACATTTCCGGCTTTTAAGGCTACTATTTTCCCTATGCCACTCAGCGAATGACAGTGTTGTCTACTTCCCCCACCCTCCTGCAAATTTGTGTTTGCTCTTTCCATTATGTGTTTCTTCTTATAATTGTAACGGATGCGTACAAAGTGCTCCAGAGATACAGCAAGTCATAATGTGGCGTTGAAATGGGGTTCCGTGCCACCAGCTGGGTTTGAAATTAAGGGGAATAATACACAAACAATATACCTTGATGGGTAATTTTAGAAAACTACTGGACCAAATAAAATTAGATTTTTGAAACCTAAAACATACAGCAGGAAGTTGGCTTTCTAGCGGGGTGTTTGGTTAGTTCACAGATTTAATCAACCATCAGTGCTCACATCAGCTTCTCAGAGTTACTGTTAAGCATCGATTTCCACACCCCTGCAGCACCCAAGGATGTGTTTTAAACTAGGACCAAATTGAATTCTAACCAACTTGAGCTTTCTGCAGCCTGATTGGTCCAAAATGCTCTCTCTCATGTTGGGAGGTTAGATGCCACAGTTAAATTGTGTGATGTACTTTCATTTTGGTCCATGCTCACAGCAACCGCATCACTTGTTCCATGGAAGTCAGTCTTCAGTCAGACTGCATGATGACCTCTTGCCACTCATAATAGATGCTCCCTTTTCTTCCTTTCCCTGCACTTCTTCCCACCCCTTTGCCAAACGTAATAGAATCATAGGTTTGTAGAGTTGGAAGGGACACCAAGGGTCATCTAGTCCAACCCTCTGCAGTGAAGCAAAAATAAAAATAAAAATTCCTGACAGATGACCATCCAGCCTCTGTTTAAAAAGCTCCAGGGAAGGAGAGGCCACCACCTTCCAAGGTAGGCTGTTCCAACATCAAACAGCTCAAATGTCAATGGAAGAGCTGGTCATTTGCTTCCTTATTAACATTGGTTTCATGTCTCAGTTTATTATTAGGTGTTCATTTTGATTTAAAAATGTATATCGAAAAAAAGAAAAGAGTCCATAAAAATAAACATGTACAGCTATTTTTTTTATTAAAAAATTCCCTATAATACTGAATGTGGAGGCACGGATCTGGATCCAAACTGAATCAGGCAATCTCGAGATTAGTTTGGGCAATTTCTAAAGTACCAAACTGGGGTCTGAACTGAATCTTGTGGTTGATGCACACCCCTAATTAAAACTGCTGTAACATCAGCCTATGAAGAGGAATCGCAACAGATTAAAGTTGAGAGGTTCATGCTGATAAGAATATAAAAATCTGTTGGATGTTAACAGGCTCCCCAGCGCTCTGTTCACTATATGCTGTTTGGCACCTGGTGAAGGCCTGGATCTTTAAGGGGGCCTTTGAGGGAAGCCAAACTGACAAGCCCTTCTGTGTGCTGATTCTATAATGGCAATGGCATTGATATTCGTTATTGTTTACTTATTTGTTTAGCCAAAGCCATTACAAAGCCAGATACATAAAAATAAAACACATTATACAGTTAAAATAATTATTAAACTTAAGCTAGGCATTCTGACAAATACACCATAAATTAACCATAGCTGCCAAGTTTTCCCTTTTCTCACGAGGAAGCCTATTCAGCATAAGGGAAAATCCCTTTAAAAAAGGGATAACTTGGCAGCTATGAAATTAGCTCCACTGATTAATTTAACAGATCATCCCCACAAACTTTCTGTCCTGAAAAATTGTAAGTCTAAAGGCAAAACATGCTGTCTTTTCAGAAATGTAAGGTGACCTGTCTCCTAATAAAAAGTTATTCAAGTACAGTCATACCTTAGTTTTTGAACAGCTTAGTTCTCGAACGTTTCGGCTTCCAAACGGCGCAAACCCGGAAGTGACTGCTCCGGTTTGCGAACTATTTTTGGAAGCCAAACATCCAATGCGGAAGCTGCGCTTTAGTTTCTGAATGTTTTGGAAGTCAAATGGACTTCTGGAACAGATTCCGTTTGGCTTCCAAGGTACGACTGTACTCAATCGATCTGTTAACTGAGAGATTTAAATCTTTGCACAAGGCCTCTTAAATTGGGCAAACAAGTAGGTAGTGGGGATATTGATATTTATGTCTGACTGGCTATTTATCAGGTTGTAGAGTATTACGGTTCACTTATCCCTCCTTGTTTGTTCTGTGGTCAGTTTGTATGAAAATATACAGTGGTACCTCTGGTTAATAACTTAATTCGTTCCGGAGGTCCGTTCTTAACCTGAAACTGTTCTTAACCTGAAGCACCACTTTAGCTAATGGGGCCTCCTGCTGCCGCTGTGCCGCCAGAGCACAAATTCTGTTCTCATCCTGAAGCAAAGTTCTTAACCCAAGGTACTATTTCTGGGCATAGCTGCCAAGTCTCCCGTATTCCCTGGGAAACCCCCGTTTTTCCAGCCGTTCCCAGCTGGAAAAACAGATGTTTTTGTTTTTTTCCCGATTTACTTACTGGCCGGGGGAGGCTCCTTCTGCGCATCTCTGGAGTCTCTGGACATGCGCAGAAGTGATTTCTGGCGTGGTGGCCATTTTGGAACTGGGCGGAGCATGCTCAGAAGCGACTTTTGATGCTGCTCTGCCCAGTTCCAAAATGGCCGCAGCGCAACTTCCGGTCTGCCAATCCCTTATTTTTCCAGCAGGAACTTGGCAGGTATGTTTCTGGGTTAGCGGAGTCTGTAACCTGAAGTGTTTGTAACCCGAAGGACCACTGTAATGAAAATCTATCTCTATCACAGACACTGGTGGAGGAAGGGGGGCGGGGGAGCGCACTTCCCCGGCACCATCAGGGAGGGGGGTACCATCGCAGCCACCTCCTGAACATGCACTGCACCTCTCCCCACCGTGCCGGGCGCCACACCCCTGCAGGCAGCACATCACATCCCAGAATGTACACCCCGCTCCCGGGACACGTGCCACAACCCGGGATGTGTGCCAGCTATGCCCTCGCCTGAGCATGCAACTTTGCCACTGATCACAGAGCTGCCCCAAGATATGAAACCTGCCCAGTGCCAGAAGGGTAGCTGCAAGGGTAAGGAGAGTAATGCTGAGTGTTTGGCTGCCTATTCAGTGCAGAGAGGATTTGACCAGAGTGGCTGGACCAGGGAAGAAGGGGTGAATGAAGATCTACATCAGGAAAAGGGGGAATACGAATCTACATGGGGATCTGCTGTCCCAGTGGACCGTGGCACCTGAGGTTGTCACCTCCCCTTGCCTCATGGGCAGAAGAACCGGATGGGATGGCCCAGCATTTTCTCAGCAAGCACCACTAGCAAAGTGGGCACAACAGGCAAGCACAAGATGATGAATGACTTCCATGTGTCTTTGCCAAAGCACTCCGATAAAATCACAGCTAAAAACAATTCGCTCTGATTAGGAGCTAGGCCTGCTTATCACAAAAGAGCTCTCCCGTGTCCCTCTCCCCAGCCTAGTTTTTAAACTTCTTTGGTAGTCTTGGAGAGAAATGTTTCCACTTTTGCAGACAAACTGTCCGTGCGCAATCTTTTTTAAGAGCGCGTAGTGAAATTATGGAACTTGCTTCTGCGGGAGGCAATGGCCACCAATTCATGAAGGAGAAGGCTGCCAATGGCTGCTGGACACAATAGCTTTGCTTTGCCTCCACAGTCAGTGACATCAATGCTTCTGAATGCCAATTGCTAGAAACCACAGGAGGGGAGAGGGCTCTTGTGCTTGAGTCCTGCTTGTGGGTTCCCCATTGAGGCATCTGGTTGGCTACAGTGAATACGCTGGACTCGATGGGCCACTGCATACCCTCCAATATTTGTCAGATGAAAACAGGGCCGGCTCTAGGTAGACCCCCGGTGGCGCGGTGCGCCAGGGCGCCGGTTAGGCCGGGCACCACACGGCAAAGCTGTGTGGAAACCATGCTGCGCCCTGCGAAGGCGGGGGCACCGGAGCGATCTCCGCCCCTCAGTGCCAGGGCGGCCGACCTGCTTGAGACTGCCCTGGATGAAAATAGAAACATTTCTCACTCCCCTACAACAGTCCCTCCTCGACTCTCCATTTTTGGTCATGCCCCCACCCTGCAGAGCATTAAGAGTGAGTGCCACCCCCCACTACACCAACACAACACAACACAGCACACACACACACCCCACAGTCCTGAGAAAACCCCTTAATTACCAACAAAAGAAGAGTGGCCGATGAAGCTGATGGACTTTGCAGAACTGGCGAAACTGACGGGAAGAATCCGCAGCCAGCGAGATCAGGCATTCCAAGAGGACTGGAACAAATTTATATTTTAAAATACATTTTAGAAGGGGACAAAATTAGACTTGGACACAGAAAACTCTGCTCGCTCCCCCTTTCCCCCCACCCTGCTCTCTGCCTACCCCTCAGAGCCAGAGGGCTGGGCCTCGGCAGTGGCACCCTCTCCTCCTCCTCACCCACTCTCCAGCATCTGCCACAAGCTGCCCAAGAAAGGAGGCCAGCAGCAGTGGCCATGGAGAGGCAATGACATTTTGCCTCACAGCCATCACTGCTGCCACTGCTGAAGACAAGTGCCAGCTCATCCTCCACCCTGAGCTCAGTGCAGGCAGTGCTGGCAGGGAAAATAGGGACATTCCAGGATCAAAAAAGAAACCAGAATGGTTTTCGTGATTCCAGGACTGTTCCTGGAAAATCAGGATACTTGGAGGTATGCCATTGGACTGATCCGGCAGACTCTTCTTTTGCTGTTATGCCCATCTGGTTGACCACTGTGAAAACAGGATGCTGTAGACTTGTCATTGGTCTGACCCAGCAGGCTCTTCTCTAAAATCTCTAAGCAGTGTGGAACATACAACAATAGACCAAATAATCAAAACTGTAAATATATACAACATTTTCTGGATCTAGAACACTATATATGGATTGGTTCCTCAGCATCCTGCCCCTATTGACAATAACTGCTGCTTATGTACATATATTAACTTAGCCTAGCCTACCTCACAGGGCTGTTGTGAAGATCAAACGGGAAGGTGAAGACAAAGTACACAGCCCTGAGCTTCTGGGAGAAAAATCAAGATGCAAAAATACAGGGAACAAATGTGGAACTCTCAGCAACACGCATACACACGCACACAAGATTTTGTCAACCTTGACAAACAAACAAATATATGTTGTGTTAAACAACAGTCTATAGGAATTTAAACTTGTTGTAACTGTAAAGTGTTCCATTATTTTGTGGTTGTACTTGCTTATTCATTTTCTATTTTTGTTCTAAGGATAGTTTATATTAATATACTTTATGTTAAGAAATAACAGTCCAGTGAAGATGAGCAGACCAACAGCCGCTGTGGGGGGAACTGAAATATCATTTTGTTTCTCAGTCGGAAGGGAACCTCATTTATTTCAAGAGAGTTACTATTGTTTTATTTTCTAAAAGCAGCACACTTGGGGAGTGATTGAAATAATGTGGACCCAAGGAAAGTGCTTTAGCATACCTACTGCAGCATACTCCTCCACCCATCTTGTCCTGCTTTTTGTGCTGCTCTGGGAGGACCCCGTCCTGAGTCCCAGGTGGGGGTGGTCAACATGCCTTCCTCTGATGACTTAGCACCAGTGAGAAAAGTTAAAAAGTTAAAGGACCAGTCAAAGTCTAATCAAAGGCGACTATGGGGTTGCAGCGCTCATCTCCCTTTCAAGCCGAGGGAGCCGGTGTTTGTCCACAGACAGCTTTCCAGGTATGTGGCCAGCATGACTAAACTGCTTCTGGAGCAACAGAACACCGTGATGGAAACCAGAGCGCATGGAAACGCTATTTACCTTCCCACTGCAGCAGTACCTATTTATCTACTTGCATTAGCGTGCTTTCAAACTGCTAGGCTGGCAGGAGCTGGGACAGAGCAATGGGAGCTCACCCCATCGCAGGGATTCAAACTGGCAACCTTCTGATTGGGAAGCCCAAGAGGCTCAGTGGTTTAGACCACAGTACCACCAGCACCCAACATTAGTGATTAAGCATTCTTAGCAATGGTGCTGCCTGCCGAGCACCAAAGCTTTCAAATTGTCTCCTCATTTTCTTTTATAATTTTCTGTAGAAATGTCTTATGGACTTAATTTTATTAAAGTAAAGCCTAAGATTCTTCCAAAAAATAAATGCTGGGTCTTTTTTAAAACATAAAGCTAAGAGCTTGAGATCCCTGTACATCCCTGTTGGTGCCCTGTTGCTATCTTTCCTTTCATTTCCCTGTTTTCTATGTTCCCTCCTAGCTGCATGAGGGGAAAAAAAACTATGACTGTGAGAGAAAACACAGCAGACAGGAGAAATTCTGATAACATGCTTTGGCTAATGGCAAATAATGGGGTGGGGAAGAAGAACCAAGAGCAACTGAAATATGACACAGTGACAATAGCATGTCTGCATGGACACACACCGACTCCCGTTCTCTGCTTCCACCAGCCAGCTAAGCAAACAGAATTCTCCATGGCTTTAAGAAATATATGATAGGTGATAACTGTGAGGGCATCAATCTTCATGAATTGGTGGGTGGGGAGAGAAAGGAGCAATCAAATGAGAGTTGCTTTGTCTCTTCTGACAAATGAAGATGAATGCAGGGTAATGCTGTTGACAGGCTATTTAGTTAGTTAGATCTGCAGAACATACATTTGGGGACTGGAGACACAGGTGTCAGGCGCAGCTATAACGTGATTGCCTTCACATATGGAATGCATAGTGGTGTGTCAAAGAGACATAGCTGCCAAGTTATCCCTTTTTTAAAGGGATTTTCCCTTATGCTGAATAGGCTTCCTCACGAGAAAAGGGAAAACTTGGCAGCTATGCAAAGAGATCCATATAGATATGTTCTCCATCAGATAATTTAAATGTGCTGATCAAAAGCTCAAGCCCGTATGAAATGCCACCTTTAGTTGTGAAAAATGATTGCCAGCCAGGAGAAAGTGCCTTAAATAAAAATGATGTGGTGAATATTGATACCTTGAAGCATTGCATCCAATTGTGATTCAGCCCAACAGCCCAAGTGCATCACCCCAATTTCTCTAAAATTAGGGATGGGTGAACTTGTCTCAGTAGAAATAATTTTTCTCACTATTGACTGAATCCTGTGCTATAATCTCCGACAAAACTTTGCCATTGTTACATGCCACCCCCAAACTTCACAGCAGTGTGAGACCCCAGTGGTTCCAGTTGCGCTTACCCAGGGTCTGGGCTTCCTTTTGGAAATGAGGCACGGCACAGACCGTGGTGTCTTCATGATATATGGGAGTTCAAAGCATTCACATTCCAAGAGGGTCTCTTGCTTCTTCCAAGGAGCCTGGTTGGTTAGAGCATGGTGATGATAATGCCAAGGTTGCAGGTTCTATCCCCATAGGGACAGCTGCACAGGGGGTTGGAATAGTAGATGATCCTCAGGGTCCCTTCCAACTCTAGAATTCTATGATTCTGTGATAGACACAGCAGGCTTGGGTCTCAGAACAGAGAAATCAGCCATGCTCTCTATCTCTTTGTTACAGCCTGTCACAGCCAGCCCACATGGTGTCCCTGGCCCCACTTCTTCTTTGTTGCTGCTAATGGATGGAAAATGATTTTCCCCCAGCCTACATAATCCAAACTGAAACTCACAGAGTGTTTGTTGTGGGGGAGGAAGGGAAAGGAGAATGTTAGCCCCTTTGAGACTCCTTAGGGTAGTGATAAAGCGGGATATCAAATCCAAGCTCCTCCTCCTCTTCTTCTTCTTCTTCTTCTTCTTCTTCTTCTTCTTCTTCTTCTTCTTCTTCTTCTTCTTCTTCACCCTTCTTGTCTCTGTCCAACTAACACACTCTGGAGGAGGAACTCCATCCTCTTGCTTTCTGGCATGGAATGTCCTGACGGCTCATCTTTTGATGGCTCATCACCAGACTTGTCTCCCTAACAAAACACACTGGCTTGGCTTATTAACATAAATTTAATCCAAGGGTTCAGTGTTTGACACCGTTTAACTCCCCAAACCTTGATTAATTCTAACTTTTATTGGACCCAGGAATTTAGGGTGTATTGCACCCTACAAACTCATAACACTATTTCCCAAGATCCTGGAAGCATATTCAGTGTTTCCACCTGCTCATTATAAAGTGTGCCTTCTGAGCGTGTCATGTGTAGTTTGACGTCATGGCACATGGCTTAATGTCCTATGTCAACACACTCCATTCTCAGATTGGCTGCTTTCACATGTATTTAGCAAGGTTTTTCTGCCCCTGTGACGAAACTGAAGGGAGGAGGTGCAGCTGGAGCTGCTGCTGGTGGCAATGATGGATGGGCAGAAATGTGGTGGATAGAGCAGCAAAGAGCAGCTATTGGTTACAGCAATCAACATCTGAGCATGTGCAAATATTGTGACAGTTTATGCACAGTCATGCTGATTGTGCACTCACAGAAACTAGCTTCTAATCAATCTCAGCTTGAGTTGTGCAAATAGAGTTTGCATGACCGAGGACCAGGCATTTCCAAATCTACCCGATTTGACCTTAAAACTGAGCAAATTCAACTTTCAGTGGCATCGCTACCCATAATCAGTTCCTGAGGCACTTCTAATTCCAGAGTCAGGTATTTCTGCCTATAACATGCCATTCTACAGTCCTAACTTTAAGTATTTTGCTCCATCAGAACGGAATAAGGTATCAGTTTCCCAGAGCGAGATGACCCTTCTCCATGCAGCAGAGGCTGGTAATGTTGGTTCATCAATCACATTTTTAGAGTTTGAGAGGGAATGTTATGGATGTTGGATGTAGCCCTGCTTTTCACATATAGCTCACTGGCTACTGCCATCTCACTGAAAGGAAGGCAGTATTTCCCCCATGATGAATACAGAATGTTTATTCCCCAGCATTTGATATGAGGAGATTTTTTTTTCCTGCAGAGAAAAAGCCCTGTGCCCAGCTGACCAGAGACAGGGGAGAACTAGAGGGCTGAGGGTGGGACGGGTCCTCCTCCTCCTTGCTTCTACACCACAAAACCAGCCCCGCCACCCAGACCTCTCTCCACAAAAGGTGGCCAGTGGAGCAAGGCTGGAGACAGAGCCATGAGACAGAGACAGATGCAGGCGGAATAAAAAGGCTGGAATGGATATGCAGCTTCTGCCTGCAGAGAAGCGAGTCGCTCCTTCTCCCTTACATGCCGCCCTTGCCGTTGTTGCTGGAGCCAATCATCCCATTGCTGCTTCAAGAGACAGGCAGACGCTGCGGGTCAATTCCAGCTTTTTAAATTCTGCCTGTGTCTCTTTCTGTTTGCTTCCCTTGAGTCACCTTTTTCTGAAGCATTAGGGGGTCCCTGGACACACTCCCTGCACATGCCTACGTTCTTGATGTTCCAACTCTGGACTTTTTTCGTGGCACTTCAGCTGCCTTGATAATTAACTAGCCAAGCACATTTGAAATCCTTACCTAACTGATCCAGGATTTCAAGTGGCAGAGTATTAAGACTGCCTTTCCATCACTCAAGGTAAAATAACATTTTGGAATATCTGGGAACCATACTTGACTTGAGGATATTTTTTTGTGTTAGGACCCTCTAATCAGGGCCGTCTAAACCATATCTGGTGCCCTGGTGCCAATATCCCTCCGGTGTCCCCCGTGAGTGAGGCGGGCAGGAGGGGCGCGTGGGGAGCTGAGAGGTGCGGAGGAGGCAGCCCCAGGCTTGCACTCCCTGCGCGCCTCTGGAGAGCGGCCTGAAGCCGCTCAAAAACTGAGAGGTGTGGAGGAGGAGGCCCCAGGCTCCCGCTCCCCGTGTGAAGCTCCGAAGGCGTGCGGGGAGCGCGAGCCTGGGGCCTCCATGCTGCGCCTCTCAGCTGTTCAGGCGGCCCCAGGCCAGCACTCCCTGCGCGCCTCCGGAGAGCTGCCTGAAACCACTCAACAGCAGAGGCGCGGGGAGGCAGACACCAGCGTTCGGCGCCCCTTCCGCGCCCCTGATGGCCAGGCGCCCTGGCGCCTTGCGCCACCCAGCCCGGGCCTAGGGATGGCCCTGCCTCCAATCTTACCCAGCATGATCCAGTGTATGAGGCATGTAACCATACTTAGTGCTGTGTTTTCTCTGCTGCATAGTGGTCTCAGTCTGTCCAAGAAATGAGATGTCACTCTCTGGGAAATAGCAGGTTATGCTGTTGTAAAGATGATACACAATCCATTTGTGGTAGTCGTTTGGAGTCCTGGAAAGACAGATAAAAATGTATATATGTCAAAGCAAGCAGAAATATCTCACCCTTAACATCTATTCAGAAAGCTCTGACTCAGAACTATTCAGAAACTTGGAATTGTGAGAACAACACTCCTATTTAAGAATGAGAATCTGCTTTCATTTCAGAAATTGTCTGGAAATAAACATTTCTTGAAAATGTCTGGTAGGAGATATGCTTTTTCAATATTTACAATGTACACAGATGTGGCATTTGTTATATTTGTTATATATTATAACTAGGCATTTGAGAGGGATAAGGAAGGATCATAATATGAAAATTTGTTAGTCCAGGAAGTGGAAACAGGGAAGAGATCTGAACATCACTTATGTGGGAATGCATTTAGCTCAATGCATGTTCAGAGTTTATTTTGGTAAATCTGAAACATTCGACATTAAGCATATACCCCGCTTCTGCACTGTAAAAGTGTCTTGGTTAACATGATGGTCCACCATGTGATTTGCTTCCTAATTAGTGGTAATGTCAAGACATAAAAGTGTTTGTGCAAACTGCAGTTCAGATTACTGAAGACCATTGCAGACTATCAGTGAATCTGTCAACTATTCTCCTTGTAAAACTTTGAGTCTTTTTCGTCTTCTCCTCTTCTTCCTCCATCTTCAATGTATTTATATCCTGCCTTTCTCTCAAGTTGGGATTCAAGGCGGCTGACAACATTTATAATTATAATTTATAATTAGTTAAAAACAATAGTTAAAGTACACCAGAACACATTTAGAACCAGCAATTAAATTACAAGTTTGCTCTTACGGCAGCCCAGTAATCAGAATCATCTGCATATAATAACCTGTTATGTGCTTCTAAAATTGTCAGCAACAAAAGAATTACCCAAAGCTTAAAGGTTTCTGGATAGGATGTAGCAGAGAGCTGACATGGAGGTAGGAGGAGCTATGCACAACGTGGCAAAATTATATTAGAAGGCAATTAAATCAGGGTTGCCATATTTCAAAAAGTGAAAATCCGGACAGAAAAGTTTTAAGTTGATGAGCCTTTTTTTTTTTTGATGTTTTTAGAAATTGGACATTTCTGAGCTATTTCTGAGGCAAATCATCAAAAATGACACTGCCAACATGGGCTGCCATACGTCCAGATTTTACTGGACATCTAACTAATTTCCACCCAGACACTTCTTGCGGCTTCAGTATTCCATATATGTCTGGGGAATTCCGGGTGTATGGCAACCCTAAAATAGGCTGGGCCCTGCTCAGTCATTATGGACAACAATAAACAATGACAGGTTTCAATTGCTGCATTTAAAAAAGAATTTTTTTGTTCATCATTGCTATCACTACATATAATTCATATTGTGTGTATATGTGCGTATATAGATAGATATAATGTCCCATTATGGCTTTAACGTCCAATTTCTATAGTACTATATACATTTTTAAAAATACTAATACCAAATTAGCAATTTTTAAAAATGACCACCTTTGATTATTTAAGAAAGCAGCTGAACTTATTTCTAGCCAACTTCATTGTCTTGGAGTCGATGCAATCACTTTATTTGGTAGGCAACTGTCACCAATTTATTTACCATCTAAGCATTATGAAATGGAGACGTCATGTTATTTAGGCTAATAAAAAGTAATAGGTAATGAATTTCCAATTAGCAAAACAGATGGCAGCCAGTGGTATTTTAATGACATTTGTCAGGGGGGGTGGGGTACTCTGCCTTCTGCTCCAGCTCTTGGGGAAGAAATGCTTTGATTATATGGAACATTTTAGAAATAGTTGGTTGTTGTTGTTTTTTTGCGATGTGAGGTCTACTCCCTGTTGTACAGATCAGGTCATGCATCATTTCTAAGGGAAATTGGGACTGTTAATTTATTTCTCAGGCTGCTGTGCAGCCAGGGGGTTTAGATATCTCAAAGCTTGGTAGTGCCTGCATCCAGTGTAGCCATCTTCTAAAGGAAGCAGAAGTTTTTTGGATTCACTGGAAAGGGGAGGCAGCAGAGATAGGTGCTTTGCTTCAACACTTTTGCAAGAATTCCAGTTGGACGCTTGCAAAAGCCTCAAACTTTTCCAAGTACAGTGGTACCTCGGATTACAAACTTAATTCATTCTAGAGGTCTGTTCTTAACCTAGGGGGCGCTTTTGCTAATGGGCCCCCCCGCTGCTGCTGCGTTGCTGGCGTGCTATTTGCATTCTCGTCCTTGGGCAAAGTTCTCAACCCAAGGTACTACTTCCAGGTTAGCAGAGTTTGTAACCCGAAGCGTTTGTAACCTGAGGTACCACTTTAGTCAGACTGCCATCTTGTATTTGCAATCCCCATGGAATTCAGTGGGGCCTATTTCAGAGTAAAGTGCGGTTTCTTTGGCATGACCCTACACCAGAAATTGGGACAGCAGGGATCACTTCTGACGGTAAGGTAACTGCTGAGTATTAACAAAACTGCAGTGTCTTAAATGTCCACTATTTCTGTGCAAAGGAGGAGGATGGGGAGAGAACCAGAACAGGTGGAGGCCACACAACCTTTTCCCCAGGAGAAAGGTAACTGTGACAGCAGAGAGCCCTTCTGAACCAAGGTAAGAAACTTTAGGTGCTAAGCATTGCACAACTGTACAGCTTAAATGTTGACTGTTTCATTTTCAAGGGAGGAAGACAAGGACCTCTTTGATTGGGTCAAATCAGCATATTATCTTACTTTTGTCCTGGGGCAGAGGGCTGGATGGCCTTGCTAGTCCCTTCTGCCCCATGTTCCCTGTTTTCTAGGGTAGTCAGTGCACTTCCAGCCCCTCCATGATTGAGAAAGTTAGGCGGAGTGATCTGGATTCAAAGGCACCATCCTGGAGTGACCCCATCAGACCCACAAAGCATTTCTTGGCACATGTAGATAATTGACTCCACCGAGAGGTTGGCAGGACCAGCATTCCCCTACATGGGGAATATCAGACACACTAAAACATATTCTCCATCTCCAAATTAAAATTAAGCCCCAGCTCAGTCGGATCCCCTTCTGCTAATCCTTTCACAAAGGCATAGCTTTCCAATCACATCCCAGACATGAACTAACTGCTGTTAGAATAGCTACCTAGATTAGTTCCATATTTACAAATAAAATCCCTTCTCCAAAGGCAATTTGACTTCTGGCCATCCTTGAGAGGCAGCCACTTCAACCAGGATTGTGCTGAAGAGGGAAATCTGTTTGCCAGGCAGAAGGGGATACCCATGACCAAAGGGGGAATGGAACATCAGGGGATTTTGAAATTTTAATCCCAGGGGTATCCTCACTTCCAGTGGTGGCTGGTGCCCCTTAGGACTGGTGGGGCAGAAGTCAGTGAGTCCAACAGTAAGTGGAGCCAAAGCCGGTGTCAAGCAGGGCCAGAATAATCCAATTCTGCCCCCTTCATTCTCCTCTTTGCTGAGTTTTATGGAGGCAACCCTGAGCTGGAGAAGAGAAGGAAGTAGCTTGTCTCTTAGTCTTGTTGTAAGGAAGGAGATAGGAACATGGAGGCTAGCTGATGGCAGACTGCATTGGTATGGCAGGGAGTTCTTTGCCCTAATGGAGCAGCCTCCTGGTCTTTACCCCAATCCCTGACTTTGATCAGGGCTGCACAATGTTTGGTGAAGAAGTTCAACTTTGCCCCAGCCTTGATTCTGATGAAAATGGCCTCTTCCCTGTAATGCATTTAGTGGTTATTTGCGTCATTAGCGTCCCCCTGCCAACAAGGCTAATTGCAGCACAGCAGGCCATTTCGCCAACTTTATGTGCTGCACAGGGTGGAAAAGAGGCCAGGACTTCTCCCACCTGCACCATAGTTGCTCAGAGCAGGAACAAAGAGAGCAGTTCCTTTCTCTGGTCTCTTTCAGTTTTTGCATGTCATTGTAACTTTTTGCTCATTCATATGTCAGCTCTGTCCTGCTTCTGCCTCAGTCGCTAATAAAGATAATAATCAGGGCTTTTTTTCATCCAGAACTCAGTTCTGGCACCTCTCAGGTGGGCACCATTGCCATTATAAGAGAACAAGGGAGGCATCCACGGTGAATTCTGGCACCTCTTTCTTTAGAAAAAGAGCACTTATCATCATCATCATCATCATCATCATCATTTGCATAAGATCATGAAATATACATTTAAATATAATTTTTATCTCAACATATGCATTACTAAATATATTTTGATATGGCTTTTTTTTTTTTAAGCTGAGAGCTGTATTGTAAACTTTGGTGAAATCCAAAGACTAGTTCCCTTCCATTCCCTGTATTTCTAGCCTGGGAAGTGCCAGTTAGGCATGATGCATTTTTAAGGAAACAAACTTCTCTCCCAACCCCAGATTTCATCTTGGGAAGAGCATCTGCTTTGCATGCAGAAGGCCCCAGGGTCAATCCCTGGCATCTCCAGGTAGGGCTGGGAGAGATGGTCTGATTTGGTATAAGGCAGCTTCCTACTAGTGTTTTCTTAATTATATACTCCCCAGGTAGTTTTGCTGACCCACTGAATAAGTGTTTTAAGAAACAAAATTGCGACGGTTGAGCGTACACAGGTAAATGGACACACATGGAGATGAATGGCCAGATCCCCTTCCTTTCATCTCCAGAATGCTAAATGGGCTTGAGCTACCACTGTTCTCTACCAAGTAGAATGTGATCCATTGTGATGTGCTCCAGTGCTTTTTGAACATAGGAAGCTGCCTTACACAGTCAGAACTTTGGTCCATCTGGCTCAGTACTGTCAGCACGGGCTGGTAGTAAGCCTCCAGGGATTCAGAGAGGGGGCATTCCCAGCCCTTCCTGGAGATGCCATGGGGATTGAACCTGGGACCTTCTGCATGCAGGGCAGATGCCATACTACTGAGCTGCAGCCTTGGGAAGTTAAGCAGAGTGGACAGTTCAATGTATGGCAAGTAAGCTAGGAAAGCCTTCAGCAGCATGTTGGGGTCTGTGTCGGACAGCGCTCTTTGCCACGCTCGCGGCTGTTTGGAGGGATTTTCAGCTTTGCTTCCAATTTTGTCGAGCTGCTTTCATATACCTGTGATATTTGCAAGGCAAACAAGGACGCAGTGCTACACCTCTGCCAGGCTTCATTTCCAATGCTAATCCAATGAACTAAGCCAAGCTTTCAGTTTCACAGAGCACACTATAATTTGTGATTTGAATATATATAAAGCAATAAAAACTGGTGTGCACATTCAGAACATATTTCTCTACTTCACGTTGAGGAGTCACCAGTTTTTGAGCAGTGGTGGCTCATGCCTACTGTGACTGGCAGGGCAGAAGGCACGGAGCTCAAACAAGAAATTGTGCTACTTGAGGCAAAGGTGAATAGGGCATCCCCCCACTTTTTTTTATCTACTGAAACAAATTGGACTGGTAGTTGAGTCTTGCTTCACTTGTGGCCACTCTGCATCTTCCGCCACACTGAGGGTAGCATAGGAGGTGCATAATATGTTCTGTTTCCCCCCAGCTCTGTTCTCCGCCCCCTTGTCACTGCTGCCTGCCTCTCTAGAATCTGCCACCCGAGGCAGCTGCTTCACACTGCCTGATGGTAAGACCGGCTCTTCCTCAAGCTCATTCCCTGGCATCTACAGGTAGGGCTGGGGAAATCCCTTTTCTGAAACCGTGGAGAGCAGCTAGATGGACTACTGGTCTATCTCAGTATAAGGCAACTTCTGATATTCGAACAATGCTCTGCTTTCGGAGTGCTGAAACATCAGGAGATCCTGTTTTAGTGTGTTAGACTAGAGCATTCATTGCATTTAGTTAACGAATGGCGCTTGGGGGAATGCAGAATGACAGTATCACATGTGGCAGTGATTACCTGCTATCTTGCATCAACAGGCTGATAAACTGTTATCATTAAATTATGCTCTCTTGGATTCAAGGCCATACATCAAGCTGGTATAAAATCCATTGCAAGCCTATCAGAATGCTCGGCTAATGGGGGCGAAAGCCCTGTTATCTTTTGCTAGAACTTGGCCAGGGCATCTATCTGTCAATTACTGTATCTCCAACTCCCCTGTAATGGAATTGGCCTAATATGAAATGGCAAAGATTCACAGAAGGTAATGGCAAAGTTCCTGATCCTCTTTTACACCCCATGTGTTCTGGGGGTGGGGGTGGGAGTAGAATTTAAGAAATGGGTACATGGCACCATTACGTGGGAGGGTAAACAGCAAATTTTAGATGCTTCTAAAAATCTGTTTCAACGTTCAGTTGAAATAATGAAATCATAGAATTGTAGAGTTGAAAGAAATCTCCAAGGCAAGGGTCATCTAATCCAACCCCTGCAATGCAGGGGTCTCAGCTAAAGAGACCCTGATGGATGGCCATATAACCTTTGTTGAAAAACCTCTAGTGAAGGAGAGTTCACTACTTTCTGAGGTAGTCTGTTAGACTGTTGAACAACTCATACCATCAGAAAGTTTTTCCTACTGTTAGGTCAGAACTTCCCTTCTTGTCATTTGAGCCCCTTGGTTTAGGTCCATCTTCCATGCGACAGTCCTCCAGATATTTGATGATGGCTCTCATATCATCTCTCCATCTTCTCTTCCCCAGTCTAAAATTCACCAAGATTCACTAGCTAAACGCTGCTCACTCGGCACACTAGAGGGTTTCAATAGTTAATTGGACGCTGTTATCCCAACATGCCAACTAGAAGGATGTTTCTTCCATAGCAGAGGAAACTGCACCCCAGATAAGGAGAGGACCATCATACTCTGTCCTTTGTGTCCCCCCGATTCCCCTAACTGCCATTGATAATCCCCCTTTCTCAAGGGTAAGGAGGGTTTTTGTGTGTGTGTGTAACACCCTCTTTTTATAGCTCCAAAAGACTCCAGGTTTTCTCTGAGCATTTGGATAAAACGTTTGCTGGAATCAAGTGAAGGCAAGGCAAGGGGAGTTTGCACATCACTAACCAAAGCATTTGCTGGAATTTTGGAGCCAAAACTAGAGGTGTGAGTGGGTAAACACCAGTGCTGCTGGCCTTTTGAGCCATTCCAAGTTTGACAGGATGGGGAGGAGCATGATTGCTCATCTGTCCATGATCTAGGCTCTTTGTTAAATCTTTAGACAAACTTTGCATCTTGGATTATGCTTAAAAGACAGAACAGAAAGCCCTTTGATATTTTTTTTTATCTTATCGTGCTATTCAGTAAGAAGCATTTACACTGGTATCACCACACCCGCCCTGTCCTCCTGCAAACTATCATCTATAGCAAATCTTTAACTCTGACAATGCTACTTAGCAGATAACCTTTCTTTTCCTGCATTTTGTTTCTTAAAAAAATCAATGAACAAAAATATCAAATGTTGTGCTGTTTCCATCCTCTTAAATGCCTTATTTTCAGACGCCTTGTTTGTGCTATGATAGACCCCTAATGTGCAAGTGTTGTTTTTTGAAAATCCATCTTATGCAGGTCCTACAATATTGTCACGTCTGTAACTAGTTCTCTGCTCACCTCTCCTTTTGCAGATATTAATTTTTTTGTTTATAGGAAAATCTATAGCGTTTGAATTATCAAAAGCCCGCTTCCCTGGTAGGGAAAGGCACAAAATCAATACTGAGATATTGCCTTATTTAATGGTTGTTGTGAATAGCTCTGTTGTGATGGTTTTGGAGAAGTGAATTAGGAAAGCTTTACGGAGTTTAGTTAACAGCGCCGGTCAGTACCTGCCTTGTGTTCTAGCTGTAGACATCTCTGGCCTGTCTTGTCGGGGATTAGATGAGAACATGTTACAGGTGTCCCAATTTACCAATATGTCATGTAACTCTCCTGGATTTTGGAGGCAGCAGGGTGAGCAGATCATGTTTGCGCACAGGTTTTGCGCAAAGTGCAAAACTATAGTTCTGATGAGGAAAGAAACGATTTCCCCTGCAGCCTTGTGGCTAAGATTGACTGGCGTGCAAGACTTGAGCTGAATGTAGACCCCACTTTTCACTGACAAAGAAGATATGCATCCAGAAGAATCACATGGTGGTTAATTTTTTTTCCTGACTGGCGTCACTTCAGGCTTTAGTTTGGGCTGAGGAGCTTGAATGCTCCCCACCACCAACCCTCCACTTCCCTGCACAGAGAAAATGAATATGACAGAAGATGGGTTCAGTGTCCTGGCCTTTTTCATGAGAGGCTACATCTCTATGTTCGGGAAATAGTAGTAGTGGTAAATCTACTACGATTTATTACCTGTGCTTCACCACCAGGTCCCAGAGTGGGTTACAACAATTTAAAATTCAGTATGAAAAACAGTTAAAACAAACTAAAGGGCTGTCACACGGAAGAGGGAGCAAGCTCTTTTCCAGCTGCTCATGAGGGGAGGACCCAAATCAGGCTTCCTCAGCCTCAGCCCTCCAGATGTTTTGGGACTACAATTCCCATCATCCCTGACTACTGGTCCTGGTAGCTAGGAATCATGGGAGTTGTAGGCCAAAACTATCTGGAGGGCTGAGGTTGAGGAAACCAGACCCAAATCAATGGGTTCAAATTGCAAGAAAGGAGATTCTGATGAACATTAGGAAGAACTTCCTGATGGTAAGAGCTGTTTGACAGTGGAATAGACTACTTGTGAAGGTGGTGGGCTGCCCTTCCTTGGAGGGTTGGAGGGAAGGAGGCAGTCTCTTAGATATTTGAACAAGCTGTAGGTGGAAATGACCGCTCCCCAGATCAAATGGGGGGCCCATTTTGTGTGGTCGCACGCAGCCCCCCCTGAATCTGTTTACTGGTTTAGTCAAGATGACATTCTGACTCCCCACTCCCATCATCAGAATTTGAGTATACTTTCTAATTCCAATCCTAGCACACATGAGTGATATACGGAGGAGTATTGTCCAAGGCATTTGTTGTTGTTTAGTTGTTTAGTCGTGTCTGACTCTTTATGACCTCATGGACCAGAGCACGCCAGACACTCCGGTCCTCCACTGCCTCCCGCAGTTTGCTCAGACTCATGTTCATAGCTTTGAGAACACTGTCCAACCATCTCGTCCTCTGTCGTCCCCTTCTCCTAGTGCCCTCAATCTTTCCCAACATCAGGGTCTTTTCCAGGGAGTCTTCTCTTCTCATGAGGTGGCCAAAGTATTGGAGTCTCAGCTTCATGATCTGTCCTTCCAGTGAGCACTCAGGGCTGATTTCCTTCAGAATGGATAGGTTTGATCTTCTTGCAGTCCATGGGACTCTCAAGTGTCTCCTCCAGCACCATAATTCAAAAGCATCAATTCTTCGGCGATCAGCCTTCTTTGTGGTCCACCTCTCACTTCCATACATTACTACGGGGAAAACCATAGCTTTAACTATACGGACCTTTGTCGGCAAGGTGATGTCTCTGCTTTTTAAGATGCTGTCCAAGGCATAAAAATCCCCAAACAACTAAATATTCAATTTGTTGTCATGGCAGGAGTTTAGATGGGAGTCACCCAGGGAACAAAAGCCTCCAACTCCCAGCCAATTAGGAACCAAATTGTTTGGGAAAGTTTTGAAAGGCTGCTCCCTGCCAGTTCGTCAGGTGGGCAAAACATCTTTGCCAACCAAGAGCAGCTTGATTGCTGCAGCCCATCGTGGTGCTTGCCAGAGATGGCTTCAGTCCTGGCTGAAAGACTGAAGAGCAGTCCTGGCTGAAAGACTGAAGAGCTGGGAAAGAGCCGTCCTCCTCCACAGCTGCTCTCTTCACCAAAATGGTCCTTTTCAGGAGCCAAGATCGTCAAGTTAGTTGCCCTGACAAAAATCCTTCCCTCTCACACACCACACACCCCATCCCAAATGACATCCAGAATAACCCAGACACACCAAGAAGTATTGTTCTGCATCCTGCCATTATCATATTGTTATTTCATTTCTGTGCTTTGAAAATAAATAAGAAGAGAGAGGCAAAAGAGAAACCCAACTACAACCTGCCCAGCGTGGGGGCTACATTGCCATTGGGTGGCTAACTTTTGGGGGCCTGAGAGTTGGAGTGTCATTGGTCAACCCTCCAGGGGCCACCTGACTCTCTCTCGCACACATGCACACTGCCTGTACACAACAGGGCACACAGTTCTCCTTCTGAGCTCAGGACAAGGATGATCGCTTTCTTCTTACTCATCAAATGATGGGTTGGATGTCCAGGGATGGGGCAATTTGCATTTTCTCATGGCCAATGTTAATCAGCCAAGCCTGTTCTGTGATTGGCTGTGATACCTGCATTGCAGGGGATTGTACACTTTGGTTTCTGGTTCTGCAACCCAATATTCAAATTACAAGAAAGGAGATTCTGACTAAACAATAGGAAGAATTTTCTGGCGGTAAGAGCTGTTTGACAATGAAGTTGACTACATTGGAAGGTAGTGGACTCTCCTTTCTTAGTGGTTTTTAAACAGAATTTGGAAGGCCATCTGTCAGGGATTCTTGAGCTGTGATTTCTGCATTTCAGGAAGTTGGGCAAGATGACCCTTTGAATCCCTTCCAACTCTACAGTTCCATGATTCTCCATTTTCAGTTCTTGAATATTTTTGGGGGGGAACCTTATCATGATTGTGCAAATGTTCACCATTTCCCAAAGCACTAGATTAGGTCAAGGGTGATGGGCACAATTCAGCAGCTTCCCACAGACCCATCTCAGCCCTTCCACCACAAAGCCCGTGCTTTGCTCTCTTGCCTTGTTCCCTTATCACATGATGAATTTTCCAACCCAAGCACTAGCAATTAGGAATTCCACTCTCGTCAAGGAAAGTGATTAGCAAGAATGTACGTCGCTAACAAAAGCCAGCTCAATTAAAGAGAATAACAAGCTTTTTACAGCAACAAAGGACGTTCTAAGTAGGCCTGGGTGAGTAAATAAAGCAGTAATGAGGGTGATTAATTTAAAAATTCTCAGAAAGGTCCGCAATGGATTGATATTCTAAAAGTCTAATGGATCCCCCGAGAAAAGCGAAGGAATCATTTGGCTAAAGAGTGAAGGAAGCCTCATTAATTGCCAGCAACAAGGGGGAAACAGCCACATGCTGTCAAACATCCTTTCCTCAAGCGGAGGAGAGCAGCTTGCTTAAGGAGACTCCATGCTGTGGTGTTGGGAGACAGGCACCTTGAGTCTTCCTAAGAACCTGGAGTCTTCCTCTTTGACACCAGCTGACTTCGTGACTCTGGGCTAGCAGGAATCGTGCCCTCCAACTCCCTCCAACGTCTCCCCAGCCATGCTCCTGTGGGATTCACGTGACCCACATGAGATCACAGAGCCCAAAAGAGACACTTTTGCGGGGGGCATGTTCTCACACAAGAGCACAGGGCCTTAAAAATGTATCGTATTTTTCCGTGTATAAGACTAGACTTTTTAACAAAAAAACAAAGGTTTAAAATTGGGGCTCATCTTATACACGGGTAGTGCTGAGGGGTGTTTTCTTAATCTGGAGTCCCCAAAAATAGGAAGCATCTTGTATTTGGGGGCATCTTATACACGGAAAAATACAGTACATTTTGGGGCACTGCGATAGATCGCGACCCCCAAGAAAACACTTTTTTGGGGGGAAATATCAGAGGGATATTATGTGAGATTACAGTGCCCAAAATGGCCACTGTGCTCTAACAAGAGAGAGAGAGAGAGAGAGAGAGAGAGAGAGAGAGAGAGAGAGAGAGAGAGAGAGAGAGAGAGAGAGAGAGAGAGATCCCTTTTTCCGGGACACTTGTGGAGTATGCAGGCAGACCTCTAGTTGACTTCCCACCTCCTGGTTAACAGGCAGACCCCCAATTTATGTCCCACCTCCGAGCTAACAAGCAAAGCCCTGGTCGACTTCCTGCCTGTATCCTTCCCCTAGTATCTAGGGGGTCCCCAAAGAGTTGCTTGTCTTCAAAAAGGACACCCTTCAAATTGGCCTTGAATGTCAAACACTACCCCAGATTAAATAGCCAAGTGTTGCTTCTGGCGCCTGCACACTAATGTAGATCCCATGGCTCTGGCTTCCAGTGAGGCATCTTCAACCTTCCACTTGTCCTCTGGCATGTGGCTGCTGGTTGTGTCCCATGCTCAAAAAATCATTCTGTCTTCAAGGGAGCTGTATCTCTTACCACCATGAAGTGGCACCATGCCACACATGAAGGCTTTCATTGGCGCCCCTGGACAGGAGCCTTAGATTCTGAGCTGCTTTTTAAAAATGTAAGTCTCCACGGAGGAGAGGGCTACTGATGGCTACTAGCCATGATCGCTGTGCTCTGCCTCCACAGCTGGAAGCAGCAGTGCTTCTGAATACTACTTGCTGGAAGCCACGGGAGGAGAGAGGGCTCTTGTGCTCAAGTCCCGATTGCATGTTTACCACGGCCATCTGCTTGGCCACTGTGAGAAGAGGATGCTGGACTAGATGGGCCATTGGCCTGATCCAGCAGGCTCTTCTGATGTTTGCATTTTCTTTCTAAAAAGAATGTTATGTGTCGCTACTTTCTAAGTCATTTCTGTGAAATGAGAGTGAGAGTGGTGTAGACTCCCATGCACATTTTTCCTGCACACTGAGGAATTTCCCCTATTTTTATTAGACAGCAATAGCATCAATGTGTGTCTCTGTGTGTACCCACAGGATCAATACTGTGTGATCTCAATAATCAGAACCAGCAGGACATCGCTGGCTTCCCATGGTAAGCATAAGGCTCTTGGGAGCGATTGACCCTCTAATTTTGTGTTATTCCACACTCGCCATGGCAGTCCTTTCTGAGTGGTGCCAAGAGCACACATCAAATTTTTTAATGTGCCAACTGGTTCAAAAAGCTTGGCAACCCCTGCCATAAATGAAGTCCTAAATCTCAGCAGGAGTTTTGAATGGAAGATGCTGGAGGATTCTGGGACATGTGAGTAGCAGGGAGAAAACCAGACCTTGGATACAATGCTGCCAGTGGCTTCACAACTGAAGAGTTTTGTCCTGGGGCCCCACAAATCCCCCCCCCGAGTGTGAGAACTACCCTCTGGTAAGAGTGGTGGCAGGGGATATTGAAAGACAGGGATTTCAGCTCCAGTTTGGAAGAACATGCACCTGACCCTACGCACTTCCTCTGCATCAGCAGGAAATTCAAAATAAAAGGTATTTTTGCTATAAGGAGGAAGGCAAAATAAAGGCCCTTCTTTGCTGAACGCTAAATGCAGGGGATAATTTTAGATGCCTTCTGGTGTTGCGTGGGAGATATCTCATCCCCTGGCAGTAAACAAAGAGGGAGGCAGCCACTGAAGTGAAAAGGAATTTGGAGTGAAGTGAATGCCACCCAAACAGCAGGGAGTTGCAGCTCTGAATGGACGGACCGCCTTGCTACTTAGCTTTCATCACAACAGCATCTTAGTGCGCCGCATACGTCTTTTGCACCTGGTACTTGGAATTCAATTGCCTGATGTTTGGAATAACAACAGAAGACCAAATGGAGAAGAAAAAGAAAGGATGCCGAGTTCAGAAAAGAACCAATTCTTCGTCCCCATAGAGACAGGGAGGGGGAGGAAACAAGTCTCAGATTCTCATTTAGATTCTTCATCATGGCTACCTCAGCTGCCATAGAAGCCAGGTGGATGAGGCCCTCAGTGCCCTCCACAGAGCAAAAAACTTCCTCTCTTTATGGGTGCAACATACTCCATCTATGTGCCAATTAAGGAGTGCCAGGGAGTGCAGAGAGGCACCCTTGGTGCCCTGCTCCCCACAAGACTCAACCAAACCTGAGCCCAAGCAGTTTTCAGAAATGGCATAATATTTTCTTCTGCTTCAGGGGTGGGGGTGGGGAGGTGGCTGGTATTCAGTGACTTCGATAGTGCAGAGTAATGGCATATTGTTACCTTGCTCTCAGTGCTTGGGATGGGCTTCAGTTAAACAAACAAGGGTTTGCATACCACAAATTAGTCTTTCCCAAAGGAGAAAAAAACAAAAAGGAACGCAACTTGTAGTAAAACAAATGTCTATTGGTGACAAGTCCAGTGGACAGGAAGTCACAGGAGACTTCCATCTTCTGCAAAAGCAAACTGTTTTGCAGTTGGTTGACCTTGAAGACTGTTCAGAAGCATCTGTTCAGAAGCTTGTTCTCAGCTGTTGCTCAATGTAGGTCCCACCTCCTGAGGGGACAAGATCAATGCTTTGAACAAGATACCATCTATTACCCTGCAGGCTCACCCTTCTTCACTCTGGGTTGAGCTCTAAGGTCTCCTTGTGGCTCAGGAAGACCAGCAAATGGCTGTCCCTTCTCATACAATATGCCCTGCTCAATGAGATCCTTGAAGAAGGTTCTGCAAAGAAGGTTCTGTTCTTTTGGATTTATTATTGTGACAAATTACCTGTATCACTTAGTCATGTAGCATTTTTATTTCTTTTCTGAAGAATATATATCCAGCGATGGTACAGTGTACAGAAGACTGATGAAAAACTGGAGACGCCTTCTGAGCCCTTTCCTCCTGCTGGTTTTTCCTCCAAACACCATCCTCTGCTGGGGGTGTCTGTGGATTTTGAGAAGAAAACAGCTGAAGGGTTAAGAAGACAGTAAGAACTGTTCAATGAGGAACTAATGGACTGTCCTTCACTGGAGGTTTTAACAGCTTGGGCGGCCACCTGTCAGGGATTCTTTAGCTGTGATTCCTGCATTGCTGGGGGTGGGACTAGATGACCCTTGGTGGTCCCTTACAACTCAACAATTCTATGATTCTAAGTCCTTCCCTTCTTGCCAGTCTTTCACTGGTCTCTGTATTATATAGTACAGCATTGTTTGACATAGGAACTTTAAAAAAAAAGGTAAATATTGATGTGCTGTGAACCATATTAATTTAATGTATTTGATTATTTTTTTCAGTTTGATGCCCTAGCCTTTCTGCATACATGACATTAATCTGTTCTCTCCTCACAACAACCTTGTGAGGTAGTTTAAACTGAGAGATGTAGATTAGATGCCACCCCGGTAATCTTTCTGGGTGAGTACTGGCTTGAATTTGGATTTTCTGCAGAGAGTGCCTTCCTTCCATCTTCTTCTAGTCCATGTACCACACTGGTTGTCTAAAGTCCATTAGAAATGAGAAATAAAATAGCAAATTCTGTCTTCATGGAGGTTTTTCACATCAGTTTTTGACAACAATATATACAATATCAGGAAGAGCACTCACCATTAAATTATTCCTCTGTGTTGCCAAGTGTGTGTGTGTGTACAGCACCTGGTGGATTGCTCCCAATATCTCTGCCCCTGATCTTTTATCTCCAGCAAAACAATCTGTCCCTTTGGGATTGCAAAGAGCCAAGCAAATGAGAGCGGCAGCGTGAAGGCTTGGAAGGCTTCCAGAGGATTAGTTAAGGAAGACCTCCCTCTTGCAAATACAAGTTGGCCGCCACTAATCAAATTATGCTCCTCAAGGTCTTTCCCTTGCTAAGCGCTGCAAAATTGTTTCTTGACTAAGCAAAACAAACAGCTTGACACTTTGCTTTTCATGGGGAGGGGGGTGCCCCCCACAGGTGCCCCAGAGAGCTGTGCGGTATCAAAACATGAGTGTAAACAGGTAAGAAAGTAAACAAACCATGATTAAAAATGCATCTGGATAAATGGAATGCTAATGAGTTTCTGTTATGCACAGCGCAGGTCTTGTGGCAGGGAGATTCCTATGTCAAGAGCCCACATGGCACAGATGGCACTAGGTGGCACTCTTTCCACAAGAGCCTTCGCATGCAACTCCCAGGATGTTTGGGCATGTCTGTGAGAGGCTGCATTTGCAGGCAGCTTTTCCTGCTTGTATCCAAACGGAAGTCACCTTATGGAACAACCACAGAAAGGGAAGACAAGCAACTTACAGTGGTGCCTCGCCAGACGAATTTAATTCGTTCTGCGAGTCAATTCATTTTGCGAAAAATTCGTCTTGTGGATCGCGGTTTCCCATTGAAATTTGTTTGTTTGCCCATAGGAACGCATTAATTAAATTTCAATGCATTCCTATGGGAAACCACGATTCGCAAGATGAATTTTTCACAAAATGAATTCGTCTTGCCAGTCACCATCAGATCGCAAGACACATTCGTCTTGTGAAAAATTCGTCTTGCAGGGCATTTGTCTTGCGAGGTACGACTGTATTCCTAATGTTTAGTCAGATTCTCCTTTCTTGTAATGGAATCAAATGACAATGCAATAAATTCCAACTAAACATTAGGAACACTGTTTCTAATAGTAGGAGCTGTTGGACACTGGAATGGACTCCCCCAGACGGTAGTGAACTCCCTTTAATCTGAGGTTTTTTAAGCAGAGGTTGGATGGATATCTGTCATGGATGAAACTGAAGAAGGGGTATAGCTATTTTAAATAAAATCCAGTCATCACCAGCAAGCATTTGGGGGGGGGGCAGGGGACATGAACTCTATTTCTAATGAGGCATCATTTGCATCCAAGACAAAAATATTTCCCATCACACTTGCCGAACATCTGCTTCCGCCCCCTGCCACTCCACACACAGCAAGCTAACCCTCCAGTATCGTCTTCTTCTGTTGCAGATCCCATTTGCTGGAGATCAATGCTTTATGGTCATATTAGTGTTCTTCAAATTGCATTACCCCCTAGTTTTAGCCTAATAAGAATTTGCAGCACCCCTCATCCAAGGAAACGGGGGCTTTTCAATACAAATGAAAATTCCTTTTCAACAATTATTTCTGAAGGGAATCTTTAGTTCCCTGATTAATCTGGCAGATAAGTTATAAAAAGTGATTACTGCAAGTGCACAAATAATTCCTGATGTGCTGAAGCAGCTAGCCAGTAGCTCCTGTGCTCTCTGCTGGTTCAGACTCTTTCATAAATGGAGCATATGGGTTTGGGGGAGGGGTGCTGTACTTCACAGAGGAGACAGTGTTTTATTTGAAGGAGTCCTTAACTTGAAGGACTATCCCACCCAAGTATGGTTTACAGATAAAAAGGAGAACGGGGCAAGTGTGTGTATGTGTGTGTGTGTGGCAGTAGGAGTAAGAGTGGCAGTGAATTTGCTCATCCACAACTCCCACCTAAGAACACCTGAACATCAGAAGAGGCTGCTGGATCAGGCCAATGACCCATGAAGTCCACCATCCAGTTGCCCCAGTGGGAAACCTGCAAGCAGAATTCAAGTACTATTCACCCCTCTTGTTGCTTCCAGTAATTGGTATTCGGAAGCATTTCTGTCTCCAGCTGTGGAGGCAAAGCACAGCCAGCAGGGAGAGCCATCGATAGCCCTCTTCTCCATGAGAGAGAAGCTCAGTTTAACCTCAGCCAGCCACCACCTCCCAGCTGCCTTACTAACAACCAGATATGGAGTGTCTGCTTCTCGCTGGCTTCAGCTTCACTCAAGATCTAGGAGATATAGGATCTTAGTCCACCAATCTCCACTGCCTTCCACCCCTTCAGTCCCAACAGGCTCCAGCCACCACTGCTTCTCCACCATGGGGAGATTATTGTATCTGTTGGTAGTTTGGATGCAACTCAGTTTGCCAACGACAGGTTAGGGACCTCCAGGCTCCAGGCTCTCACCTGTACCTTTCCCCCCTAATCCATTCATTATATAGGAACAGGCTTTTCTTAAGGAGGTAAGTGTTTCTGCAACCTCTTGCTATCCCTTGTGGCTGGATCCCTCTGATCCCTTCTATTTTGGCTCCTCCTGGGCCTAGGTGATGGGGGAGGTGTCTCCACCTCCTGAGAAAGTTGCTGGAACCAGGGAAACATGCCCTTCTGTGAAGGCAGAGCTACTCCCAGTATCTGACATCACCAGAGTGGGCATGTCAGAGACAGGTTCTGGCAAGCTTGGAGAGAGAGGCAGGGATGGGGACGGAGATGACACTCAGGGCTCCCACCTCGGGATGGAGGAGGTGAGAGAGCAGGTTGAAGAAACCCTCTTCCAGGTTCCTTGCTAGCAGATTCTCCCACTCCTGGCAAGAACCCCCAAATTCCACTGGAGCCTTCTCCCAGATCCTCAGCCAATCCTCCATCTGCAGCATCTGGACTTGATCAGCCCATGGCATGGCACAAAAGGAGCTCTGGTACCATACATCTGCGGCTTGCTTTCCCAAAGTCCTCCTATCATCAGGACTCATCACCTGCATGGATGGAATTCTTGTGCTTTGCATTGTTTTGCAGTTTCTTCAGGGACTCATCAGGTAATGGAAATACTCAGTTGGGGGGGGGGAGACCAAAGTTTGTTCCTGGAGCTGGGATGGCTGGGGAGGGGGTGGTGGTCAATACATGCCTGAATCATGAACTGCCTTTGGTGTAAAATTCGCTGCTAGCTGATAAGCTAGCAATGCTCAATTTCCTTTATTTTACCCAAATTTCCAGAGGCAGGCCAGGTTTAAGTAACTGCCTTTGTTCAGTTTAATGATCCCATTGATTTTAATAGCCGACCTGCATTTCCATTGACTTTAATGGGAGTTTTGTACAACTAATAAAACACACACACAGAGAACAGCAACACGTTTGCAACTCTGCGAGGAACTACGTTTAAAAGCATTTTAAGTGGGCCTATATTTTACCTATTATAGTATTGACCCGTTTGCCTCCCTGCGAAAGTGCAGCCCTTGTGAATTCATTGCCTAGTAAAATCTTGCAAGGCGAAAGCATAAAATAAACACTGGACATTTATTTCTTTGGAGTTACATTAGCATTGTGCTTATGAGACAGGCTTCCCCAACTTATCACAAAACCCAGTTCAATAGGAAATCTTCTATCTAGCCAAGCAATGCTCATGAACCAAAACACCAGCACCATAAGAAATCTGCTGCAAGATTAACTAGGGGTCACCAAAATTAAGGAAAAGCTGAAAGGATTGAATCTGGAACATTAAAGATGATTTTGAGACCCTTCCCCTTTTTTAAAAAAGAGAAATTATTCCTCCAGCTTCCTTTCCCCCATCCTTTCTCAAAGCAAACACCATTCTGCAAAGGAGAAGCCCCCTCCCCAGCATTGCAGCCCTCCCCACCTGAGTAGGGATGGAGAAAGAACCTGCCCATTTCAGTTATCCCAATTTCTTAAATTCAGTTCTCCACATTTCTTCAACAATTTGCAGATTCCGTTTTCTTAAGAAAAAAACCCTATTGAACATTTTTCAGCATTTGAGTGCAAATTTCTCCTTATGAATGTGTGTGTGTGTGCACGCGCGCATGCAGTTTTAACAAATGTACACATCTGTGCAAGCAATTTCACTGAATATAATGCATTTTGGTACATTGCTTTCACCAGTCGGTTGGCTTTGATGCGCACTTCCCCCTAACATATGCATTTTTGCAAATGATCTGTGATTGCAGAACTACATTGCAAAAATTCAGATAGGTGTGCATTTCGAAGGACGGCTGCCTTTCAGTTCTTGCATTGTTTTGGCAGGCATGAATTTGAAAGATTTGGCTTGATATGTGAAGTACATCAATTTCCCCCCACATCCCTCTTTTGGTAGGTCAGTAGGAAACCCCCACTCTAGAGCTGGGCTTATGCAAGGCTGTACATGGAAGAGTTGTGCTCTCCTTAGTTTGCTGGTAAATGCCTATGGCAATAGTAATAATAATTCCTGAGTTTTGAGAGCAAGCTATGTAAGGTTGGTGAGGATTATTGCCCCAAATTGAAGAGAATGGGTCTGAAGCTGCATGAGAGAAAGGGACTTGCTTCCTTGAAGCACCTCTCGATGGAGTGCGCTGATTTGGGATGGGGTTTTTCCTGACTCACTTTTCTCAGTAAGATGTGTGGATCTTGTCTGAAAATCATACTTGGTGCAAAAGTTTTCAAACTTTTATCTAAACCAGCAAAAAAAGAGAGAAAAACGGGAGATGTGTTGTGGATCCACAAAACAGGTGAAAACTCCATTTCAAGGAGAAATTGTTAAACTGCTTTATTTAAGCCATTCTTATCTTTTTGACCAAATATACCTCTCAAACAGGAGACTGTAAGCAGAATGTCAAGAATGTGGGACAAATTTCGTTATCTTTGTTAAAAAAAATCTTTAAAAAAGTAACCTCACAATAGCCACCCATCATTTAATGCTCAGTATCTGACACAGAGCCTAGTTTGCACTGAACCACAGTATGAAACAAGCTGTAGTTTACTGTGACTGAACAAGATGCTGGGGAAATTCTACTCCAGAATCCCCACAGTGCTGTGCTTTTTATCCAGGCTGCTACAGATGAAACAGGCCTGACTCTAACCTGCTGTGCTATCCCAACTAGGGCTTGTGAATTGTTTCCCCTACAGCAGCCTTTCAGCTGCATGTACCCACACTCTGCTGCTTCACATGAAACCATGGCTTGCTTTAAATAATAGTTTGGTGTGATGGATGAACTGTGCCACAGTCGGTTTCAAAATCCATCTTCAAGTCATCCATAGTATCTGAAGGACCATATTCTCCATATGAACTTGCCCAGACTCTGAGATCTTCAGAAGAGGGCCTCCTCTCAGTGCTGCCACCCTCACAGGCACGCTTGGTGGGGGCGCAGGAGAGAAACTTCTTGGTGGCTGCTCTTGGCCTTTGAAACACCCTTCCTAGAGCAAGATAGACTGGTTCCCTCCTTGCTGTCCTTCCGCTGGCTGGTGAATACTATTTTATCTGACAGGCCTTTGGGAGCTGGCTATTATTTTAATAGTGGAGTGCTGTTTTTATTGTTTTTATTATCTGTATTTTAATGGATTTGTTTTTTATATTGTTTTATATTGTTAAAGTTGAATTACTTGTTCATGATTATCTTTCGTGTTTTTAGCTTTTTGTACTTTATCTGTGTTGTTTATAATTTGTGTAAGTCACCTTGAGTTTGGGGAAAAGGCATTATTATTATTATTATTAGTGCTTCACCTTATTACATGTTGATCTACAAAATCTCTATCAGCCAAAATGAAGATACAGCAGCCAACAGAACCCTTTCTTCACAGCCCCCCTGATTATCTTTCCTTCCAACCAGCCTCTCCCTAATTTTGGAAACACTGCTTTGAACCCAGAGGAGCTCCAGCCGCCCAGGAGCTTGAACTCCGTTGTCAAAGCCTGCCTGTGAAATGAATCTGCCCATATAACGAGTCATTTAAAAGGCTGCCAAAACGACAAGGATTCTGAGCGGTAGAATTTCTAAGTCGGAACGGGAGAGGCCTCCGTTTGGGAAATGTGCGATCATTGCCGTGCCAGCTCAAGCGTGACTCTCTGACATCAAGCGCTGTGCAGCAGCCTGCAATTAAAAGGCTGTTATTAAGTGTCATTTATTAGGAGGGGCTCTTGCATACGACTCTTCAGCAAGCCATGTGTCAGCTTCGCTCAGCTACAGGTTTTATGGGGGATATTTCCCACCACCACACACACTCTTTTTGCTCTGTTGCTTCTTGGCCGCTCTTTTCCCCCCTCCTCTTCTTTCATGTGTCCTCATTGAGAGCGGAATTTGCCTTTTGCTCAGGATTTCTCTTCTTCTTCTTCTTCTTCTTCTTCTTCTTCTTCTTCTTCTTCTTCTTCTTCTTCTTCTTCAGCGATCACTTGTAGTCGAGTAAGATTGTCTTCCAACTTTGTTGAACAAAAAGAAAGGCTAAGATGCAAAGTCTCTGTACAAAGGCCATAGAACTCTGTCACCTTCCTTGTCTTGGCCAGAGAATTCATAAGTTCCCAGAGCCAGGCACCCCATAATGGTGAGATGCTGCAAAGGACATTCTGGGCTGGTTATGCAACAATTCCACAAGACCCTTTCCCAGCCTGACTGGAACTCTTCAACCTTTCCTCAGAATCTCTCAGATGATTCGCCTGAGGAGGGACTACTAAATTGATGGTTAATTTTGTTCTTTTTTTAAAAATTGGATAACCTAAGTTGAACTATGAGGTTCTTCCCTCAGACTGTCTTGGAAGTAGTTCCAGAGATGGTGAATAATTATCACCATCATTACTATTCTATTCTATTCTATTCTATTCTATTTATATCTCTCCTTTTTCCTAGACCAGGGCTCAAGGTGGCTTACATAAATTAAAACAACACAGATAAGATACAAAAAGCTAAAAACATATAAAAGAGAATCATTAAAAAGCAATTAACTCTAGTAGAATAAAAAAAATACAAATTCATTAAAATACTGATAATAAAAACAGCACAACACTATTTAAAAGCGCTTTCTTTAAATCAGGAGTGGCCAACTCCCAAGACATTGCGATCTACTCACAGAGTTGAAAATTGGCAGTGATCTACCCCCTTTTTGGGAGTTCAGGTCAAGGTTGTTGAGCTTTTTTTAGGGAGGAGGAAAGGCACATTTTGGGGAGGGGGGTGCAGGGCGAAAATGTTGAGTTTTTTTTAGGGGAGCCAAAGTTGTTGAGCTTCTTTGGGGGAGCCAGTGATCTACCAGTGATCTACCACAGACGTCCAGTGATCTACCAGTAGATCACAATCTACCTGTTGGACGTGCCTGCTTTAAAAAAATAAAAAAGTTTCCAAAGGCCTGCTGGAATAAAACAGTCTTCACCTGCCACTAGAAGGACAACAAGGAGCCAGCCTAGCTTCTCTTGGGAGGGAGTTTGAAAGTCCCATTGAAAAGGCCCTTTGCTACATCCCTACCAAGTGTGTCTGTGAGGGACTGAGGGAAGGCCCTACCCCAAAGATCTCAGAGCCCAGGCAGGTTCGGATGGGAGAATATGGTCCTACAAAGGGTTATTACCACAAACAAATATTTCTCTGGATCTCCACCAAGTTCCTTCACTAGGAACTATGGTCTTAAGTTTGAAGCGTGGGTCTCAATTTGTTAAGAATTCCTACCAGCTGAGATTTTTCTTCATTTTATACTGTCTGAGGACCTTTCTTCTTCTTTTTTGCAATATCTTTATTAGTTTCCACTTTTACCCCCATACCCATTACAGATAGACAAATAAATCAATGAATTAACAAATAAATATTAACAGAATCTTCCAGTCATAAAACATCCTTCATCTCATTGACAATTACTGTACTTTTCTTCACAGAAATGAAAACATTCTGCTTGTCCTCCCGCTGCATCTCTCCAAACTTCGTACTGACCTCCAAACCTCCTCAAGCATTCCACTGTTATCACTGTTCTTCTTCTTTTTAACTTTCACCTTTTCTCTACCCATCCTTCGTTTTTCTCATTACTTCCAGTCTTATAATACAGCATAACATTGTTATATACTCATAATTTCATAGTTTCACCTTGTATTTACATATTGAGTTAATAAAGTTCATATTTATCCAATTTCTTTTTGTATACTTGTGTTTTATTTCCTCACTACTGATCGTGTCTTGAGTTATTCAAACCAGTTTCTCTATATATTCCATAAATTTCCCCCATTCTTTGTTGAAAATTTCCTCATCTTGGTTTTTAATTCTTGCTGTTAACTTAGCAATTTCTACATATTCTGTTATTTTTACGCCTCCACTCTTCTATTGAAGGGACCTGTTGCTGTTTCCATACCTGCACCAAGAGAAGTCTGGCGCCTGTTGTGGCATATAAGAAGAATTTTTGATCCACCTTTTTAATATCTTCTCTTACCAGTCCTATCAGAAAGGCTTCAGGTCTTTTTTTAAACGTATATTTCAAAATCTTTTTTATCTCATTATAGACCAGGGTCCCCAAACTAAGGCCCGGGGGCCGGATGGGGCCCAATCGCCTTCTAAATCCGGCCCGCGGATGGTCCGGGAATCAGCATGTTTTTACATGAGTAGAATGTGTCCTTTTATTTAAAATGCATTTCTGGGTTTTTTGTGGGGCATAGGAATTTGTTCACCCCCCCCCAAAAAAAAAAATATAGTCCGACCCCACACAAGGTCTGAGGGACAGTGGACCGGCCCCCTGCTGAAAAAGTTTGCTGACCCTTGTAGACTTTTCCCCAATATTCTTTAACTTTCTCACACTTCCACCATGCTTGAATAAAACCCCCTTCTTCTTTATTACATTTCCAACAGATCTTGTCCCCAGTCTTTTACATCTTAAATAGTTTAGTTGGTGTGAGGTGCCACCTGTACATCATTTTATAGATGTTTTCCCTCAATGACGTACAGGTGGTGAATTTTATTCCCATGGTCCAAAGTTTATTCCACCTTTCCAGTTCTGTGTTACGACCTAAGTCCATTGACCATCTTGTCATTGCCACCTTAACCTCCTCATATTTTGTGTGCCATTCTAGAAGAAGCTCGTATATCTTTGAGAGGGGTTTCTCACTCTCCTGGACCAGTATTTCATCTAGGACTGATTTTCTGTGTTCAAATCCTTTGGTCTTTTTATCATTTAAATAGATGTTATGAATTTGGTGATATTCCAACCAGCCGCCCAGTCTGTCTTTTATTTCATCATAAGGTCTAATTTTGGTTGAATTATATCCTTCTACTAATAGTTCTCTATAAGTCATCCATTTTCTTTCCATATTCAGTTTCTTTACTGCAAATGCCTCCTGTGGCGATAGCCACCAGGGGGTCTTTTCCCCCCTAACCAATTCTTATACTTATCCCAGACCTGGTAAAGTGGCTTTTTAAGAGTATGGTTCAAAAAGGCTTTGTGTGTTCCCACCTTACCATACCATAGGTAGGCGTGCCACCCATGGCTGTTTTTGTAGCCTTAGAGATCTAAGATAGCAGGATTCGTTAGCTTTAGCTACTCAGCTATCCACGTTAGGCATGCTGCCTCATAATAGATTTCAAAGTCAGGAAGTGAGAACCCACCTATCTCAGTTTTGTCTGTCAGTATTTTGAACTTAATTCTCGGCTTTTTGCCTTGCCAGACAAACCTTGAAATGGTCCTCCACCATTCAACAAATTTATTGTTCCCTGTTAACATGGGGATTGTCTGGAATAAGAAGAGCATCATAGGGAGAATGCTGTCAGAGGACCTTTCAGAATTTTTGTTTTGTTTTGTTTTGTTTTGCTTCTTAGCTGTAGAACAGAAGCATCTGTGATGACTGCCCGAAACTACTCAGAGATGCCCCATCTGCTGCAAGGTTTCCTGCAAAAGAATAACATGAAAATCTAACGTCCATATCGACTAACCTCTTCCTTTCACTTTATTTCCCACAATGGTTAATTGGCACAAATAACCCCTTTTCATAATTAGGAGAAATAAAGTATGGTTAGCCAGGAACATTTTCCTCCTTAAACAGATGAGCACTTAAAGCACCAGATGTCTGCTGGATCTGAGATGAGGCTAACAATAGGGCAATGCACAAATTCAACAACAACCTGAAATATTTAGGAAAAGCAGGATCCCTCCACCTCCTCCCCTGTCCCCTACAAGTAGAGAAGGAACCTGCTGTGCTTCTCAGATCCACTCTCTGGAAACAATAGTCCAGAGTTGGGCCTCCCTTCAACGTCATCCACAGTGAAGCTGGTCTGCAATGAGGAAGGGACAGAAATGCAGGGCTCAGCTCAGCAGAGGGAGCAGGAGGACCCCAGAATAGCCTGGCACACTCCATTTCGAAGGAAGTGAAGCTGTGCATATCACCATCTGAAGAAAGGGCCCCTGTAACACCATGAATGTCATGAATGAGCCAGCTCCCAGGGAAGGTTTACAGCCAGCTGGGTTGCTGTCAACTGAAGAAAGCAGCCAGGAACAGAGAGGGTTAACTGTCATGCAGGATGAGCTTTGGGTAGTGCCAACCCCTCACCCCTTGGAATGCCGGCTGATAAGGGAATGTCTGAGAGCAAGCTAGAATGCAGTCAAAGCTCACCAGAAGCACAAACAGGTGGGGAAGAGTTGAGAGACAGCCTCTCAGAGAATGGGGAAGAGGTGGGAGCTGACCCACTCAGTCCGAGGTCTCGACGAATAGGAGGGCTGCAAGCTAGGAAGCAAAACAAAAGACATATGAAGCGAAAGTTCAGTTGCTTCTGGTCACGCTGGAAGCAGTCTTCAGAAGGGTTATCTTGATTGATGATGGTGGAAGCTGTGTTAAAGCTGTCCGGAGCTACCTGCATCCTTTTTAATTAACTACGCTCACTGCGTTATCAAGCTGGGGACTGGACTCCTGACAATGAAGTCCAGAGGCTAACGGTTCATCGTGCCACTATCTGCAATGTCTCTCAATACTCTTTTTAGATGGATATCTTTGAAAACTCCTACCATCTCCCTCCCTGGTTTCCTGCTCCTGATATATTAAGATAAATGTTTGTTGGTTGACTTTCTGCCTTTAGCAATTTTCTCCTCAAATTCCTTCTCTGCTCGCCTTATCATCAAAACGATGTGTATTTTGGCAACTATAGCACAACTATACCAAACACACAGGCAAAACGTACCTCAGGGGCCCAAGCCAGTGAACTGAGAATCTGCAGCCCATGATCAAGCCATAGTTGCACAGGCTGATGTTGCTTCCAGATTAGACCTGCTCCAGAGAAGCAGATCATCCTGCTCCAGAGAAGCGGACACGGAGCAACGGATTCAAACTTAAAGAAAGAAGATTCCACCTAAACATTAGGAAGAACTTCCTGACAGTAAGAGCTGTTCGGCAGTGGAATTTGCTACCAAGGAGTGTGGTGGAGTCTCCTTCTTTGGAGGTCTTTAAGCAGAGGCTTGACAGCCATATGTCAAGAATGCTTTGATGGTGTTTCCTGCTTGGCAGGGGGTTGGACTGGATGGCCCTTGTGGTCTCTTCCAACTCTATGATTCTATGATTCTAGACTACCGCAATGTTGCACTGTATGTGGGGCTGCCCCTGAAATGCGTCCAGAAACTTCTGTTGTTACAAAGCACAGCAATTAAAGCTGGAAACTAGAGCTTGGTCCAGGGGTCCCCAAACTACGGCCCCCGGGCCGGATGCGGCCCAATCGGCCTTCCAATCCGGCCCGCGACGACCCCCGCCGCCCGCTGCCGCCGCCCGCTCTCACGGCGCGCAGCGCAGCAGCGATCTAAAAAATCGCCAAAAAATCGCCAAAAATCCTTTGTGCGCATGCGTATGGGCCTCTCCTGACCCGGAAGAGGTCATTTCTGGTGCACTTCCGGGTCAGGGGAGGCCCATACGCATGCGCACAAGCGATTTTCGGCGATTTTTCCCCCCGCACGGGCACGTGTGCGCATGCGCACGGGCGCGCACTCCCCCGCCCTCCGGCCCGCTGCGCACGCACTCCCCTGCCCTCCGGCCCACCGCGCGGTCGGCGCGGCGGGCACCGGCCCGCCGCACGGTAAGTCTGGGGACCCCTGGCTTGGTCTTTCAACCACATCACCACAATGTGCATGGGCTCACAATCTGTTGCTGGAGCCAATTAAAGGGATTGGCTCCTACCTTTAAAGACCTTGGTGGTTCATGAGCTGGATCCCAGAAGGACTCTGTCCTGCCCATGGACCTGTTTGCAGCGTGCTGCAGTTGTTGGGAGAGGAGCAGCTGCCCATGTCCCACTGCTCAGAGGATGTGTGGAGGCTGGTGGGACGGGATGGCCTCAAGGCCTTGTAATAAGTAGTCCTCACCAGTGGTACTGTCTGCTCTGGAAGGTGCAGCTGACTACCTCCTTGGACTCAGGTTATTGCACTCTTGTCCAGGCAGGCCTTCTGAGAAAATGCTCCAGCTGATTTCAGTTCTCCCTTGATCTGCCTGCCTGCCTCTGTTTTCTGGGATGTTGATTTGGGTTCTCTCCCCCCACCCCATGCTAATGACTGCCTGCTATCTTGGCTCTTGTAAAGTTCTAGTGTTTCATATCTGGATTGTTTGCTGCCATAAGAATCCCACAGGAAATGGAAGCTGCAGGGGATAAGCATTTTTATAAACACAATAAATTAACACATAAAGGACCATTTAATCACCCCAGTGAAGTGTGAGGGAATGCCCTTTCAATTGTTTCATATCTGTATTAGTAGTCATGGAGAGACTCAGGTTGGGAGGAGAATCTTAATCCCCCTCTGTTTGTTCTTGTGATGAATTCCTGGAGGGGGAAAAAAACCAATCTAATTTTGCTTCTCTTTTTTTGAAAAATACATGTGATATTTTTTACTTTTGAAAAATTATTCATGCCTGGCACCCTGACCCAGGCTGGGAGGCAAAGGGGGTTTATTTGATGGATGAGAATGATGGGGCCACTTTTGCAGCTCCCCCCTGACACTAACAAGCTCTGTTGACGACCCTCCATGTTGCGATTCCATGACAAACGAATTCTCCCTGACCTGAGTTGATCCGCTGCTAGCAAAGGAGCCAATGCCATTTCAGAAACAGCCGCCTCATGCAGAGGCCTAATTACCGTGTATGGGGGTAAGCATGTTGGGGGAAGCGGCATCAAGACATCAGTGGGTTCCTGCTGCCTTTGACAGCTTGGCTGCATATTGATCGGGGCTCAGAACTTGAAAGCCTCTCCTTTGGGTGGGGATTTCAGGCTCATCATTAGAAGCTGGATGAGGGAGATTTGAGGGTGGCACCATCAAGGACCAGACAAGGGCACCGCATTGAATATCTCTGTAGAACAAGCACAGGCTGTTTTGCCTCCTAAACATGCACAATGTCAGATTCTGCCAGAGGATTTCAAAGTGGCTGAAGTCATTCAGTGTTCACGGAATTGGATTTTGGCAATCAGGTTTCTCTTTTTCTACTGCCTTCCCTCAACGACTTGGGTGGACTCTGAACAGTATTGTTCCATACCACCCCACTTTCTGGCTGACGAGAGTTTCCAGGGGTTCCAGGTACATACCCAGGACTTGGTTTCCTTGGAAGGAAGGTCAGCAGAGACTGTAGTGTCTTTAAGACATATGCTATTATTTACACATTTATACAACCTGAGCACAAGGTAGAGGGGCTCACAGCATCAACGTCCCCCACAGGTCTTGCTTTTCCATTAGTCACAGCTTTGAATCCAGCACAGAGCAATCATATCTCTGTGTCTTCAGCTTCCCTCCTGTTTACAGCTCAGCTAACACACACACTCTCTCTTGCTTTTGTTCTCCTTATCTAGCAGTTAGAGCAACATCTTTGGCTATGCTAATTGAGGGTCTTAACTGGTCAGCTAAATCCATTGAGTACAGTAGACAAAGGGACTGGTCTGACAAGCTTGCTCGTACATTCTACTCCGACAGATACAGGACCCCAGGAATTGGAAGGGACTCAGACCATCATCCGGACTGAACTCCCCCCCCCCCCTCAAAAGAACCCTACAACATTGTAAATACAAATGTCACATGAGTTAGCTCCATTTTTGTAAAGTAGCAGGCCTCGGAGCCCAAGAGAGGATACGGTTGTAGTGGCCATGCTCGCTCCAGGAACTCTTGAGTGCATGAAAGAAGGAGAAAAACACACACAAGAGCTACTATATTATGCAATCAGAATTGATAAAGGAGAGAGGAGTCTACCCTGAGGTGATTCAATCTCTGCCCTTCTCAACAGTTGCAGGAGAAGCCAGTGTTTTTAATTGGCTCCCATGTGATCATTTTTAATAGGAACATTGATACCTGCCTTACAGTGAATCAGACCATTTCAGTCTTGCCTACACTGGCTGGCAGCAGTTCTCCAGGGTTTCAGACAAGGATCTCTCCCATCCTTACCTGGAGATCTCAAATATTGTACCTGGGACCTTCTGTATGCAAGACAGATGCTCTAGCCTTCCCCATCCATCCTTTCAGTGGACGATCACTTTATAACTCTAGAACTCAATGTGGTGAACATAATAACAACAACTCATGGTTTTGCTAGCCATGCAAAAACTGAAGGAGGAATATTACTTTCTGGTGACTTTTCTGCCACCCCAGGTAGCGTCTTTATTTCCTTGTGATGATATTTCTGGCCCCTTCCATTCCCTTCAGAAGGTTAGAATTAAGATCTCCTTCACCACCTCAAATTGCATTAAGCTCTGGCACTAATTAAAAAATGGCATTTTGGAGTTCGGTTGGCTTTCATCACACTGATGAGAGATTTTAATTGCATTTATACACATCAAATAGATGGAAGGATATAAACAGGTTTTTCCAGGGCTTTGAGCTAGCAGGGAGGCTGGAATGAGGTGCATTTGATATCAAAAACACCTCTGCTTAATAAAAGGCAAAGTCTTCGATAAGAAGACGGTGATGGTGAGCAGCAGGGAGGAGAGGCCTCTCCAACTCCAGCTTCAACCAGAAAAGTGCTCAAGCTTTTATCTCACAACACTGAGGAATTACAGACAAATTACAATATTTTAAAAAGTAAAATTCGCTTTCCCTTGCCTGAACACAAAGGGCTGATCCACACATGCATGTATGCCACTAGCTAATCCCTGGATGACTTGCAGCTGAACACAGAATCATAAAATAATCTATTCCAATTCCCTGCAATGCAGGAATCGCAGCTTAAAAATCCCTGACATATGCCCCCCCCCAAACTCTCCTTAAAAACCTCTGACGAAGGAGAGTCCACCACCTTTCAGATTCACCATTTTGCTGTTGATCAGCTCTTACCATCAGAATTTTTTTCCAAAATGCTGAAATGGAATCTCCTTTCTTGTCATTTGAATCCATTGGTTTTGGTCCCACCATCTGGAACAGAAAAAGCAAAAACAAAAAAACTTGCTCCATCTTCCAGTAAGGCGTAAGGAGTCCTCCAGGAGACCTGTTTATCCAGCATTCCCTCTGATTTGCTTGCATGAAGCTTATGGGCAGTTCAGCCTGTCATGGCTGGGGCTGATTGTGGCTGGTGGGCTGGAAGTCAGGGAGCCCAAACAGTAGGTGGAGTCAGAACCAATGACAGGCAGAGTTAGCAAATTCTAGTTTTGTCCCCATCTTCTTCCTTGCTTGATTCTACTAAGGTAACTGTGAGGTGGACGAGGAGGAAACTGACAGGTGGGGCTGCCCCCTGGACTGCTTCTAAATCAGAAGGCAAGCACATGAGGGCTGGCTGAGACTTGATAGAGGTTATTTGGGCAGTGCCCCATTTGCCTTAATGGACCAGCCACCATTGGTTAGACTATGTCTCATATTTATTGAGTATTCATTCTGATTTGCTTAAGGAGTGATTATATGACAGTGAGCATTCACCCTGATTTGCTTCCAGGGTATTTAAACATCTTCCCACTAGTCCTTAATTTTCAAACTTTTCAATGCATTTCCCTGTTAATTTCCAAATCTCAAAAGGGATCTGTGTAGAGCGACAGAGAGCTTTCATCCATTTTATTTGCAGAAATCTAAAGCTGTAGCATGCCTTTACCTCCCTCCTGCAAAATACTGATAGTCTGCAGGCCCCTCAATCAATCTGAATCCTCGTTGCATATTCTGTCATGAAAAGTGGCAAGATAGGCTGACAAGTTTATTGACCTTGAATATGGATCTGATATGCAGGCATTTGATTTATTCTGTCTTGAAGAATCTCAGCTGGACATTAATGCTGCTCATCGGCAAAGTTTCAAAATGCTGGCTTTCCCAGGTTTTCAAGAAGGTTAATTGGGTTATGGGAGTGGAGCCTTGGATACTCCAATTTCAACAGACACACAAGAATCATAGAAGGGACCACGAGGGTCATCTAGTCCAGCCCCCTGGAATTCAGGCCCAACGTGTAGGCTGGAACCCATAACCCTGAGTTTAAGAGTCTCATGCTCTACTGACGGAGCTAGTTCTTCATGGTTGGATGTTAAAGACCAGGCTTCCTCAATCTCGGCCCTCCAGATGTTTTGAGACTACAATTCCCATCATCCCTGACCACTGGTCCTGCTAGCTAGGGATCATGGGAGTTGTAGGCCAAAAACATCTGGAGGGTCAAGGTTGAGGAAGCCTGTTAAAGTCTTAAAAATAATAAACAATGGGTTTGTTCAAACTTGGATACTGAAACACTTCTAGAATTACTTCTGTTTTCTGTTAAAACGTTTGCCAGCTATGGGATTCCTGAACTGGCCTGGCCTCAGTTGTCTACACTTCAGGGACCTCCCAGTTGATTACTGCAATGTGCTTTATGTGGGGTTGCCCTTGAATACAGTCTGGAGGCTGCAGCTTGTGCAGAATGCAGCTTCTAGGTTGGCAACTGGGCAGCCCAGTGGAACCATGCACTACTGGTCCTGAAGGCACTGTGCTGGCTGGCTGTGATCTATTAGGCCAAATCCAAGGTGCTAGTATGTGCATATGACATCCTAAATGGTTTGGGAACCAAGTACCTAAAAGAGCACCTTCCCCAGTATCAACTATTTTGAATCCTATGATTGGCAGGTGAGGCCTTGTCGGTGGTGTCACTACTGGGGGTCTGCCTAGTTGGCGCTGATCCATGGTAGATTAGTGGTGGCTCCCTGGTTGTGGAATGCCCTCCCTGGGAGACATGTCTGTCTTCATCATTAACTTTCAGCAGGAATTTGAAAACTTCCCTGTTTACTCAGGCATTTGATGGCTGAAGAATACTGTTCCCAACAACCCTGAAATCACTGGATGGAAAAAAACTCCTCCTAAATCTAACTGCCTTTAAATATGTTCAACTGAAATTGTTGTTAGAATGTTTTTACTGTTTTAGGATGCTTTAAACAAATTATGTATCTTTTTGTCACCCTGGGCTCCTTCTGGAGGAAGGGCAGGACAGAAAATCAATTAATAAATAACAACAACAACAGATATGACTTGCATTACACTGGAACCTCGGTTTATGAACACCTCGGTTTACGAATTTTCAGTTTACGAACGCCGCGGACCTATCTGGAACGGATTAATTCACTTTCCATTACTTTCAATGGGAAAGTTCGCTTCACTTTATGAACAGACTTCCGGAACCAATTACAGTGGTACCTCTACTTACGAATAACTCTACTTACGAATGTTTCTATTTACGAACAGAGCTCCGTCCGCCACCTTGGATGTGGTTTAGATAGGATTTTTTTCTACTTACGAATTTTTAGATAGGGTTGCTTCGACTTACGAATTTTTTCTCCCAATGCAGTCCTATGGGATTCGGCTTACAATTTTTTTCGACTTATGAATGTGCGTTTGGAACGCATTAAATTCGTAAGTAGAGGTACCACTGTACACCCATGCTTCGGGTTAAGTACGCTTCAGTTTAAGTACTCCACAGATTGTCTGGAACAGATTAATCCACTTTCCATTACTTTCAATGGGAAAGTACGCTTCAGTTTATGAATGCTTCAGTTTATGAACAGACTTCCGGAACCAATTGTGTTCATAAACCGAGGTACCACTGTAATGGTATGCTCACATTTTGGGAACACAAATGCGGGAGGAAAGAACTTTTGGGTGTTTCTTTTGTATAAATTCTTTTTTTATTATTATTTAAAATTTAAAACAATGTTACCTCATACAGCAAACTGTGCACTTTGATATATCACAGTGTCTTAAAAAGGAAAATAATCAGATTTTTCTTTTTTCTTTTAAAACGTTAAACTCAATTTTTTGTTTTGTTTTTTTGGAAATTTTATTTACATCTGCCTAGAATGATCTGCAAGTAACACAGTTACTATGAAACCAAAATTATTACAAAATGTTTACAAAAAACTATATTCATAGAAATTTCTGCATGTCCACAAAGGAGTATTTCCCCTGAATGTCACAGAGACCAGTCCTGTCAGTTGTTGTTGTCAAGAGGGAAGTTCGGAATAGACAGCAAAAGGGCAGTTTTGACAATGATGGTCCACAGTCCTTATTCTGGTGCAGCTGCTGGCTGGGTCACCTTCCTAGAGCCAAACAGGTATTCGTGATCAAGCAATGTGAGTTTTTGTGGTTGTGAGAATGTGTGCGTGGTTGGGCTGGCACTGCAGCTCCACATCTTGGTGTCAGTTCAAGATTATAAGGTACCTCCAGAAGTCACCTAGTCTGTCCTGTTGCAGAGCCACATGGATAGAGGTCAGTGCTGGGCACACCACAACCAGGCTGAGTAACGGTCAGTATTTGCTGGCCATCAGGGGAGTGGAGAGGACATCTTTGCTGGAGCTTCCAGGGCACTGCCCTGGCCAAAGGTTCAAGGGCTGCTTTTTCTCCTTTGCAAGGCCTTTGGCAGATTAGTGACAACCTTGACCATTTCCCTCCCCTGTGTTACCACTTATAACTTGAGCAAAAGCAAACTATATCCCCACTCCCACCCCAAATCACTCCCGACATTCTCTCCAAGTTGTCATACATCTCAGAAGGGTATAAAATCATGGTTGGTTGGTTGGCTAGCCAATACATTCCCGCTATTGAGTTCAGTATCTTGTCTCCATCAGTGGCTGGGCAAAAAGTGGTGAGCTGTTCCACACATACGCTCACGATACAGGTGAACCTCCGATTCAGTCTGGGTAGCAGGAAAGCTCTCAATCATTTTTATGCACACACTAAAAACATTTGCCCAAACAGGCCTGGCATAGAAGACAAACATATGAAAGAGAACAGGAATAAAGACTTACAAGCAACATTAAAAGCGCACAGCCATCCCCATTGCTTTACATGAAATTCAGAGACTGGCTTTAGTAGGTTTTGGACAAATTCACCTGCAATGACAAACTGATGTTGCAAATAATTCCGAGATAGCTGAACGGTTGCTGATCTAATCTGCTGAAATAAATTGATGATTTATTCAACTCGAGATGAATAAACAAAACCAGCACCACTTAAAGTGCCACTACGAAGTTTTGAAGCCTGTCTGAGCTGATTGATTTGAGAATGATTGAACTCTTTTGTCTTCTTGGCAAAATGGCCTCCTACTTCCCAGTAGGGATGGAACAGTGACCCCAACCTTCTTTTCCTAGGTGGCAGGGAGGAGTTGTGTGAAAGTGATTAGAGGTCACTGTTCCATTGGCAAATGTTTCAGTGGGTTACAGTGGCCTTGTTCTCACAACACAGTAAGCCAAACGAATGTGCACAAATCTTGGCTATGGCTTGTAGTTAGTGCGGAGAGAGCTGGGTTCAGAAAACAGACAAAGCCAAACTTTGCCTTAGCTTATTGGGTTTTGGGAATCCAAAAAGACCCAGCTTCTCTCTGGGAGCCAACCCAGCAAGCCATATTTTGGGCGGATACCCTTAAGAATATAAGAACTTTCTGGATTGGGAAAATGACCCATCTAGTCCAGAATCTTGTTCTCACAGTGGCTGACCAGATGCCTGTGGAAAACCAGCAAGCAGAAATCGAGTGCAAGAGCACCCTCCCCTCCTGCTGTTTCCAGCAACTGGTATTCAGAAGCAACCCTACCTCTAATTGTGGAGGCAGAGAACAGCTATCATGACTAGTAGCAATCGCTAGCCCTCTCCTTCCAGCTAAACTCCCCTCTCATTAACTAGCTTGAGGGCTGTTCTTGAAAGTTTTGTGCTAATTGCTTCTTCAAATTTTGCTAAAAAGGTCAATTTCTGTCCTATTTGGTGGGGCAGCTCAATGGCAGAAAGTAGCAGGTTGGGCAACAAGGGTAACAAATGGGGGAAATGGGGGTGGGGGTAGAGAAAAACCTTTGCTCATGGTCAGAACCCAGAACTACTGAAGGGGGCCACTGGGCGGGAGGCAAAGGAGCATCAATGATGGGTGTGAATGGTCAAGCCCAAGACTCTGGCCTCCTATGTGTTATATGCCAGGGACACCCATTGTTTTTGTCAGTGAGATGCCTCTTGCCTCTTAACGCTCTGGTGCTCTTCTCCCTACTGGGTTTCCTACACCTGTGAAGTCAGACAGCTCTGAATGACTTTGGAGCTGTGCCAGGATCTGTATCACTTCGAGGGCCCCTTGGCCAGCAGAACCTCTCCCTTCTCTCCTCCAGAAAGTCTCAGCTGTTTTTGAAGGCGGCAGGAGCTCTGGTCCAACCTGCCATGGGTCTTTAAGAAATTGCACTTTGCATGAACTTGGCCTTATATGAATGCTGGCAGAAAGAGACAAGACTTCATGAAAGGAGGTTTAGAAGGTGGACTAGGGAATTCTCTCCCATTTTATCAACTATTACCAGGATTTAGAGTCATCCCAATTAGACCAGGGGCTGATTCTGAGTCTCTCTCTGATCTAGAACTGGTGGCAACAGTGTTGTGGGATGCCTTCCCTGCTGCCATATGAGAGGCCTTCCATCATTATTGGCATTCTGCCAGATTTGGAAGCCGTCTAGGCCAGCATTCTCCTGAACTTGAACTTCTTGATCCAACTCTTCAATTGTTCTGCTTTTCTATTGGCTTGTTTTAGTATATGGGAGTTCTTAATGTTTTGACGAAATTCTTTTCTTGTGCATTTCAATTATGTATGGGTTTTATAATTGATTTTATGCTTGTAAGCCACTTAGAAGCCATTGTGGTATGCAAGCAATATATAAACAGATCAATGAATGATAATAACTTTCCCCAGCTGTGGACTGAGATGAATTAGATTTGTCAGGTAATTGACTACTGAAATTTTGAAATTAGGAGACTGTTTGGAAACTTGTCTTGCAAATGTGCCTCAAGTCATGTCAAAACAAACCATTGCATCAGTCTTAAAGCTGACTGCATGTGGAAAGAGGCAGCTTTGCATGCACTTGCACAACCTGTCAGTCTCCTGCTAGGTTTTCAGGGAAAAGACAGTCAGTATTTGGCAATACCACAGAGTCGCCCATTCACTGTGGTCTTTTGAATGGCAGGCAAAGGGCAGTCTTTGGTCATTTGGAGAGAGAGAAAATCTGTCTGGAAGGAAAAAGACAATTCATGGTACCCAGGGGAGAGGCTCTTCTGCCTGAAGTACACTTTAATGACTTCTAATGGTAGTGATTTGCGCAATGAGCCTATGCACACAAAATTGGGAATAAGCCCCATTGAATGAAGTGGGACTTATTTTTGAGTAATGCACCCAGAAATGTACAGACTTCAACTCACCTAGAATCTAGATTGACCACCAACAAAATGCCTAGAGTGTTGCCAAATCTTCCCCAACCCCAATTAAATGCTGAATTATAACCCACTTTTCTCATGCCCCTCTTCTATCAGTGAAGTCATCATTACCCATTTGTGGATTATATTAGCCTTGCTGAGGGCAACCTCTTTCGCCCCAAGGACGGTGGCTTTGCTTGGTCTCACATAACTGACTTGGAGCAGACGGCACCAAAGTGTTGCAGGAGCCACTGTCTGAAGGATACAATTCCTGCTCCTCTTCCTCCAAGTGCCAGGAATCCACACCTCCAAGTAGAGGCAATGCTTGCTTGTGTCACTGTGGACATACCCTCTCTCCCCTTAACTGTTCCTGTCAGACAAATGGAAACCCAATCCCCCTCCCCCTTCCCCTCCCCCTGAATAAAAGAGGCTTCCCCTGCTGTCTCCTCTCCCCAGGTAAGAGCCCACAACACACGCATGCAAGACAGGTGTGGTGGTGGCCCACTGGGGGCTTCCTGGTGCACAAGAGTCCAGCACAGCACTGAGGCCACCATTGGGTTCCTTCAAGGGAAAGGCTCGTGACTTTGACCAGGAGTCTCCTCCCCTGCTCTCCACCCCACAACTCTCTCCCACACTGTCTCTGGCACATGCTGCACAAGCCAATCCAGGTTCCACCCCCCCACCCCCACGTGGTTGCTTTGTTTATTGCCATACTGAAATGGAAGCATTGGATTCGCAGGCTTTGCGGCGGCTCTCCTCTGCCCCAGATCAGTCCATGCCCTGGCTTTTTTTTTATGTCTTCCATCCATTTGATATGTAAACATGAAGACTCCTCCTGGGTGTGTCTTGGGGAGGGGAGGGGCTTGGGTGCCGAGGAGCCCATGGTGCTGCTTAAACCTTGATCTGGAAAAATAATAATAATCAAACAACGACTCCCAACTGAAGGCGTTGTGATCCATGCTTCAGGTTCTTGTATCCAAGTTGGATGATGGCTGAAGTTACATTGAAGGCCTTGTTCTCAAAAACTGGGGGTTCCTTCTCCCTCCTTTTCTCTGCTTCTGCAGTCCTTGTGGGCCTTTCTCCCCACCCATCTCCAGCAAGCCCCTCCCTGGTGTTTGACCCTCCACACCCCATCACGGGAACACGGGGGTCAGTCCCGTGTTGCAGGCCATGTTGTCCTTGCCGGGAAGCCGCCTGTCATTGAACGTGTGCATGTTGATGACGGCGTCTGTCTTCACCATGACGGGGGGCTGGGGCTTGTGTTTCACCCGGCGGTGGCAGGTGAGAGAGAGCCTGATCTCGTCGGCCATGGCACTGCAGAAGGAACGCTGGAAGAAAGGAGGAGGCACAGGAAGGAGGCTTGCATTAGACATGGGGTGCGATAACCTCGAGGCAGAAGTCAGCATATGACCTGGGAATGCCGCAAGCACAATGAGCCTGCAATGGCTCTTCCTTGCTGAAATGGGAAGCGTACAGGAAACAGACTTGTCAAGGACCACGGGACCATTACAAGCCGTGGGCCATGTATATATGAGCATGCTGCCTGGGGCAGAATTCGAGCCAAGAGGACAAGTTTCTAGATCTCATAGTTGTTGTACTGTTACTGCTGCAGTCTCACGAGAAAAGGATTTATAAAGCACTTTTGTATGTTCATTGTTGGCAGCTCTGGGGGCCAAGTCAAACAGCTGCATTAGCAACACCGAAAGTTATTTTATTCATTCATTCATTCATTCATTCATTCATTCATTCATTCATTCATTTAGACTAGAGTATTATTCTCAATATTAAGGTATTATTATTACTAAAGTCCCAGGACAGGTTGTTGTGTTAAAACACAATATAAAAACAACTTAAAACAACTTAGCTACGGTATAAAAATAAGGGGGGGGGTCCTGAAAATATGCACTTCAAGTGTCAAAATCCAGAGTAAGGACTTAACGTCTTCAAGATTCTCTCGAGGCTATTCAATGTATGTGCAAAATACCACCTCTGTGGGGAGGGAGTTTCACAGCTTAAGGGCCACCACATATTGTTTTTTTATATTGTGTTTCAATACTGTAATTTAACCTAGAACATTAGTGTGAGGGGCAGGTAAAAATTATTTAATAATGATGATGATGATAATAATAATAATAATAATAATAATAATAATTAATAATTAATAATAATAATAATACAACCCCATTTCAAATGTCACAATGAATGTGCACAAGCCAGGAGAGGAGAAGATTGGCAGGCTGGCTCCCTCCCCCTTTAAGCCCACACACTTTCTTTGGAAGTGGGCTTTTGAATGACTCCAGTCCTTTTTTTAAGCCTTCAAAATATCTCATGGCCCTCTTTGACCACTACACATGGTCATGATTTGTCCCTGATTCTGTGTTGTTGACCAAAAAAGGGAGGGGCTGCTTTTGGACAGAAAGTTCCTTTAAGGGGGTCATAGGGGTTCAGCTATATCCCTTCCTTGTTCAGGCTGTGGGTTTCTTGTGGGGGTCAGATAGGTGGTCCCTGTGTGGTCCTGCCACAGCCCATACCTGCTCCCGTTCTGCTGTTTTGCGCAGCTTGTAGATGAACTCCAGGGTGGCCACAAAGACAGAGAGGACCAGGCCGGCCGCCAGGACGATGAAGAGCCCCCCGATGTTCTGGATCCCGAGGGCGCTGGCTTCTTTGTTCTCCTCCTCAGGGCAGCCATTGCTTCTCCACCACTTGTCCTTCAAGGCATGCAGCTTGGCCTCTTCCTGGAGCTGGAGGATCGCAATGGTGATCTTGTCCCTGTAGGGTGAACCTGAAAGTGGGAGGTACAGAGAAGGTGGGCACGCCATTATATGCAAAGCAAAGAAAGCCAAAGGCTCTGCACCCCAACAAGCTGGATCCCCCTCCCGCAACCCAACCTGGAAGCACTGCAGGAGCCAGTGGGCCCCCAACCCAGCATTTGGAGCAGCTACTAGGAACATGCCCTTATCAAACCCAGTTCTTGCATTCCCTTGGCCAGGCACTGCTTTTCCTCACCCATAGGAGTGCCGATCCCATAGCCCTTGGAGTCTATGAGACCCCCAATCTGAGTCAGGTTGCAGTTTCTTTGGGTGATGTACTCAATGGTGGTAGATTCCATCAGCAAGGCATAGTCGGAGGTGAGGGCACGCTGGATCCCTTCTTCGTTGTTCTTAACGAGAGATGAAGGCTTGCTGCTCATGAAGGCCCACATCTTTTCAAAAGTGGAGATCCTGGATTTCTAAAATGGCAGACCCGTGGAAAACAGAAAACAACGGATTTCATAATGGCAGGAAGCCCATTGTCTCCCACAGAGATACTCTTTCCCCTCTCTGTCCAACCTGAAAGCATCACAGCACTTCCACTGATCTGTCAAAGGTGTTTCATGTCAACCCTGGAACTCAATTTCAGCACTGCAAGAAAGCATCTGGTCTGCAAAATGCTGGTGATGGACTATGGCTTGTACTATGGCTGCACAGGAAAGGCTTACTCAACTGTACTCTGCAGTTGGCCAGATTCTCTGTCTCTCTCTCTGTCTCTCTCTCTGTCTCTCTCTCTCTCTGTCTGTCTCTGTCTCTGTCTCTGTCTCTGTCTCTCTCTCTCTCTCACACACACACACACACACACTCATTCTGGGAACAACCAACTGTTCTCCTATTGCTTCTCATGATGGACAGTGTCTCAATTCTGGTTTCTAAGTTGCTTGATAGTACTTTGTGTCAGTACACAGAACAGCCTTTGCCAACCTGGCAGCCTAGCTATACAAAGGAGCTAAAGGACTGGTGAGAGTTGTAGTCCAAAACATCTAGAAAACTGGCATGTATTGTGTATAGGATGTACACGCATTCTTGGCTCATCTTTTTTCTGAATTTAACACCCCTAGATTACCAGTGGAAAGGGAACAAATGGATGATATTCTTCTCCCTCTCTCTTAATGTTGGAATTCTGGGTCACCCAATGCAGTTGTTGGGCACAAGGTTCAGGCATGGGCATAGCCAGGATTTTTGTTAGGGGAAGACTTTTGATAAGGGGGGGGGGACAGAACCTCAGTTGGTTAAGTATTTTTATTGATTTGGGGGGCTATGCCCATAAGTTTAGGACAGGCCAAAGGAGGTATAGAATGAATGAATGAGTAGAATTCATTGCCCCAAGATGCAATGATAGCCACTGTTTTTGTTGGCTTAAAAAAATAAATGAATACACGGAGAGGGACGTGTCTATCAACATCTGTTACCTAACTAGAACTTTCAGATGCGAAAACAGTGTGCCTCCGAATATCAGAAATAGGGGACAAACAGGCGGCTGACATCACCTCCATGCTGGTGGGTGATGCGGGGCCAGAGCTAGAAGCAGAATGAAGGACCTTTGCTTCCTTCCAGCAGGGAGTATTCTTTTGTTCCTCTAAAACAGGCATCCCCAAACTTTGGCCCTCCAGATGTTTTGGACTACAATTCCCATCTTCCCCAACCATTGGTCCTGTTAGCTAGGGATCATGGGATTTGTAGGCCAAAACATCTGGAGGGCCGCAGTTTGGGGATGCCTGCTCTGAAACAATCTAAGTTACAATTGGGTAGTCCCTACTCAAATGTTACTTAGTTTTTCCTACGCCGGAAAACTATTGTGAAGTTAAACCAGGGGAGAGCTGCAAAGTATTTCACACACTGAAGATAACTATAGAAATGCAATCTCAAGTTGGCTGAATTGGGGGGGGGGCAGCGTTGTTATTGACTTTCACCTAAATCAGGCATGTCAAACCTGCGGCCCTCCAGATGTTTTGGCCTACAACTCCCATGATCCCTAGCTAGCAGGACCTGTGGTTGGGGAAGATGGGAATTGTAGTCCAAAACATCTGGAGGGCCGCAGGTTTGACATGCCTGACCTAAATGAAGAAGATATGGCTTAGAAGCGCTTCAGGATGATGATATACTTCTTCTTATTACCATCAAGTTCTCTCAACCCAGTTGTGGGAGTTTTCCGCCTTGGAGGAGGGAGGCCTGCCTCACATCACTGAAGCCATTCGGTGAGCTATGGGGGCCCCTCATGTAGGAGTCATTATCTTGTCTTTAAATGCACTCTGGACTGTTTGTTGTTATTGCTTTTGTATGGGAGGGAAGTGCAGCTCATTTCATTTGCTGTTTTAAAAGTGAGAGTCATAAACGGTAGCTAAGGAGTCATATACCAACCATTAGGCGAAGAACATTTTAATTCCAGCACTTTCCACAACAGATTACACACCAAACAGAACAGAATCCGGTCACATTTGGGCATAACCCTGAACCATAACACATTTATCTCTTTATTTCACTTATATCCCACATTTTTCTCCATGGAGCTCAAGGGGGCTTACAGAGTTCTTCCCTTCATTAATTCAACCCCCAAACAACCCTGTGAGGTAGGTTGGGATGAGAGGCAGTGGCTGAGCTCAAGGCCACCCAATGAGCTTCATGGCCAAGTGAGGATTTGAACCCTGGTCTTCCAGGTCTTAGTCCAACACCCAAACCACTACACCACACTAGCTCCCCACCACACATGCTTTTATAAGGAGGGGCCACCCACTTTGGATCTAGCATGACTACCTGTTCCCCTGACCCAGTGCAATAGCCAGATGTCCACTAAAGATCTCATTTGGGTGGATCCCTCAAATGGCCTTGGGGAATTACATTTTCTGCCTGCTCCATACTGTTCTGGCATTGGGGTTTAGAAGGCTTTTCTGTTTAGTGTGCAACGGGACACAAAATGGGAACAAAGGTCCTTGCACCAGTGGGAGTGTACCTGATTTGGGATTTACAATGATGCACAGGCCATTGGACTATCCTGTATAGTAAATAAGAACTATTGACTCCTACAGAGAAACTGTCCCTGTCACAGGGTGTAAGCAAATCGGGGGTGGGGAGAGCACACTTGTGTTCATTCAGCCTTTTTATCTTTTAGTGTGGGGTGCCTGGTAGGGAATTTGTGCAGTTGGAAATCTGCTTTTTAAAAACCTTGAATGTGTCATGTTTATTGATTTGATTTATTGGTGACTTTGTATATTTGGTCATACCTGGAAGGTCATGAGGGCAGATAAGGAGGTCAGGTGGGCTGCCCTGTGTCCAGTTCTGTGGGAGTTGTGAGGCTTGCAGGAAAACTAGACCATGGTCAGCCAGGAAACCTAACCAAGCAGAGGGCCTTTCAGAACCTTGGACAGCTACCTGAGAGCTTTTCCCTGCAGAGAGCTACAGCCAGGCTCTACCTCCAAGAGGTCAGGAGAGGCGTGGCCACTTCTGGCACCTGAGCCATAATAATAATAATTTAAAAAGGAAACACATGAAAACAAAATATGGCACCAAAAAGAATGAGACATAATTGGACTTAAAAACAAATAAACTTTCCAACCAGATCACATATTAGTCTGATGCCCATAAAAACAAGTTGTTAATTTTTTGGCATTTGAGAAATTGAACAAGTGTCTAAATCTGAGGTCCCCTTTTGAGCTTGAGCTACGGGAACAGCCAAAGATGGTCCCTTCAAACCAGATCATTATCGATACTGAGCAGCTAGTAAGGCCCCAAAGATCAAGAGAGAGAAATATTATTTGGATAGAAATATTCCAAAGTAGATAGCCCTCCCAGCTCTCCCTCTGATTGTCACTGGCTATAGCCAACAAACCAGTTGGGGTCAGACCAAAGCTGAATAGTGATATTATTGCTTCCCTAGATCTGGACACTATATATTGTTGATGCAGCCTGTAATTTTAAGAAACAGCCCCCAAACCCCTAAACCTATTTGTCTGCAAATTGGCATGCCCAGGGGAACCTATATTGGTTTTAAAAACCACATAAACCAGGCACCCTCCAGATGTTTTGGCCTACAACTCCCATGATCCCTAGCTAACAAGACCAGTGGTCAGGGATGATGGGAATTGTAGTCCAAAACATCTGGAGGGCCAAAGTTTGGGGAGCATAGATGTTCTGCTCTTAAAAACAATCAAACTTAAAAGCAACAGAGCATATTATCCCTCCAACTACCTTTTGAAATGGGATGGGAGTGGAAGGAACAGACTTGGATAGGACCCCCCCCCCCAAAAAACCCCACCAAACGACCATCTGATGAAGGGCTTTGGACTGAGGCTATTTTCCATACTGCCAAAACTAGGTCCGACCTGAATCATGTGCTCTGTGCACCCGTTAAAACAAAACATATAGGAAACTGTTTTCATTTTATCACCTTCAACTCTTTTTTAAAAACTATAGTCTACGGTCTCCAACAGGCTTGATTTCCACTAAAAAATCTTGGGGAGCATCTATAAAAATATAAAGCTATACCTCCACTGATTCCCCCCTCCAGTTTAAAGGCCTAAAAGCTATGGTGGGGGTGGGGGGTATGCATGCCATGTTCTTTTTTATTTCTGTAAATGTCAGTCATGCTCCAATGAAAAGCATCTTCAATTAGGGCTAGGCTTTGATTACATGCAAATTAACTCCCACTTTCTATTGCTGCATCACCTCGGAGAGAGTATATTCTTTTTTTAATAACCATATTAGTTGTCAAATGTCCACTGTAATTGCTTGCCATTAAAAGCTAACAGTCAATACAGCAGGCAATTAACAACATCAGCTTTTTGAAGTTAATCAGGTATCTGTCATCTATTGATTTAAGCGCCATGCAGAGATTAAAAAAAAAAAACACCCACACACACCCAACAACAACGGAAGATTTATTGAGATGCTACACCCTTTGTTACATCATGATTGGATGTTATAAACATACTCTAGTCTCTAGCAAGTGAATTTCGGTTTAAATGGGTTGTTTTGTTCAAATTAATAGAAGCGCTTTGCAATAGCAGCTGTTTGATGGGCAGCCCATCTGCTAATTTTGGCATCCATTCTTCTTTCATGGCAAGCACACCCTCTGTGCAGGTTGCCAGGAAACCCTGTTGCAAATCTCTCTCTCACACACACCCTGCCAGAACCACCCCTGGACTGAGGAGGCACACACCAGACTTAAACTTTAATGTTTAATGTTTTACTGTAAGATGCCCAGAGTGGCTGGGGAAACCCAGCCAGATGGGCAGGGTAATAATAATAATAATAATAATAATAATAATAATAATAATTCATGGAACAAGAAATGCAGAGGTCACACCAGTGGTGCGAGAGACTTTGAGGTCAATCCCTCCTCTTTGCCTGAGCTAGTCCTGAATGAAAGATGTTGCTATTCATGGAATGACAGCAGCATTTAAAGAGACAGAACACCAAGGCAATGCAAGCAAGCTCCACCGTTAGGACCCATGTGAGCAGCAGGAAGCCACTGTCTGAAGGAAACCTATAGAATTGTAGGGTTGGAAGTCCAACTCTCTGCAGTGCATGAATCACAGCTAACAACCTGAGGCTTTTGCTTTGAGTGTTTGAAGGGGTCTCTCCCCCTCTCCTTCTTTCTCCTGCCACCCATCTCCTCCCTATCCCCCTTGCCCACTGGGACTGCTACCAGGTTTCTGCCTGTGCTCAGAAGAGCCCACCACCCATCAGGACTTGAAGAAGGCATCCCACTTCTTAGGCAAAGCAATTCCTGAACCATAACATTTATATACTCCTTGAATGTAAAAAAAAAATCTTCCAAGCAGAATCATCCCACACACATTTCAAATGCTTTTCATTTCTAAGAGGAACATCTGCTTTGTCCAGACACATGTCAAAGCATTGTTCACACATGCATGCTTCTCACTCGCTGATGCCTTACCTGTGTGAAGCTGCACAAACAGAATTTTGCTATTAACCTCACTTTAGATCAAAAAGAAAAAGCCTTTCAGTAACTGGTTCACAGTACAGTAATAATTACTGGGCAATTATGTATATGTATGTGTGAATGCCCTGATCCACAAACTAATAAACTACCCCTCACTTGCAGTAGAAGGCAAAAGCTTTGTGTTTCCATCTGTCAAGAGGCTGGAACAAGAGGATGCAAGGTGGCTGTCAAACAGGGCACATCCTGCTTCCTCCTTTTCTCTCACCCCTATAACATCATCATGCTTCAGGGTTTCATCACCCTTACTTGTGAAGGAAGCTGTATTTTTAAGGTTTGGTCAGCTGCAAACTCATATTAAACACCAGTGTGAACAAGCACTAAGTCTTCAACATGTGTTTTTCAGTTGCAACTGGCATCAGCAGTTAAGTGAAGCTTAAGTGTTTTCTCTCAACAACTGGCCCAGGGTGGGGAGCAAATACAGCTCTTCAAACATCTCTGTTTAGGACTCTTCCCAGGACACTCCTTTACATTTCCCCAATTTGTACACCAAATTTAATTCCCACTTTAATTCATATATCACATTGTTTTTGGAACAAGAGTGTTACATGCCCATGCTAAGGAGTCCCAAATCCAGGAACCAGCTCAAATTTCATGCAGCTAATTACGAAACACAAAACAAATTTGGCTTGACCATTGGTCGCTTTCCCAAGAGTTAGATCTCATCCATGCGATACATCGAAAGCACATGGCTTCCCCCCAAAGAAACCTGGGAACGGTAGTTTGTTAACTGTGCTGGGGTTGTAGTTCTGTGAGGGGAAACGACAGTTCCCAGGTTCTTTGGGGGAGCCACGTGCTCTAAATGGATAGTGGGTGGATGTGACCTGAGCAAACAGCTCTGTCCAGATTCCACCCTACAGCAAACAGAAATTCACAGGAGGCACCAATGTGTGGGGCGCAATGAGCAAAGGGTGCTGGCGTCTGACAGGGAGTCCAAATACCAGAGCCTAAAACTGAGAGGCCTCTTTTTGAAGAAAGGATGGGATAAGAATGCAACATTTGCAACGGTCTGCTTTGAAAACAATGCCTGCCTTTCCAGGGACAGCATTCATCACAAGAACATAAGATGAGCCTGATGGATCAGACCCATGGCCATCTAGGGCAGCATCCTATTCTCAGAGTGGCCAACCAGTTGCTTCAGTGGGAAACCCACAAGCGGGATCTGAGCACAAGAGCCCTCTCCCTTCCTGTGGTTTCCAGCAGCTGGTATTCAGAAACATCGCTGCCTCAAACTATGGCCATCCATAGCCCTCTCCTCCTCCATGAATTTGTCTAATCCTCTTTTAAAGCCATCCAACTTGGTGGACATCACCATCTCCTGTGAGGGTCGGTTCCATAGGAGGTGATGACTGCGGCAGAGTGTGTCTTCATGGTGCCTGGGGTGTGGGTGCGGAGGGTGACATGAGGAAGATGCAGCAGGGTAAGTGCACACACCCTTCCAATTAGTCTGATCAGACTGATTTGAAGGGTACATGCCTGTTGCATCCTTCTCATGCCACCCTGCCACCCCCGCCGCCCCCCCCCCCCAAAATGTGCCTGGGGCCATTGCTCCGGCAGTCGCCCTCCCCAACACCATGCCCCTTTGCCCAGGGGTGCCCAAACTTTTTTCAAAGAGGGCCAGATTTGATGAAGTGAACATGTGTGAGGGCCAACCACAGTTGTTGTGCTTTTTTTTTTACCATTTTACCCCAAAGTTGATGGGCTTTATTTTTTTAGGATTTTACCCCAGGACATATACTGCCACAGGGGGTAGATTAGATTGACTGGCCCCCAAAACGGACTTTGGACATGCCTACCTTTGCCTGACTCTTACTGCAAGCCCACAACTTCCCTTCCCACCTTCACTGGCCTTCATTTGCCTTTGCACCTATTCCCTCTCCTCTAAAAGCCACACTTTAGGTTAAATTGGCAAAGAAGGAAATTAACTTTGCAACAGGGATAATCCGCCTGCAAGGCACTTCCCCCAAGCTCAGGCTTCCCCTCTTCACACACGCATTTACAACTGAAAGACACTTTCAAAGCCCCCTTTAAATCTCTTAATTAATTTCCGTCTTAAGCAGCATTGTGTTAAAAAAAGAAAAAGAAAAGAAAAGAAAGTGTGATATCCTAGTCTGCTGGCTCTCTCAATTAATTTCTTTTCAAATTGTGGAAATAAATGCAAGTCTCTTTTCATGCCTTGATGTGCTGAGTTGCTGAGAGGGATGACAGCAAGAAAACTGTCCCACTGATGGCAAAAAACCCCCGTAGAGACCCCAACCAGACCAGATAGGCAGGCTCCTCTTCTTCCCTCACACTACCCTCATGCAGGGCAGTCTCGAGCAGGTCGCGCGCCCTGGTGCTGAGGGGCGGAGATTGCTCCGGCGCCCCCGCCCTCGCAGGGCGCAGCAGGGTTTCCACGCGGCCCTGGCGCACCGCGCCACCGGGGGTCTACCTAGAGCCGGCCCTGCCCTCAAGGCTGCGGGAGTGTTTTCTGAACTTCCTTTCACTTCAGAGCCTTTTTGCTTGAACAGGACCAGAACAAGGGTTGAGCCCAAACTCTCATCCCAGTGAATGATTGAAACCAGAAGAGCCATCCTGCTGAGTGGGAGCACCCAGTTTCCTGTTTGTGCCTTTGGAAAGGGGCCTTGCAGGCAGATCAGGAATCTGGGGAAGCAAAAAGTTTCACAGCAAACTATGAAGGAAGAGCTGTTTGATAGTGGAATGGTCTCCCTTGGAAGGCTGTGGTCTCTCCTTCCCTGGAGGTTTTTCAGCAGAGGCTGCATGGCCATCAGTCATGGAATGCTTTAGTTGTGATTCCTGCATTGCAGGGGGTTGGACTAGATGACCCTTAGGGTCCCTTGCAACTCCACGATTCTACAAAATCTGGTTTAAGTCAATTGTGCTTCACCCTGTTGTGGGTCCTGCCTCTTCAGAAGTGAGCTGGATATTGTCTTGATGGAAGAGGCGGCAGTGGAGGGATGGAAGTTTATAAAAATTATGCATAGCATGGAGAAAGTAGCTAGAGAAAACGTTTTCTCCCTCCCTCATAACACTTATGGACATCCAATGAAGATGCTTGTTGGAAGATTCAGGGCAGAGAATTGAAAGTACTCCTTCACACAACACATATCTGAACTTTGGAACTCCCTCCCTTGGGAGGCAGTGAGCTCATTCCTGCCTGAGATCATTGCACCAGCTTGGATTGATTTACAAGAAGATTAGACAAATTTATGGAGAAGAGGGATTTTTTTTAATAATATTTTTTATTAGTATTTTCAGAAAAATAACAACAACAGGGAGAAGAGGGATATTGATGGCTACCAACCACGATAACTATGCTCTGCCTTCACAGTTGGAGGCAGCATTGCTTCTGAATACCAGTTGCTGGAAACCACAGGAAGGGAGAGTGTTGCTCTTTTGTGCTCGGGTCCTGCTTACAGGTTTTCCCCAACTGTTCAGCCCCTGCAAGGAGGCTGGACTAGATGGGCCATTAGCCTTATCCAGCAGGCTCTGCTGATGTTCTCATAGTCTCATGATGGGCGAGGGTCCATAGCTGCCAAGTTATCCATTTTTTAAAGGGATTTTCCCTTATGCTGAATAGGCTTCCTCGCGAGAAAAGGGAAAACTTGGCAGCTATGACGAGGGTCACATAAAGCAGTTTTGGCCAATGACAGCACTGTCATGTGAGACGCCAGGAGAGAGTGACCGAGAACAGGTCACATGATCACAAAGGCAATTGCTTGAATCCTGGGTCTGAGAAATGACGGCACCAAGCCTCATGCAGAGAACCAACAGATTTCGGTGCAGAATCTGAGCACATATCTTCGAGCTGCTGCCTTTGCTGTGGCCTCACAAAACCTCCTGTGTGGCCTATTTATACTCTTTTGCTATCAGCATGGCGGAGCAGGCCAATTGGTTGAAACTAAACACCTGCAGGGCACGAGGAACTCCTGCCCTCCCACATCCTAGCTCAGGAGACATTTCCCATGGCAAGAGGAGATGCGGAGTGATGCTCATTCGGCTGTGCGAGGACCACCAAGGCATGTGCACGATTGTGCATTAGCACATCCAGGCAGCAGCGGCAGCTGACATCTATTCAACTTTTATCCCTGGATCCCTCACTGGATTTGGGTGAATTTCCAGTGCTGTTGTGTTGCTACTGCAGTGGTGGTTTTTCCACATCAGTTCATCATTAGAAAACCAGGCCTTGCATAGGGGACATCCCTAGCTACGAAAAAGGCAGATTAAATGCTAGGGATCATAAAGAAAAGAATTGAAAATAAAATAAAATGCCACTATCATAATGCTGTTATACAAATCTATGGTGCAACGACTTTTGCATTATTTTGTACAGTTCTGGTCACCTCACCTCAAAAAGGATACTGTAGAGTTGGAAAAGGGCAAGCAACATGATCAAGATGAAGAAAGGCTACAGAGTTTGGAACTTCTTAGTTTAGAGAAAAGGTGAGGAAGATACGACATGATAGACGCTTATAAATTTATGCCTGGAGAAAGTGGCTAGAAGAGAGTATTTCTCCCTCATGCACAACACTAGAACTTGTAGTCACCCCATGAAGCTGAATGTTGGAAGATTCAGGACAGATAAAGGAAATGACTTCTACATGCCACACATAGTTAAACTATGGAACTCACTGCCACAGGAGGCACTGATGACCACTAACTAAGAAACTTAGGAACTCTGTTTTCTTGAGAGAACAGGATACTTTGTGGGCCTAACAATATCCAAACTTTTTTTTTGAAGGTGGGTAGAAGTATAGTCTGCTCCCTCCCTCCTGCCCACCACCCAGAGGAGGGCTTGGGCAGGGAGCACCCTTTCCAGAATGTCCCTTGTTCTGTTCAAACCTAGTTTCTCACTGGCAGCACAAAACCTCATCACAAGGCTACATAGACTGGAGATAACTTGGAGCAAACTCCCTCAAGCATCATCTACAATTAAGCTTCACAGGTCAGTTCCCACCTCTGCATTGGCCTCTGGGCCTGGTATATTGCCTTCCCCTCTGTTCTGGGTCCTGCCTCCCCACTCATTGCAGCAGGTCTGGGTTTAGACACAGAGTCCTGCTGCTGTCATGCCTAGTTTCAGCCGTGTTCCCTGTTGCTTTACAAGACATGGACACACTTTTTGTTGCCATTGACAACTCTGAATACATCCAGGAAGGATGCCTGCTAAACAGAACTTTACAAACACATTAATATAAAGAATAACTGTGCAATCCTTGTCCTCACCTGTCGGTCACAGTCAAAGAAAAATGCAACCCATCATTTATTTACACCCCACAGTTAAGCTGCCTCTCAGTGTACCCCTAGAGAGGTCATTATCCAATATTATAGCCTAGGAGCTTGAAAATGGCCCTGGGCTGTGCCAGGGGTCTTCTGCAACACTCACTTTCCCACTCTCCTGCCTGCTATTCTCTTGGTGCAGTGTGCTGGTAAGACCTGCCCCTGTGCTGGATCTAAGTTGACAAGCATTTCCTGCATTGATAGATAGGAATGATTTCCTGCTGCTTTCCGTACTTTCCACATAGGTCAAAATCACTCTCTCACACACACCTGGCAAGACCAATGTGCCATAACCAGTGACCAGCAGCGCAAGACTCATTGCATTAATTGAAATCAATGTGTGAACTCCAGGCCTCTGGCCTCAATTCCCCCTTGGATCCTGATCTTACAGATGTGAAAGCTCCCTTCCTCCTTTTCTCCTTTTCTGCTAATTATTGGCAGCTGTACAGTATGTATCTCCTGCCAACCTAGCAGTTCGAAAGCACGTCAAAGTGCAAGTAGATAAATAGGTACCGCTACAGCAGGAAGGTAAATGGCATTTCCGTGCACTGCTCTGGTTCGCCAGAAGCGGCTTTGTCATGCTGGCCACATGACCTGGAAGCTGTACACTGGCTCCCTTGGACAGTAAAGCGAGATGAGCGCCGCAACCCCAGAGTCGGTCACAACTGGACCTAATGGTCAGGGGTCCCTTTACCTTTATACAGCATGTAGGCATTGTGTGCGTCTAGTGCTACATGATTTCTCTCTCTCTCTCTCTCTCTCTCTCTCTCTCTCTCTCTCTCTCTCTCTCACACACACACACACACACACACACACACACACACACAATGCAAGCTCCCGTTCTCCCTCATCCCCAAGTTTCTGCTTCTCGGCCTGGCTTGGCAGTTGCTCTCTGGGCACACAACTTGCTAGTCAACCCAGTGCTTTTGTTCTGGGATTACTCAAGGGTACGCAATACCAGCACCTATTTTTCTAGAAGCAAAGCACCGAGTCAACCCACATTGGCAGTGACCTTGGAAAGCCAAAAGAAGGTTGGTGGGTATTCTTCAAGGAAGACGGGTGGTGCTACCAGCTGTCATGTAACACCCCCCCCCTCCCAATTGCTCTGAGCCAACCCACCTCCCAGTGCATTTTTAGGTAGAGGAGAAGTGAGGAAAGGCCAGCCTTGACATACCCAGGGAGAAGCAGGGGAGAGAAGGAGCATGCATTCCTCTTCAGATGCTCCTCGCTGCTTTTGTCATGATTGATGCTCCAATCCCACAGCCTGGCTGTGCATTTCCACATCTGCCTGGAAGTGAGGATCGAACACACTCAAATCTCACCTTGAAGAAAGTCATGGTGGCGCCATCCTTCACCGCCCCATATTCGATTTTGGTTTGCTTGGCCAGGTCGTCCGCTGAGTCGATGGGTGACTCCATCCTTTCCACGGTCAGGAAGGCAGCCAGGTTAGCCGTGTAGGAGGAGATGATGATGAGGGTGAAGAACCACCAGATGCCCCCAATAATGCGGGTGGAAAGGGCTTTGGGCATCAGCTCAGAGCCTGGGAGGAAGGAGAATAACACACACACAGCTCAAACCTTATTCATTGACACGTAGAACTGTAGAATTTAAAATGGCCCCAAGCAATCCCCTGCAATGCAGGAAACACAGTTAAAGAATCCAACCTCTGTTTAAATACCTCCAATGAAGGAGATTCTGCCACCTTCCAAGGGAGTCTGTTCCATTGTCAAACAGTTCTTAATGCCAGAAAGTTATTCCTAAGATTTAGTCAGAATCCCCCTTCTTGTCATTTGAATCCACTGGTTCAGGTCCTACCCTCTGGGGCAGCAGAAAGCAAGCTTCCTCCACCTTCCATGGGGCAGCCCTTCAGGTATTTGAAGATGGCTATCCTATCGCCTATTTGTTGCTGAATTGTAACTGTTGCCCAAATTAATCCATTTTTAAAATGGAAATGAGCCAGACTGCTGTGCTCAAAGAAATATTCGTTTACCTTGTAATGCTTCCAGACCCCACCGCCACCGCCCCCCTCCACCAGCTCCTGCTCCTGACCTTGGGCACAGCCAGCAGTTGATGAGGAATTTTCAAACCAAAGTAATTAACGAAACAGCTTTCATGTGATTTAAATAGAAAGCCGCTTGTGAACTTTTATGGGTGTTTTGTTCTACCATTTAAAATAATAATAAAAAGAGGTGCTTCTTTTATACAGAGTGGTTTTTCAGAAGGGCTCACTCTAGGGAGAGGCTTCAAATGCACAGGCATTTTTTTTAAAAAAGTATCCAATGGGGGGGGGGGAGAAACGATCAAGGGTCTAAATAGCAGTTGGAGGTAGGAAAATATGTTTTTTTTTAAAGGGCATAACGGCCCTGTAATGACTTTGAGTGAGCAAGGATGAAGGACATTAAGGGCTCCTCTATTTTGGTACTGACCCCTCCTGGTGCCTATTAAAAGCAGAGAAGCGTGTTTTTTTGGGGGGGGGACTGCTGCTGCTACTGCCCTTCAAGGACATCTCTGGTTTGGAATTGGGGAATCAAAAAATCAGCTGAATCAGGGCAGGATTCAATTGGGGGGGGGGAAACGACAGTACAACCCTGGCTATGCAGACAGTTCAGAGACCCCAGACTTATACTAATACTAAAATTTATTAGTCAGTTTTTTTGCCATGGCAACTCAAAGTGACTCACAAAACAACCTACAACCTTCCCCATACATATGTAAAAACTGGGGGAGGGCATTAAAACATCCCACCCACTCCAAAAGGCCGTAGATAGCTAAAGCCAAAGTCTTGGTTTAAAAGGAATGCTTCTGCATGACACCTGAAGACGGCACCAGGTGAATCTCCCTGGGGAGAGCATTCCACAAATGGGGAGCCACCACTGAAAAGGCCCATTCTCTTGTTGCCACCCTCCAGACCTCCTGTGGGCGGGACACATGGAGAAGAACCTCAGGTGATGATTGCAGGGTATGAGCCTGTTCATATGGGGCCAGGGCGTCCTGAGCCATAAAAGGTCAAAACCACCATTTTGAATTGGGCCCCAGAAACTATTGCAGCCAGACCCGGAATGGTGTTTTGTGCTCAGTCCGTCTTGCCCCACAGGAAGCAACCTGGCCACGGAATTCTGCACCAGTTTCCAAACCGTCTTCAAAGCTGGAGAACACAGAGCATTGGAGGGCCAGGACATCAGAGACTCGGGTTCCGAGCTTGAGGAGGTGACTTCAGCTTGTTTTTTTATTTTATTTTAAGGATTTTATTTTACAATATATAATAAACAAGGCTGGCTTGTTGAGCCCACAGAAGCATCCTGTAGATGCTGGGCTAGTCAGAGCCATGTTCTGCCCCATGCCACACCCTTGCTGGGCTGGTGCGGGTGGGAAAACAGACGGGCTTGACCAAGTGGCATTTGATGCCAATGTGCATCTAGTCACTTGATAATCTAATTGCTAATCTCTATCCTCTGGCCAAATTCTGATATGTTACCCCCAGGTTGTTAAAACCCCCTGATTTCACCACCATCATTGGCAAGTGGTAAAAATGGGAGAGATTTCAAGGTTTTCAGGAGGGTGTGAAAGAGAAGTGACTGGAGACCACCACCACCATTATTATTATTATTATTATTATTATTATTATTATTATTATTATTTATTAAGCCTTCATCCCAAGGTCCAAGGTAGGCCAAAGATTTGGCCCGCTAGCAGGCAACTCCTCCCATCTCTCCCCATGTGGACATCCACCTCGTCGGGAGGAGGAAGGCCTGCAGGGATAGGGAATCATTGTAGGGTAGCCAGAAGATAGAGAAGAGCTGCCTCCTGGGTTTAGCGTGGTTCAGATACCAATAAAATAAAACGTAATGTTATAAACCTTTTTAAATGAGTGCCTAGTGCTTCTCCTTTTTCCTGAGGCTTTTGCACTGAGTGGACTTACAAGTATGAAAGAGCGAGGCAGACCCACGAGGCTACAATCCTAGCATTGAAGAAGCGATTCTGAATCCAAGGGCTGCACACAACCCCAGAACCTCATTTTGTGAACCAAAACAAAAACCAGTGTGGAGATGCAGCTTGTTTTACAAAGCAAGTTGTGCAAGACACCTGGATTTTTGCCTCTGGAGAAATATAGCAAGAACCATTCCTCACCCTTTCTTGGAGTTTCCTGACTAGCTCACAGTGCTGATTTGCTTCTGGGAACTGCCTTAGACTGAGTCAGATCCATTTGCCCATACAGCTCAGCATTGCCTACACTGACTGGCAGCAGATCTCCAAGAAGGGTTCTCTCCCAGTCATACCTGATGCTGATGGGGATCAAACTTGGGAGCTTCTGTATGTAAAACAGATGCTCTACCGCTGAGCTATGAAGTGAGTGGCCCAGGCAGCAGAGGCAGATCCCAAGGGCAATAAACCTGCCCTGGGCTGGTACAGCTCAATTAATGGTCAGAGCCACTAGTGAGGTGCTGTGTGTCAAGCACTCAGGGGAGAAGGAGGAAGAGCCAGTTGGCTCCGTCATGGCAGCACCCGAGAGCCTCCCCAGCGGAGGAGAGACAGAAGCTGGTCTTGACAAAGACTCCTGTAATTGTTAAGAAACAGACTCCACCATTTCAAAACCAATGTCTTTGCTTGTCATCGTCTGATGACAGAAACTCCCCGGCTGCCTCGCGACAAGAAGGGAGAGGAGGCGCAACATTATTTCTCTTGCTCCAGAGGCAATTTTTCTCTCTCTTTTGACAAGCGCAACTACGTTTATCTTGCACCTGTCAACACACACACACACACACACACACACACACACACACGAGTGGCTTGTGGGAGGGGGATGTTTGCTCAGGGGAGAGGGGCCTACCTTGCTGCATCAGCGCTCCCATGCCAAACCAGAAGCTGTTGAGGAGGGTGAAGTTGTTCTCCACGATGTCCGAGCCTGGGTTACAGGGGTGGGCGTCATACCATTCGTAAGGGCTAAACCTGCAGGGAGAGAGAAGGCAGGCATTGAGGGAGGACTCCTAACAGACAGGGCAGAAGAGGCTGGTGCAATGAACAAACCAGCTTCAGAGGCAGCTGGCACAATTCTGGCACTAATCCAGCTGGTCAAGGGCTATCTGGGGCTCATGCATTTGTCTCTGTTTCAGGGGAGTGCAGGGGGTTAGGGACCTTTGTGTGAGAGAAAGAGGGGGGGAGAGAAGTGCCTGTTTCAGCAGCATGTGTTTTCACCCTCCTTGCCCTTTCTTGTTCACTTGAAGTCTGCCCTGCAGGACTGACTTTTCTTAGGATACCATCGCTATTCATGGCACTTGATGGAGCAAATGAAGGCAAATCTTTGTTTTATGCCTTTACATTTTAGAAATCCCTTTCTTTTTGAGCAGCCGTATCATCCCTGTTAAATGATGATGATGATGATGATTGTGTCATTGGTGCACTGGTCCTTTCCTGAGGACAGGTCTTTGTCTGCCCTGACCAGCTGACAGTCTATGATTTGACACTGAGAAGGCAGTGGGGAAGCCTGTGAGTGTGGTGGAGTCAGCGATAAAAAGGGGGTGGTGACAATGACCTCTCCTAGCTGTGGATCAGGTCCTATTCCAGATGCCCCAAGCTTGCCACTTTTGTTTTACTGGTAGTTTCCAACAGAAGGGCAGAGCAGGTGACCTGCTTCCCCTATCCCCCAAGTTTGGGTTACAGAGCTACATACAGTCGTACTTTGGAAGTCAAACGGAATCCATTCCAAAAGTCCGTTCAGCTTCCAAAATTTTGGGAAACCAAAGCTCCTGCAGCCAATCGGAAGACCTGTCAGACGCTCAGCTTCCAAAAATAGTTCGCCAAAATGTTCAACTTGCAAGGCGTTCAGGATCCAAAGTACGACTGTAATTGATTCCCCCTTCCAGCCTCTCAATGATCAGGCCAAGATGACAGTGGTAGGCCTTTTCCAGGAAGCCTTTGCTGGCGTTGTCATGTAACATTCTCATTTCTGCTCCTTCCTCTTGCTGCAAAGATCCAATCAAAGCCAGACCAGTTAAAGGTGGATTTGAGAGGGAGAATGCAGGACCTTTGGAGCTCCTTACTCACATTTTCCAAAGGACCTGCATTTTGCAAGATAATTAAATTAAATTCTGCATAATTGGCATAATTGCTTTGGAACCAAACAAATTAATTAGCATCGCAGTTTCTCCCTCTGTGACCCCCCCCCCCCCGGCTTTGCAACAGCCTCATCTCCTCCAAATGCTCAGGTGAAATGGAAACAGAGAGATCTGCAAAGAGGAGCAGAAGCAGAAGCAGAAGCAGAAGCAGAAGCAGAAGCAGAAGCAGAAGCAGAAGCAGAAGCAGAAGCAGAAGCAGAAGCAGAAGAAGAAGAAGAAGAAGAAGAAGAAGAAGAAGAAGAAGAAGAAGAAGAAGCTGCAACTTTGGCACATTTTATTATTTTGCCTCATTCATTTCCTGGTGTGTAAGCAGATACCACATTCTTGAATGACAGAGGGGTTTTTTGGCATCCCCAGACAATAAGGATCCTCTGTATTTGCAAAAACAAAGTCATGGCCCAATCAAGCTCCCTGCAGAAGCCCCTCCAAATACAGAACTTCAGCAGCAGCAGCAGCAGCAGCAGCAGCAGCAGCAGCAGCAGCAGCAGCAGCAGCAGTGGGGCTGTCCTGAAACCCCAGGCGTCAACGCACAGCCAGCCACAATTAAACGTTGTCATTCATGTTGCTGCCTTGACTACACTACAAAGCAACACCAGGCAAAAGTGGCCACCTAGAAGGTATCATTCTACATCTCTAACCTCAGCGACATTTGGTGGATTCAGGCTGCAGCTCCATCAATAAGCTTCAAAGCCTTATTAAAAGCTCTGATGGATCAAAACATTGCCATTTGGGGTCTCCAAGCAGCCACAGAGCTGGTTTTAAGCAGCAGTGACCTATGGTGGAACCGATGGAGGCCTTTATATGGTAGGGAGGCGGGAGAGGCCGGTTTATTTCAAGAGAGGCTCATGCCTTTGAATTAAGATGTGCCAATTTTGGCAACATTTCCCCCCTGCAGGCTAGAATTCTGGAGCTGGGCAAGGGTCAAGAGTGAAAATGTTCCCTATTATTGCTGGGGGTGAAAGATCCAATTTCCTCCTTGCCACATCCTGGGACCCTCTCTCTGCACCCTCTTCTGCCCAGCACCATCTGTGCACAGCCTTAATTATGCAGAAGACCAGGTGCTGCTCAAAGAGATAGATAAAAGCCAGGAAGGTTTTGAGGGGAAAGTTACAGTCACGGGAACTTTAATTGAAACCAAGCCAAGGGGAGAAATTGTGCTTTGCTCTGAAATACACTCTCACACACTCATGTGACTTGGGGTTTATTTTGCCTGGAAATCTGTACAGATGAAATCATCAAAGAGCGAATGTGGATGGAAAGACAGAGAGGCAAAACTAAGCAGAAGAATGAAAAGCAGAAAGTAATTCTCTCCCATTGTGGCCTGGCACAATGCAAAAATGGAATGGAATTAATTCATTCTTTGTAAGAATTTTAACTGTTGCCCCAAGGCCAGGCAGGGAGTGTGTAGCTAATTCAGGTTTTGAATCTATTTCTCCCAGATTATAATCTACCCCCAGAAAATTTATTCTTTTCATCTGCTCTTTTCCCCTTTCAAACTGCTCTCTTGCACCGGGACCCTCCCTTGAGGACTAGCCACTCCACAAATATCAGGTCCTTTGGAGAAGACTCTTCTCAAAATTGGTGGCTAACCCTCCTGCATTCCCCCAACCCTTTTTTAAAACCAGACCTCTTTGCCAATCCAGATGTGCCAGAGCAAACAAAGAGTCAGCCTTCCTCCCTGCGGAGCTGATTTTGACAAGTGCATTACATGAAATTAGAGTATTAGGCACTAAGCTCAGGTAATCGCCTCCAAATGCTGTAATGGCCCCAGGGAGCCAGCAAAGCATCATAAAAGCCGGAACACCGGTGCTAATGGAGATAATGATGCTGTGCCACCGCTGTGGCTTCATTCTGCCTCCCTCTCTCCTCTCAGATCCTAGCCTGGACAGGCTATTTCTCTGAAGGCAGGAACAGAGCTGACCCAGAGGGGGTGGCCAGGGCCCCCAGCCCCACTTCTCCCAATTATATCCTATTACCCCAACACGGGGAAGGAGGCCAGCAACCTACCTACCTGCTACCAGCAAGAGACAGACAATTGCCTTTAATTGTGGGATGTGCTGCTCCCCGCTAAAGGTGGCTCTCTCCTGCAGCGCGGAGTTTCCCATTGCACCAAATCCCTGCCATTAGCAACTGGGTCAGTGCCCTCCTCCACTTATTTTTCAGGATGTGCTGGGCTATTGCCATTGCCCATTGCATGTGCATTTTTCTCATTGGGAATGGGGGCAGGATGCTATGGGGACTGGAGCCAGGACTGGCTGCCACGGACAGAGGAGGAGAGACCCTTTGTAGGGCTGCTCTTTCCCCTCAAGTGTCATAAAAAAGGGTAGAGTTAAGTCCAGTCACAGATGACTCTGGGGTTGCGGCACTCATCTTGCTTTACAGGTCGAGGGAGCCAGCATTTGTCTGCTCCACAGACAGTTTTTCCGGGTCATGTGGCCAGCATGACTAAGCCGCTTCTGGCACAATGGAACACCGACACCAGAGCAGCGCATGGAAACACTGCTTACCTTCCCGCTGGAGTGGTACCTATTTATCTACTTGCACTTTTTGGCGTGCTTTCGAACTGCTAGGTTGGCAGGAGCAGGGACTGAGGAATGGGAGCTCACCCCGTTGCGGGGATTCGAACCGCCGACCTTCTGATCAGCAAGCCCAAGAGGCTCAGTGGTTTAGACCATAGCACTAAGTGCCATAGTGGGAGTCAAAGTGGCAACCCTACACACAGACACCCTATCCCTCAAAAATGAAGAGACTTAGCATACAGGGGAGAGGAAGGGATTTCCCCAAAGTTCTCTTAAGGGGTTGGCTTGTTCTTAAAGGCAAGATTACTGACACATGTGTATGCAGGCTACCTGAAAGGCCGTCTTCTCCCATTCCAACTTGCCTGGGCTCTGAGATCTTTAAGGGAGACCTTTATCTCGGTCCTGCCACCCTCACAGGAGTGCTTGGTGGAGACACAGAAGAGGGCCTTCTCAGTGGCTGCTTTGGATCTCGCTCCCTAGCATAGCAGCCAAATCCTAGGGACAGAGTTCCTTTTGGCGCCCCTTGTAGCTGGTGAGATCCTTACCTGGCTATCACAAACAGCACACAGCTCACTCCCAGGTAAGCAAGGAGGATGTACATCCAAATGTCAGGAGACAGGGGGTTCAGGAAAGAGAAGACACTGGGGTTGGTCCCATTGGCCTTCCGGTAGAGAATGCTAATCCCCAGAGTCATGAAGGGCTTGGAGAAGTCAATCGCTTTCTCACGGACATGGGTGATGGTGAGCGGAGCGACAGCCAGGTCAGCTTTCTGTGAAGCAGGAGAGAGAGAGAGGGAGCAATTGTTAGAAATGGAGAAGGAAAACGGTGATGGGCAAGGCTCTTGAGTCTCCCGAGTCACAATCTTGTTTCCCCAAGGGCTGCTATGAAGATAATGTCTTCGGAACTTCTGGTCCACAGGGCAAATGAGGTCTCCAAGTTGGGCCTGTAATGCCATTTCCCCCTGGCCACACCCATCTGATGCCATGTGATGTCCAATATGAGTCAGGTAAACCTGCAGCTGCAAAGGAGCCATTGGCAGCTTTTGAGGGCCGCCCTGGGGTTCCTTTGCAAACTCTGCATGCATTCTGGGTTGCCTAAAATTTAGCCCTGAATGGAACCCGTGCTATTGGGATTGGCTCCACTTAGGATCTTCTGAATCAGAGCTCCCAAATGTCCTAGCACACCCTTCCCCAAGCCAGTGCCCTCTGGGTGTTCTAATGGCAAGCTAGCTGGGGCTGATAGGAGTTATAGTCCAGAACATCAGGAGGGTAGCAGGTAACTGACAGTTGCCCTAGGAACTCAAGGGTTGAAATCACATCCCTGTTCTTATCCCTTTTGGTTTTTGGGGGGGATCTATAAAGTGTCTCAAAGGCAAGTTAAGAGAAAATTATAATTTGGTCTGGTTGGCACAAATGCTTTTGATAAGTAAGATGGACACAGCAGGACCACCCCTATTCTTTCCAGAAGCGGTCATTAAACCACTTCTGAAAAAAACATCTTTAGATGCGGCCAATATGGCCAACTATTGCCCAGTCTCAAATCTTCCATTCTTGGACAAGGTGTTTGAGTGGGTGGTTGCTGAACAGATCCAGGCACGCCTGGAGGATGCAGACCATTTGGATCCCTTCCAAAATCGGGATTCAGGCCTCATCATGGGACTGAAACTGCCTTGGTCACACTGGTTGATGATCTCCGGCGGGCTAGGGACAAAGGTGAGAGCTGTTTTCTAGTTCTGCTGGATCTCTCAGCGGTTTTTGATACAATCAATCTAACATCCTTCTGGACCATCTATAGGAGCTAGGAGCTGGGGGCACTGTTATACAGTGGTTCTGCTCCTTCCTTCTGGGCCGTGTCCAGAAAGTGGTGGTGGGGGATGAGTGTTCAGACCCCTGGCCCCTCACTTGTGGGGTGCCTCAGGGTTCTGTCATCTCCCCCATGCTTTTTAACATCTACATGAAGCAGCTGAGAAAGATCATCAGGGGGTTTGGGCTGGGTGTCCATCAATATGCGGATGATACCCAGCTCTACCTCTCTTTTAAATTGGAACCAGTGAAGGCAGTAAAGGTCCTGTGTAAGTGCCTGGAGGCGGTTGGATGGCGGTTAATGGACTGAGGTTGAATCCTGACAAGACAGAAATACTGTTCTTGGGGGACAGGGGGCGGGCTGGTGTGGAGGACCAGGTGCACAGCCTGGGAGTCCTTTTGGACTCACAGCTGCCCATGGAGGTGCAGGTCAGTTCTGTATCCAGGGCAGCTTTCTACGAGCTCCATCTGGTACACAGGTTGAGACCCTACCTGCCCCCGCTGTCTTACCAGAGTGGTGCATGTTCTAGTTATCTCCCACTTGGACTACTGCAATGCACTCTACATGGGGCTACCTTTGAAGGTGACTTGAAAACTACAACTAATCCAGAATGTGGCAGCTAGACTGGTGACTGGGAGCGGCTGCCGAGACCATATAACACCGGTCCTGAAAGACCTACATTGGCTCCCAGTACATTTTTGAGCGCAATTCAAAGTGTTTGTCCTGACCTTTAAAGCCCTAAATGGCCTTGGTTCAGTATACCTGAAGGAGCATCTCCACCCCCATCATTCTGCCTGGACACTGAGGTCCAGCGCCGAGGGCCTTCTGGCGGTTCCCTCACTACAAGAAGCAAAGCTACAGAGAACCAGGCAGAGGGCCTTCTCAGTAGTGGCGCCAGCCTTGTGGAATGCCCTCCCATCAGATATCAAAGAGATAAACAACTCCCTGACATTTAGAAAACATCTGATGCAGCTGGCTCTTCTTGTGTTCTTAATAATGCATTGCATTTGGGGAAATTGCTGCAAAAATGCATATATCAGGAGAAATGTGCACAAAGATGCAATTGTTTCATGCATACTTTTTAAAAGTTTGCAAATGGGGTGAAAAGAACTTAAGATAGGAAAACAACGATAAACTGAGAGAAATAGGAACTGGCCAATTCACTCATTCCTAGGCTGTTACAGGAACAGCAAAAGTATACCAAGGTGGAAAAGAAGGGGAACAATACATGTGTACTTTAGCTATTAGATAAACTAATTGTCTGCATCACTGGGAGACAAGGTAAATAATGCACATTTTATTGATTTTACTGGAGAACACAAGAGACCGTGGAGAAGAGGATACTTTGTTATTAGTTCCAGCAGATTTCAGCAGATGACTGGCAAAAGATTCATAATGGCCAATTCCAACATTATGTTCCTTCCTGGTGGGAGAGCGGGACAGTCTTCCCACCACACAGGGAACCGGAAGGTCATCCAAGAAGTAACGTGAACAATCTGATCACAGCATGTTTCAAAATGGTCAGCTGGACAACTGCTTTCCATTCCGGCTTTTTATTCTGCCCCACGTACACCATTGACAACAAAGTTTGATCATGCACATGTCTGTCCAGTTACCAGCCTTCACCAAAACAATGGCTTGTTTGAACTTCATTCTCTCCTGCCCTCGTGGTTTGCAGCTGCAAGTGTCTGTTAAAGGATCCCATTCCCCAAATTCAGAATTGAATAAAAGGGTTAGAAGGCAGTGCAAAACTTGGCATGCAAGTCAAGACTGCTAAAGCCACATCTCCAAAGTCATTTTTTTCAAAAGGCCATCAAGAGATGCACAAACATAACAAGATAAAAAAGAAAAGCCTAGAGCCGACCACATTTAAAGACATCTAGGTTGGAGGCACAAAGCCAGCCTGAGAATTTCCACCAATCCTACTAGAACTCTTTTAGCTCTGGGAAATTCATTCCAAGTGTAACACAGCAATATCTGACAATGTGTCTTCCCTGAGAGAGTTTGTGAAGATCCCCACAGGTGTTTGGCCTTCAAATTTACCTTCCTTTCGGATCAGCTTAATCAAAATATTTAGTGGACTCAGGCAAACATAAAGAGGCAAAGATAAACTGTGTCTTTCAGGAGTTCCTTCCCATCCTCTGGGCCCTTGTTTTCTCCATGCCAAATTCCTGCAGCTCAGAACATACCGTACATGGCATAGAATCAGGGCATGTCTTGATAGCTTGCCCCTTTCCATCTGAGGGCAGCGATTTTGCCCGCATCTGTGCTAAGCAATCTCTCAGCATCAGGTGCAAAAACATTCCCGAGCCAGGTAGCTGTGAGGACATAAATTGCTGGAATTTACTGTCAATAAATGCTCTGTTTATGGTGAAAGCATTAAATCAACTGTCAAATCATCCCCCAGGGACAGAGATTAGGCCTGAGCTGCAGTTATCAGTGGGGAGGCATTTCTGTTTTTTAAAAAAAACCCTCAGTTTTTTCTGTATTCTTCATGCCAAGTAGAAATCACAGAGAACAGCTTATATTGGTGTAAAATGTCCTATAAGGACAAAAAGATGTAGCTGCTTTTGATACAAGCCTCTTCTGCGGTAGGAGTGTCAGAACAAGGCTACCTTGGAGCTATAAGGAACAGAAGGCAGAAGGAATTACATGTCATGAAGAGTTTCTTTTGAATAAGTTTTACTGATGCAGTTCACTGTCCTGGGGTGTTATGATCGGCAGGAGCTGAGGTGGCTTTTAAAAACAGGAAAAGATGAATTCATGGATAGAAGATTAACCAAGCTACCATCCCTGATAGGTACATGAAGAACCACACCCAGGATAGCACTCGTATCTTGGAAGTCGAACAGAATCCATTCCGGAGGTCCGTTCGACTTCCAAAACGTTCGGAAACCAAAGCACAGCTTCTGATTGGCTGCAGGAAGCTCCTTCAGCCAATCGGAAGCCGCAGAAGCCCTGTCAGATGTTTGGGTTTTAAAGAATGTTCGCAAACTGGAACACTCACTTCTGGGTTTGTGGCGTTCGGGAGCCAAAACGTCCGAGTACCAAGGTGTTCTGGATCCAAGGTATGACTGTACTAGATACCGGGGGGGGGGCACTGATTACCTTTATGCCTTTCCTATGAAAATCCCAGGATGTATCTAGCTGGAATCAAAATGCTGGTTTAGGTGCATTTTTAAGACCAAAGACCACAACTTTAACCTTCTGCTATTTGATAGGAGATACCATTCATTAACCACAAGCAAAAGTGAGTTTTGCACAACACCGAAGAATCCTATACAGTGGACGTTCGGGTTGCAAACGTGATCCATGCGGGATGCACGTTCACAACCCGCAGCGTTTGCAACCTGAGTATGCGCATCTGCGCACACATGGGTTGGCGCTTCTGCGCATGCACAAAGCGTGATTTAGTGCTTCTGCACATGCGCACGCCGAACCCAGAAGTAAGGCATTCTGGTACTTCCAGATTTGGCACGGAGCGCAATCTGAAAGGACATAACCCGCAGCGGAGGTAACAAGAGGTATGACTGTATACCCAAACCTATAACGAATATGAAGAAAGCCAATTCCCACATAACCACATAATTTAAGAATGTAAGAGGAGCCTGCTGGATCAGCATCCATTTCCTCCTGAGATTTCCAGCAGCATCCCAAGGTGTCAATGCTCAGGCATGAAGGTCTGTGGAGAGGGTCCCCTTCAACTGCAAGTTGTTTGGGGATGCAACGGAGGAGGGGGTGGAGCTGTGTCCCTGATCTCTTCCTCCTCCTCTTCCTTCTCGTTGCATTTGCAGGATCTCACTTTTTCCAAAAATTAGAATCTACATTTTTCAAAATTGTGTGTGAAATGAATGGATGGCCGTGGTGTGGGATGGTCCTCTGAGCCAGCAGGGGATTTTCCCAGCTGCAGGAGGAAATGGCCATTTTCCAGGGTGGGGGGAATTGAACACATAAACCTTCCAAGGCATGAGATGTTCTTGCTTTTGTTGCTTCAGGCCAGCCTCAAAACAAAGGACTTTCTAAAAAGCTGTTTTTTCCCTTAAGGCTGCACTGCCTGTGGCCAGACCTGCCAGGATCACACAGCGGGGGGCAAAGTAGAGTCCCTGCAATCCCAAAATGCAAGTGCTGACAAATAAAGGGCAGCACCACTGGTTGTCCTCATCTTCACATCACAGGCCACCTGTGGCGGGAAACAGTGTGCCTTGGGCGAGTCACGAGTTACGTGACTCATTGACTTTCTGCACAGGGGGTAAAGTTGTGCATCAAGCGATGTGCTGACCAAGTCAGGTCTCTTGACAGAGAACAAGCACCATTGCTTTCTGCAAGGTTCCACAGATCTCAGGCATTTGGCCTGAAGTCACAGTGTACTCCCCCCAACACACACCGCAAAAGGGTATCTATAAGCTTGCTCAGACACACACCTAAACACACTGACATTCATACTGTGTGTGGCAGTGTGCACACAACAGCAGTCCTCACACCAAGCCCCAACTATTGGAGGAAGGCTTTGCTTTATTATTACATTTATATGACAACTTTTCCTCCAAGGAGCTCAGGGCGGTGTACGTGGGTTCTCCCCCTCTTCCTTTAATCCCCACAACAACCCTGCAAGGTAGGCTACACTGAGAGGCAGTGACTGGCCCGAGGTTACCCAGTGAACTTCATGGCCAAATGGGGATTTAAACCTTGGTCTCCCAGCTCTCAGCCCACCACCCTAACCACTACAGTTGCACTGGCTTTTTAAAATAGTCTGACTAGGAAGAAATGAACGCTGCTTCCTGGCTGGGCTAATGCAGTGCTGTGTGTGTATATCTTTCCCCCACTCTCAAACCCAACAAATCAATTCTACTATCTCCTGACACATCCTGGGGACCAAGAATGGCTCCCCAGTGGTTCCACGCAGCAGGGAGACATTCTGTGGGGTTGGTGGATGTAAAAGAGAGAGCCTCCCCCCACTTTGATGCTTTGATGCCTCCAAACTGCATTCAGAGGGTAATTATGCCATTAATTATTTTGTTCTGTTTTACAGGTTCAGTCTGAGGAGGCCTCTGAATTGAAATTTGCATGGAAGACACTTCAGTGGGCTGGGAAATTAGAAGTCCCTCAGATTGCATTATTTTCTTCATGGTATTATTAGAGCAACAAGAAATTGATGCCGTTCTGGAGCCTCATGTGACTTCCTGCACACAGCAGCCCAGATTAATCACCAAATGGCTAAAATGAATGGTGAAAGGTGGATCTCCTATTAATAAAAGGATTATTAAAAAGACATCCTTCCCATAGGGAAGCAAGCCCCCTTTGCTCCCGTATTATTGTACTACGCCAGCTGATTATCTGCGTAAAACGGTGCAAGCTGTCATAACCCTGGTTCCTGTGAAATGACAGTAGCTAGGCCAGCCGCAGCCACGACACCCAGGTTTTAGGATCTGTGGCTCCTGCCTCCCTTCTGCCCCGATACGGTGCACAGCTCTGAGCAAAGTCATTTACAGTTTCAATTAAAACGGAACCCACTTAGCATTGCAGGGGGGTAATTAATGTTTGTGGAGTGCTTTGAGGGACTCCGATAAAAAGATGCTCTCAACAGGCAGGTGGTAATTACTGTTTGAAAGTGCTCTTACGAGCGTGGTTGCTTTTTTAAAATTGCTGTTCCAAAGCATTTCTTCTTTTGCAAAGTGACTTTGTACCTGTTGCTTCTGCGAAAGTACACTGGGGTGTGCTCATCCACAAGTGCCAGTGTGGTGTTGTGGTTAAAATGTCAGACTAGGACCTGGGAGATCAGAGTTCAAATCCCCAACTCAAGCTCACCGGGTGGTCCCGGGCCAGTCGTTCACTCTCAGCCTAACCTACTTCACAGGGTTATTGTGAGGATAACATGGGGCGGGGAAGAACTAGTCCAACATTCTGCTTGCACCCTGGCATGCTGTAATATCAGGGCTTATTCACACTTCCTCTTGTCCCACTTGTTTCCCCTGGAAAAACGGCTCTTTAGTGCCCAGTTGGAGCAAACAGCAATTCAGGTTTTCCCCAGATGGATGTTTGCTCCAATTTAGCACTAAAGAGTGGTTTTCACTAGGAAAAGAGTAGGGCAAGAAGGAAAACCGCTCAGCCCCAAGCCTAGAAAGCTCGGGTCAAGCAGAAAATTGATTGGACTCATGCTTTCTAGGCAGGACTGCCACCTCTCCCTCAGGATTGTGGGTGCCCACCACCACAACATGGACCTGCGACATGTGACGTCACTCACACTATGTGCATGCATGTGTGAGTGATGTTGCACGTCCACGTTGCAGCAGCTGGCGGCAATGACACCTCTTCCTCCTGCTATCCGCAGCCAGCGAGGCACCCTTCTCCATGGTGAGGGGCTTGGAGGCAGAGAGACTACCTCCATGTCTGAGCCCCACCCCCCAGAAAAGGGTGCCTCACTCGTTGGCTGCGGAAGGCAGAACTGAACTGCTTCTCTTTTGGAGGCAGTGCCACTGCCACCTGCCGGCCTTCTTCATTGACTTTGTGGGTACCCAGCCCCCACAATTATATTATTGTGGGGGCCCAAGCACCCACAGCCCCCTGGAGTTGGCTCCTATGTTTCTAGGCGTGGGGCAAGCAGAAGCGTGGACAAGCCCCCAGACCCAAGAGAGCAGAAATGAAAGGCTTCTCTCTGCTTGCCACTTGAGTGCCAGGGAACCAGGAATGGCTCAGAAATGGGCCAAGCTATTTTCCTGCCTTTTTATTAAAGATTCCAGTCCAACCGAACCTGAGTGAGGAGAAGCTTGCCTGATAATGCTATCCCATGGAGGCCCTCCCACTTAGCATTTTTTGGGGAAAGTGTATTACTGCTAGGCTGAGGAGAACTGCCTCTGTCGCCTGCAAAAGGTTTCCGCATCTACTCAGCTGGAAGGAAGAATCTGTTTACGTTCTGCTTTTGAAAATAAAACTGCATTTCCAAATAAATGAAATTGTTCCTCACACACCTGGTCCTGCTTTTTTTTTTTTTAACAGCTTGTCCTCTGCTTTGCAGCAGGGTCGGGCTATAAAAGTCCAAGCATGGATCATCAAGCGGAGATATTGCCTCTGGGATTCTGGACCGCAGGTCGCAGCTTAACTCCTTGAGAGACAGATTGCTTTGGGCTGGATGTGACTCCAGCCCATGCCTCAGAAGGACTCTGCTTTCGAGTCTGCCTCTCTGATTCTCTGCCTCTTCCTTAGCAAGTCCTTCTAGTTGTTTGGGAGCTAAAAGGTATGTTTCACCAGACACCTTTTCCAAGGACTACAACAACTACCTCAGAGCATATACACAGAGCAATCTCTCCATAGAAGCACAATATTTGGTTCTGTTTCTTGGTCACGCTCAAGAGGAACATATGGAAATGGATGAAGGATGGATGGACAGATGATGCACAGCATTGTCTTAAGAAGATTGTAAATCCAAGTAACTACTAATAAACATATGTATGAAAATTCAGATTCTCTCTCCCCCCACACCAATACTCCAGTTTCAGTCCAAGCTACAATTTCAAGTGGATAGTCTCTTTCTCCTTCCTTCAATTTCCTGAAAATGTTGAGAATCTCAACTAGTTTTTTGGTTGATCGTGGATGGGTTGGGGACAAACAAGCTGAGGCTTAATCCAGACAAGACAGAAATGGGGAAGAATCTCTCCCTTGGGAACTCAAGTGAGCAGCTTTGGGGATGTTGCTGGACCCAGCCTTGAGCACAGATGCTCATCTATTGACTGTGGTCAGGACTGCATTTACACAGCTTAGGTTGGTGCACCAGCTGTGCCCATTCCATGAGCCACCAGAGATGGGCATGGTGACACATACCTTAGCTGCATCTCAAATAGACTACTGCAATGTGTTCTCTGTGGGGGCTGCCTTTGAGAAATTCCAGCTGCTCCAGAACGTTTGTGGCCAGTCTTTATGACAGCTGATTCGTGGGCTTCTGGTTCATTTTTTGAGCCCAGTTCAAAGTTCTAATCATGACCTTTAAAACCCTAAATAAATGGCTTGGGATTTCTGAAGTCTGTCTCCCACCCCTCCCCTGTCCAGTTATTAAGATCTTCTGGAGAGGCTCTCCTCCCTCTCAGAGCTGTGTTTGGCTGAGATGCAGGCGAATGCCTCCTTCTCTGTGGCTGCACACAGGTTTTCAAACTACTTATCCAGGGGAGGGGCATGCCCCCTCCTTAAGGGCCTTCTCCTGCCACATAAAAACTCTTTTTTGAGGAGCACCTGACCTGTGAAGTGGTTAAGTTTTAACTGTCCTGTTTTTATCTGCTTTTCAAACCAATACCCTTACATGCTTTCCAGTTGCATTTATTGCTGTTCTATTTTGCTGCTAGCCAGGTTGAGCCTCACGGATCCCTTCTGGAAAGCCAGGATAGAAGTATTTTAAGCAAACAGACAGACAAATGAAGGTGTGTGGGGTGTGTGTGTGATGCAGCACATCGAATCATAGAACTGTAGAGTTGGAATGGACCCCGAGGAACATCTATAGATAACAGCAAGGTACTTACATGATCAATCAACTCCCTGATCATCCCGTTCCACTGCCCCTTCTCATCCTGGGCTCCATACTTCCCATCCTCCACCACACGGATCTCATAGGTGAAGCCAAGAATTCGGGAGACTTCCTTTAGCAGATCAACACAGTAGCCTTCAAAGCGCTCATTCCCGGAGAGCACGGTGTCCGACTTGATGAACATGACAAAGGGTTCCTCCTACACAGGAAGGAAGGAAGGAAAGAGACAGAGAGTAGCTAAACAACCACATGCAAGCTAAACCCACCAGCCACAGAAGCCACCTTGAACATCCACAGGACAGTTCTTTGCTTTCTGGCACTGCAGCCAGTTTGGTTGTTATCATGCCTGCTACCATTATAACATTATAACACTAATGAGAGCCAGTGTGCTGTAGTAGTTAGATGGTCTGACTAGGACCTGGGAACTCCTTGGAGAAAACAGGAGGATATAAATGTAACAAATAATTGAATATCATATTTCATCCTTAGAACTTGTTTCATTTTCAATGTGCTTCAAAAACTTCAGTGGCCACAATTCAAGACTGAAGTAAACACCCTGAAAGAAGTCATTGAACTCTATTGATTTTAATGGTTGCTCATCTCTGCTTTAGATTGTGGCCTTTTGTGCTCAGCTGTTTGGAGTGTTCCCACTTTACAGATCAGGAACTGAGGCCATCATGCATTATTTTCCTAAGGACATGGTACAAGGCCAGAGTGTGTTCATGGCCACCTGCCATTGGACCTTACCACTATTTGGAACTTAGCCTGACGTCCCACATAAAGATTGTCTACCATGAAAGAGCCATCAAAAGAGGCTTTCTCCATGTTTAGGACATGCTAGGCAGGCTGAAGGAGCTACTTCATTGATACCAATATATTTTCGGGTCAGCACCCCATTGGGTTCTATAAGCTCATCCCCAGTTCCCCCTACCCTACCCTTTAAAAAGCACTATTCAGAATAGCAGTTTGCACGACTCCCTAAGGACTGCAAGAACACAATAAAATTTGAGACAGTGACGATTGCCCACTTAATCAAAATCCAATTAAAATTATTTATTTAATTGATTCAACAAAACCGATGAACTTGCTCCAGGGATTCTAACATTTCAAAGTCTCATAGCCATTTGTACCTCTGGTATCCACCCCTCCCTCCCTCTACGGCATCACCATCTTGCCTCTTAATGCCCACCATTGGTAATCCCGCTGCCCTCCAAGGAGGCGATACCACCCACTTTAGAAACCACTGGACTACCCAGTCCTTAAAATAGGGCAAACAACTTGCAGCACCCAAAACTGGTACAGCTGGTGGACAAGAAACAGCTGAAAGCATGGCAGCAGGCAGGATGCCCATCCAGGAAGCTGGTCCTCGTGCCTTTTGCATTCGTACTCAAGTCTAGAGGCCGGCAGGAGCAGCCATAAAGCCCCTTTAATCTTGGGAGGCACCAAACAGAATGGAGGGGGGGGGCGTGTTCCTCCATATTTAACAGTTGAAGAAGCAGCATCGTGTAGGAGCTCTGCTCGCCTCTGCGTCGCTCCTGGAGGTCTCAGACATTTCCTAGGGGGTAATTCTTGAACTCTGCAAGGCACTTATTCACGGGCTGTTTCACAATTTATTACTGGAAATGGTCATACATTCAATTCGCAGGCTTTCAGGGCTCGCTAATCGATTTCTCAGCGAAGGTGCCCTCAATTTCAGGATCTTCACAGCTCTCCCGTGGCTCGAGGAGGAGAGAGCAGAACGGTCTGTTGGAGAAACATCATCGGCCGGCTGCCACCGACAAGGCGCTGCAGGATGAGCAGGAGGGTGTGAAAGGGGGAGGCAGGGAGGAATCCCAGCACCACGTCTTGGTGGCGGCAGCATCAGCAACAGCAAACAGGCCATCAAGTGGCAGAGCGGGAGGGAGCCGCCAGTGATTCCCTGCTTGAAAAAGGAACTGTTGCAGAACTCAGGCAAAGCAGAAGCACTCGTCTCCACCTGCGTCATCAGCACAGAATCACAGAACTTTAAGAGTTGGAAGGGACCCCAAGGGACATCTAATCCAATGCCCAGCAGCCCAGGAATCACAGCTAACGAATCTGAACTCTACAATTCTATGATTCTATGACTTTATAGGGCAGTCTAGAGCCCCATCTGCACTATACACTGAAAGCAGTATCACACCACTTTAAACCTAGGAAGTATATCATGGATTCATAGATTTCTAGAGTTGGAAGGAACCCCAAGGGTCATGAAATCCAACCCTCTGCAATGTAGGAATCACAGCTAAAAGATCACTGACAGATGGCCATGCATCTGTAGTTTGTAACAGATGCTGAGCGTAGTTAGGGCACCCCTATTCTCCTCACAGAACTACAGCTCCCTGGGGTCCCTGGGAAGAGGGATTTGTAGCTCTGTGAGGGAAATAGGGGTTTTCTAAGAACTCTCAGTGGGATGCAGGTGGCGCTGTGGTCTAAACCACAGAGCCTAGGGCTTGCTGATCAGAAGATCGGTGGTTCAAATCCTCGCTACGGGGTGAGCTCCTGTTGCTCGGTCCCTGCTCCTGCCAACCTAGCAGTTTGAAAGCACGTCAAAGAGCAAGTAGATAAATAGGTACTGCTCCGGCGGGAAGGTAAACGGTGTTTCTGTGTGCTCTGGTTTGCCAGAAGCGGCTTTGTCATGCTGGCCACATGACCTGGAAGCTGTACGCTGGCTCCCTCAGCCAATAACGCGAGATGAGCGCCGCAACACCAGAGTTGTCCGCGACTGGACCTAATGGTCAGGGGTCCCTTTACCTTTACCTTTTAAGAACTCTCAGCACCCTTAACAAACTACAGTTTCCGGATGCTTTGGGGGGATGCCATGACTGTTTCAAATGGCATGATTCTGCTTTAAATCTATAATAGTGATGGGGCCTAGGTTTAGTATGAGGTACTGGCTAACCTCTTCAAGGTGACCAAGGCCTCTCCCTGCAGGCCAAAATGATGCAGTGATTCCTGCATTGTGAGTGGTTGGACTAGAAGGGTCAGCAAGGTTTATCTTGCCTGGGCCGGATCCAGTGCCGGCTCTATGGCCAGGCTGGGTGGCGCAGGGCGCCATGGCGCCGGCCCGCAAGGGGGGGCGCCACAAGCTGCTCCCGCCCGCCCGGCGCGCAGCACTAAGCGCTGCGCGCTAAGCCTGCCTGCTGCGCGCTGAGCCCAGCTGCCTGCCCGCCACGCTGGAAAACGGGACGGCGGGGGGCAGCATAGGGATCTGCCGCACCACGGCACCAGGGCGCCAAAGGTGCCTAAGATGGCCCTGGCCGGATCGGTCCCACGGAGATCCCTCCATGGGCTGGATTGCGTGCATGAGCGTGCCAATTTTCAGCATCTGCGCATGCACAAATGTGATTTCCGGCACTGCAGAAGTGAGTCCCCATGCTGTGCTGGTTTAGCGCAGCACACGAATGGGTGGCTCGGTTCGGGGGAGGCTCATGGGCCAGTCAAACGACCTCTGCAGGCCGCTTACAGCCCATGGGCCTTAGGTTGGTGACCCCTGGACTAGATGATCCTTTGAGTCCCTTCCAACTCTACAGTTCCATGATACTATGGCACCTGATCTAGATCCACAAGGACCAGCTGCTGATGCTGTAGCAAAGGCTTAGAGAAACTATCAAAATGGGTGGGGGGGGCTGATTTGGAATTGGGAGAGAGGAGCCTGTGTGTGTGGTTTCAAGGAGAGAAACTCTTCAATCTCGCTGCAGCATCCTCTCCAAGGGATTCGCCTGCCCCTGCCCTCCCCCTATCTTCCTCCTGAAGCAACAAGGCTTGGCACTCTGTCTAACACATCTGAATCTAAACCAGTGGGCCTCATCATAATTCATTAGAGACTGGATGGAAATTCACCCTGAACTGATGCCTGCCTTCAAATCCAATAGCAGGCCTGTGTGCTAAATGTGCTGTGACAGTTAGTGGCCAAGGAGACCGGCTGAGTATCCAAGCATCGCTGGCTAAGTGAATTACTTTGGGGTAGTTTGTCACTTGGGTGCCTAAGTGTGTGTGTGTGTGTGTGTGTGTGTGTGTGTGTGTGTGTGTGAGCCCCAAGGGATGCTGAGAAATGTCAATAAAAGCTCCTGAGGGATGACAAGGGCTTGGTTGCAGTTTCAGAGTGGATGGTTTGTGGGCTGTGGGAAGTTGCTCCCTACCACAGGACTGAGCAGAAGAGTAGATTGGAATCCACTGGTGAGAGGAAGTTTGATCATGTATTTGTTAGGGTGTCAAATCCCCCACTCGACCTTGAAGTCCACTGGGTGACCTCAGGCCGCACAGTGTTTCTCAGCCTAACCTACCTCACAAGGTTGTCAGTGGTTAGTATGGTGGACTAAGATCTAGGAGGCCAAGGTTCAAATCCCCACTCATCCATGATGTCCACGGGTGACCTCAAGACCACTCAGTGCTTCTCAGTTTATCCTACCTCACAGGGTTGTTGTGGGGATTATTTAAGGAGGAGTAGAACCATATACACCACATTGAGCTCCAATGGCTTCACTGAACCCCAGTCTGGATGCTGCCAAGGAGAACATTGTTTTTGACAGTTCTGTGCCATGCCCAAATAGTTCAGCCCTTTTGCTATCAGGATAATCTGTCCATACACAATGTAATGTATGAAAACACAGCTCAAGCTCCATGTTGGTATGTCCTTAGAAGGTGGTGGTGGGGTTACCATCTAGAAGTGGAAACAGCCAAATCTAGGAGAGGTTAGATACCGGTAGAACCCTGCAACCACTTACCAGGACTGTGGTGACAATCAAGGATCTGTTGGTGAGGGAATCTGTCACATTGGGGCCTTGCCTTCGGGAGATTTCGGTGATATTCAGTCCATCAGATGGGCTCCAGACACCAACCTGTGATGGAGGCAAAGACAAGAAATGAGCAAAAATTCAACCAAACCACCAGGCCAGACCAGTCAGGCCACTGAAGAGATAGAATGGTCAAGGGAGTGGAGTGGAGGTCAGATATTGTGAAATCAGTCTCTAGTTCAGGGGTGGGGAATCTGATGCCCTCCAGATGTGGCTGGACTACAACTCCCATCATCCATGACCACTGGGTCATGTTGGCTTTTGGGGTTGATGGGAGTTGGAAGTCCAACAGTATCTGGAGGGGACTGCAAATGATCCCCATCCCTGCTCAAGTGAAAACAGGCAAATAAAGGAAAGAGAGGGCTGGGCAGTGCTTGTACAAACTGTTACTTTGATGTAACACAACCTTAACATGATTTAAGAACATAAGAAGAGCTTGCTGGATCAGGCCAGAGTGACCCATCTAGTCTAGGCTGCTGTTCTCACAATGGCCAACCAGATGCCCCAACAGGGAACTCGCAAGCAGGATTTGAGCACAAGAGCACTTTTTCCTCCTCTGGTTTCCAGCAACTGGCATCCAGTATCATTGCTGTCTCTGACAACGGAGGCAGAGCATGGCCATCATGGTGAATTTATCCAGTCCTCTTTTAACACCATCCACGTGCGACATGGGTGTAGGCAGGGGGGGTAGGAGGGGGCAGCTGCCCCCCCCAGAAGCAAAAAAATTAATGTATTTTACAGACCATAACCAGCACTTTTCCCCTCCAAAAACTGAAGTGGAAAGGGCTTTGCTTTAGCAAGAGCAGCTAAGTCTCCGCTTGCTGGTGGGGGACGACGACACAGCAGTAACAAAAACACATCAAATAAATAAAGCAAAGTGGCTACCAGTAGTTAAGCAGTTAAGACAATGGAGCATATATCCCCAGGCAAGATTCGATAGCTGACCATTTCACCCTATTGTTCTTAAGTGGGAGTTGTTAATGAGCATTCAGGAGCATTAAGAGTTCTATTGGCGATTTAATGAGGGTGCAGACTCAGAGGATTCAATTTGACTAAGGTGGCTCTGCAAGGCTAAAAAGAAGTGAATAAGAAAGGGGGGGGCTGTAGCTTTGACAGACACAGTGATGTTTATAAAAAGCATTGGTGTTCCAGTCTGCCCCTCCTCCTGCATCTGTATACTGTAAATCAGGGGTGGCCACCTCCCAAGAGACTCTGATCTACTCAGAGTTTAAAACTGGGGGTGATCTACCCCCTTTTGGGGGGTTCAGGTCAAAGCTGTTGAGTTTTTTAAAGGAAGGGAAGCCCTGTTTTTTGGGGTTTAGGTCAAACTTGTTGAGCTTCTTTTAGGAGGGAGGGAGGCCCATTTTTGTTTAGGGCTTCAGGTCATAGTTCAACTTTTTTGAGGGAGGAGGAAAACTTTGGGTGAGCTTTTTTTAGGGGTGCCAGTGACCTACCAGTGATCTACCACAGACATCCAGTGATCTACTGGTAGATCACAATCTACCTGTTGGACGTGCCTGCTGTAAATCAAGCAGAGAGAAAGCTGCTTACAAGGCTCCTGTACATGCAGAGTTCCAGCATCACAGCGTCACCCAGAGGCACCCACAAATATGAGTTATCCCTCTCTCTATTTCTTCCTTCCATCCTTAATAAAATACGGGGGGGGCAGATAAGCCCCACATAGAAAGCCTATCAACATGGGGGGATGACTCTTTCAAATACGGTATTTACCAGTAATTGGGGGGGGGGAGAGGCACCTAGGCCTCTAGGATTTGGCTGCTATGCCTAGGAGTAGGACAATTCAAGAAAGCAGAACGATGCATATGGTATGGTAATATATCAATAGAATCGTAGAATTGTAGTCGGAAGGGACCACAAGGGTCATCTAGTCCAACCCGCTGCAATGCAGGATTTTTATCCTAAGGTGGGGCTTGAACCATGGTTGAAATATTATGCTGATATGCAGCAACGCCTCGGAGCCGTCGTGGCTGCGGCCATGCCTTGCCCCGCCCTCGCCCGCCCTTCCACCCCCTCTCGCCTGCCCGACCCTCCTGTCCTTTTGCTGCAGAGTTCCAGCACCACAGCGTCATCCAGTAATTTCGTGGCTGCGGCCGTGTCTTGCCTCACCCTCGCCCACCCTGCAACCCCCTCTCGCCTGCTCGACCCTCCCGTCCTCTCCAGCCAAGCAGGGTAGCCGCCAATGCTACCAGCCCCAGAAGCACAAGGTGGCCGCTGATGCCACCGCTACGATGTCATCAGGCCCGTTGGCCCTTTAGCCCTGCCCACTTTGTGGTCCCTCCCCTTCTGTGCCTTGGCCCCGCCCTGAACGACCATGGCTTGCCCCCCCCCCCAGTTTTGATCCTGGCTACGCCCCTGACGTGCGAGCAAGTTCCATAGTTAAAGTATGTGCCAAATGTATTGCTTTACTTCAGAGAGGCTGAAAGGGGAGGGGTCTCATCATCTGGGCAGTCCAGGACCTCCATACACTCTACCCAAGCTCATGCCCTGGGGAGGTGACTTCAGTGCTGCTAATACAGCAGTTTAACTTGCCCCCCCCCAGCATAGTTCATTGTCTCTTGAGACAGACAGATGGCGGCAACGGCAACAACAACAACAACAACAACAACAAAATAAACAAGATGTTTATGTGTCTGCATGTGCGTATAATGACTAAGTGATGTTTCAAGCTATCTTAGGAGAGGATTCAAAAGACTTTGTAAAAACAAACACAGGAGGAAGCTGGCATATTTCACGGTTTCACCTGTGGATTATCTGAGAACTCCTGAGTCTTAAATGACACCGTCTGCAAGGCAAGAAGCTCTGTATTACATTTTAAAAGACACACCCCCTCCAAAAAAATCTGCACAACCACACAAAGTAGCCACACAACGTTTTACTGATATGAAGTAAAACGTCAGTGCTTTGCAGGGGGTTAGACCAAACACCCCTTTGAGTCCCTTCCAACTCCATAATTCTATGATTCTATTAAAACTCCAACTAGCCCCCTTTCAAAATAGTGGATTGATTATATACAAAAGACAGTTCCCTCCCTTGGTCCTCTCCTTCATCCTGCAATAACACGTGGAAAGATTATTAGTGGGTATGACGGCACGCAAATGGCAGGTAAGAACCCTCACTGCAGTTTGTGAAGATGACTTGGCAAAAGAAAGAAAAAAACCCTACATGGGGGACCCAAGCCTGCTTATATAAAAATAAAAATCCCTCAACAACACAGTCCCGCTATCCCACCACTGCCAGCACAGCCACCATGCTAACTGGATACAGGATTTGTAATTACACATGTTTAATGCCTCCATAATCCGTTAACTTGCAGGAGGCAAGGGAGATCAGAAGCTCACCGCTAAACCTCAGGCAAATGTAAACTATTAAACATAATGCAAAAGTACATATCAGGATTTGCTCCCGGTTTGGGCACACAATTAATTCAGATTACCTATTGACTGGAATTTAATGTCCTGACTCCACAGAGATTTGACACAGACACTCTAAAGCCTTTCTTGAGCTAAGAGAGCGCTTAAGCACACACACTCGAGAGAAAGAGGGAGAGAGAAAGAGAGCGTGAAAATGTGATAAGAACTCGCTGGATATGACGGAAATTAACTGAGTCCCAGCATCCTTGCAGAGCATTCAGGAAGCTGTTAGGGAATTTTAATGCCACATGCTGGCCTTAAGTAACAGTGCCCAAAAATTATCTCAAATAAGCACCAGTGCTGGAAGAAATACGAACACCAAAACCTTGAGGAAAGTCTTGCAGAAGGTCAAAAAGTCTGGATATATTTTTAGAATGGGCTATATTTTTTCTCCCCTGGATGACCCAGTTAAATGGACATGAACATTACAAGAGCCAGTGTGGTGCAATGGTTAGAGTGCTGGACTAGGACCCAGGAGAGCAGGGTTCAAATCCCCACTTGGCCATGAAGCTAACTGGGTGACCTTGGGCCAGTCACTGCCTCTTAGCCTAACCTACCTCACTGGGTTGTTATGGGGATTAAATGAGGAGGGGGACAGACCATGTATGACACATCGAGCTCCTTGGAGAAAAAGGTGGGATATAAATGCAATAAATAAAATAAGACATCTTCACAAGAACACCTTCCATTTCCCAGAAAGCAAAGTTTACTAGTAGCATCCACAGAATTAGACACATTCCTGGAGGACAGCTATTGACTAGGAGAGCTAAAATAAAACCTCCATGTACAACAGAAGTCCACTTGTGATGATCAGGTACTGATTTGCTAATCTCACGGCAACCATGCAAAGGCAGTTAGGCTGAAAGACGGTGAGCTGGCCAATGAGATTCGGGAATGAGCAAGGAATCACCAGTGCAATGCCAACCCTTCAGCTCCTATATGGTTCTCAGGGTCAATGGATAGTCTGGGGGAGCCCAGGAGAACTGCTCTGATCTTTGAAAAGAGGAAAGGAGGCCGTGAGGCAACCCAACTGACCTTTTCAAGCCCGTCTTCCTTGAGGCTGATGATGTCCAAGTCGAAATCCGTCCTCAAGCCGCTGGTTTTGTTGAAGACGATGCGTCCAGTGAGACCTTCCCACTGGGCCTGGGGAAAGAAAGGGTGGGAACATTGGAGGTTGGGGGATGTTGACGAATAGCAGGGGTGGGGGTGGGGAGAGACAAAGGAGCCATTTGTCAAGCTCATAAATCACAATCTGCTCCAGAGCAGCACGGTGCTTTATTTTAATTACTCCTTCCACCTCGACTCTGTCCCTGAAGAGCTTGATTAATTAATAATCAACCCTCCCCCATTGCTCATGGGACTGCAGAGGCTGAGGAGCCCCATAAATCCCACTGTACTCTCAGCCCTGATTTACGCTCACCCCTTCCAGGTTGCTCACCATGGAGGGGAAATAACTCATTGGTCTGTTGAGATTTTGGCCAGCCACAGTCCTGGGGAGAAAGACTCTTCCTAGCCTAAAGAACATAAGAAGAACCTGCTGGATCAGGCCAATGGCCTGCCTGCCTACACACACACACACACACACACACACACACACACACACACACACACACCGCTTGCCTGGAATAAACCACAAAGAGGTTTAAACAAACAAACAACAGCAACAAAATAAAGAAAAAATCCGAACCATACTTTAAACCCTACAAAGGTTAAAACACAAAAACAGATTAAAGTAGCCTCAACTTCCTAAGTACCTTGTCTAACCAATAATGTTTCCAGCAGGCACCAAAAAAGACTACAATGAAGGATCCTGCTTGATCTCAATAAGCTGGGAGTTCTAAAGTGTAGGTGCTGGCACACTAAACAACCGAGTTCTTACAAATGCGGAATAGATATTATGTGGCACCTGTAGTAGTGAAATTCTGCCAATTGAAGTGGCCACGTGGGTGGGTGTGGGATAAGGAGATCTCATCGATAAACTGGTTCCAAATCATTAAGCGCTTTATATACTAACAGTAACACCTCAGCCGAGTAGCAAATCAGCAAAAATCTCCGAGAACAGGTGTTTTATGCTGACAAGGTCATTGCAAAGGGTCATTCAGCAACCATTTCCCTCCCGCTGCCACATGTGTGAACAGGGCTTTTGGTCCAGAGCAAGTTCAGATGCAGCATCTTCAGCTTCCTCCCAGCTTCCTCCCTCTTGTGCACACTTGGGGACCAGCACCTTTCAACAAAGCCACTTCCAGGTTTCAGCACCCATTAATCAGCAATGGTTTAACTGTGATTCCTGCATTGCAGGAGGTTGGACTAGCCAGCCCTTGGGGTGGCCCTTCCAACTCTACAATTCTATGATTCCATGAATCATTCTCCACTTTCAGCACCTCAACAAACCTGAAATCGCTGCTATTCTCAGTTTCCAGGGTGACTGGAACAATTAAGCTCGATGCCAAAAGGGAGCCTCTCCCTCCCTCTCTATCTCACACACAGAGTGCCAATGGAGCAGGAGGCCAATGGGGCTGGGGAGGGAGGAGGTCCACCCTATCAAATTCTGTGCCAGCTTGTGACATTTGAGCTTTTGCGTGGCCAGTCCTTGCCTGCACTTAATGAAAGCCGTTTTACATGCCGTGAACTTTAGGCTTGGTATTTCCCTGCTCCCGTCCATGAAATGCCAAGCCATTAACAGGGTTTAGTGTTTTCCTGTCATATCACAGTGAAGGAGGCACAATCTTCCGTGAGGCTCCTTACGCCATATTCATCCCCACCACAAGTCCTGGGGAAACCAAGCTCGAAATTACCCCAGTGAGCATGCTGCCCCACACCCAACGTTATGATTCCATACATAATGAAAATAAAGGTACTGTCAAGAAAAAGGAGACATATGTCAATATTTGCATCCCCCCCAGCCTGTCCCTAAGTATTTGAAGAAGATGATCCTATAATATTTGAAGTTGGCTATCATATATAACCTTTTAGCCTTGTGAAGTGGAGACTGAGAGATGATATGGTAGCAATCTTCAAATATCTGGTGGGCTGTCACATGGAAGATGGAGCAAGCTTGTTTTCTGCTTCTCCAAAGGGTAGGATCTGAACCAACAGATTCAAATGACAAGAAAGGAGATTTCAATTCAATATTTGGAAGAACTGTCTGGTGGTAAGAGCTGTTCAACAGTGGAATGGACTGCCTCAGAACATGGTGGAGTCACCTTCCTTTGAGGTTTTTAAACAGAGGTTGGATGGCCATCTGTCAGGAATTCTTTAGCTGGGATTTCTGCATCACAGGGGCTTGGACTAGATGACCACTGAGGTCCCTTCCAACTCTACAGTTTAATGATTCTAATTATTAACATTACCAATACTAAATAATACTATTTGGTGTTTATAACTGAGCAGAATGGAGTTACAATTCTACATATTGCAAACACAACTCTAGGTTCCCCCAGCTTAGCTTGCTAGCAAGGGAACTATAAACCTTGCTAAACCTGAGACCCTAAGAGACTTCCAGGCTAAGGTCTCCCAAGATCTACTGATTAAGTTGCAAACCCTGCATATGATCAATCCATATGCCAATAAAAGCTTGAGAATCTGAGCATATGATTGAGCTATTCTTCAAAGGGCTTGTTTTGATCCAGCAAACAAAAAGCTCAGGGGAGGTTTAGTGGATCAGAATAAATTCTGAAGAACAGTTTGCAAAGCAGGGGTAGATTTGGAGGCAGGGACAGAATGGCCGTAAAAAGTCTAGGCACTTTCCTGCTTGTGACAGAAGTTTTGGAAGGTCTGGTGCACACTGGGAAAAGCAGCACAAGTTGCTACCTCTGCAGTGGGAATTGCCAGCTTCTTTAGCAGAGAAATGCCTTCTGTTTGGGGCCTCCCAAAGGACAAATGTTGCCTCTTTATGGTCTCTGCTTCTGGCAGCAGATTTTGCAAATGTGCAACTGGTTGAAAACACAGGGAGGCAACAGCACTGGGCATAAAATAGAGCTCAGAAGAAAGAGGAAGGTGAATCTAAGGAACTAAAGGCAGAAGCACATTGTCAGCATTGTCACTTGCTAAGAACATAAAAATAGCCTGTTGGATGAGGGCAATGGCCCATCTAGTCCAGCCTCCTGTTTTCACAATGGCTGAACAGTTGCCTGGGGAAAATCTGCAAGACAGACCCGAGCACAAGAGCCATCACTCCTCCAGTTTTGTTTTTCTGCAACTAGTTTTTGGAAGCATTGCTGCCTCCAGCTGTAAAGGCAGAGCATAGCCATCATGGTTAGTAAGCTCATACCAAAATAAAAAACTTAGTTGGTCTTTAAGGTCCTGCTGGAAGGATTCTTTCTTTTTGTTTCAGCCCTTGTTGTGTTTGCCTAGTTCAAGGAGTCAAACAACCAAACTGATCCATAAGGAATTGTGCTTTCAGGGAAGAAGGAGAACAGAAGAACACTCAGGCCCTTTGCAAGCTCTGCTCATTTTATGGCTTCCTGTTGCTGATGGGTTAGCAATGACTAGCCTGTGAATTGCCCCCTTACTAGCTTCTCTGTATTGCCTCAATGTTAGTTTCTATTTCAATAGTGGATGCGGGGCGGGGGTGGGGGGAAGGCACGTCAATTATTCATTTCCTTGCATTGTTTTTCCTTTTGAAAAAAAAACAATTTTAATTAAATTTGTATACCACCCTTCATCTGAAGATTACAGGGTGGTTGACAACATAAAAATACAAAATGAGAACACAAAATACACAAAACAAAACCAATAACCCTCCTCCTTCAAACACATCTAAAAAGCCATAGAATGTTAATCAGCCAAAGGCCTATTTAATGTTTTATACACTTATAAAAGTGTATAATGAAGGGGCCAGGCAAGCCCCATTGGGAAGAGCATTTCACAAATGGGGAGCCACCACAAAAAGGCCATTCTAATGCCCCTCGACCTCTCATGGAGGAGGCACACAAAGAAGGGCCTCAGATGAGGATTCTCAGGGTCTATATCGGTTCATATGGAGAGAGGCGGTCCTTGAGATATTGTGGTCCCAAGCTATATGGGTCAAAACCAGCATTTTGAATTGGGCCCAGAAACCGTGCACTTGGACCAGAATCGCTGTAATATGCTCAAATTGTCTTGCCCTGGTGAGCAATCTGGCTGTTGAATTCTGCACTAGCTGAAGTATCCAAGCCATCTTCAGAGGCAGTCCTACATATAACATGTTGCAGTAAGCTAAACTAGAGGTTACCAGAGCATAGACAACAAAGGTTAGGTTACTCCTCTCCAGTTAGGGGTGCAGCTGGGCCACCAGCCAAAGCTGATGGAAGGCATTCCATGTCGCTGAGGCCACCTGAGCCTGAAGCTACAGCAAATGATCCAGAAATACCCCCCCCCCCAAGCTAAGTACCTGCTCCTTCAGAGGGAGTGTAATCCCATCAAGAGCATTAAAAGTTTACTGAACAGTGAAATTGTTAACTAAATGCGGTATATAAAACTCTTGCTAAATTACTACCAGACTTTGAAAAGCTGGCATCACTGGATCAAGTTCACCAGTTCTGTTGAATTAATTAAACTAAATAGTTTTAATTAGGCTTTGAATAAATGTGCAATTACTTGTTACTGTTTTGAATTTTACTGTGTTACTATATTCCTTAGAGAGCTATGCAAACTGCTATTCTGAATAATGCTTTTTATAGGGTAGGGGGCTCCGGGGATGAGTTTATGGAACCAAGGGGGCTGTGGCCTGAAAAAGTTTGGGAACCACTGGTGTAGATATTCCATAAAACTTGAGTGAAGTGAGAGAAAAGGGCAAGCAGAGCAGCAGTCTGCCGTGGTTGGTTGCACTATTAGGAAGGAAGGAGACTATGTTTAATTCGAGGCCAACATGTTTACACAGATTAACTCCTGGGCTTCTGTTCTTCTTGTGTCTTTGTCTGCAAGGCTCAAAAGAAACACTGCCATGGAGTGCCTCTAATTTCCACATGCACAATAGCAAGGTCACCCCTCAACCTCTTCCTTGGCAACCTGAATAGCACTCCAGAGCTTCTCTGTTCCTCTGTTGTTCTCATGGTAATTGCTCACACTTGAGCTGCGAATCTCTCATTTCTAGTCACAGATCACTCAGAGCGATGCACCTTGAGAGAGAGGGTGACAGGTGAAGTGGAACTGAGAGTTGGGACCAGAGGTCAGCTGGCCTCACCTCGTTCAGTGGTGCTTGGCTGCTCTCCAGAAGGTCTTTGCTGAGCATCACTTGAATGAGGCACCAGCCTCTTCCTCAGTGAGATGGAAGATCCTCAGCTTCCTTGGTGATTTAGGAGGTTGATGACCTGCCCAGTCTCACCCACTCTTAGCTAGACCTGCAGGCTAGTATCAGTCACTCTAATTGCCACCTCTTGAGATGCAGCCACCAGCTTTTCATAGCACATCTAGGAGCATTCCCACTCAGCCCCATGCCATTTATGCCACCTAGGGGAATGCCAGTTTGTACAAGACGAACTTGCAAAAGTGCACCTGTGCATATACACACAACCTGTAAATCAACTCTCTGCCCTGGAAACTGGAGGTATGACCCAGGTAGATGTTCAGTGGATTGGGCACTTTCAGGCCCCCTTGCCAATCAAAAAACCAAGTTGTGATGGTGATGTTGGAGGGTAACGGAGAGGCTATCCAACAGCACAGGCTATCCTGTGCTTCCATAGTTTGACAGGCTCCAAGTAAGTCAACAAGGCTTCCCATTGTGCCTGTCTCTGTTGACAACCAGTGATTTGGGGGGTGGGGCTGTCTGATTGAATCATACCAGATTCCATAGCCAGCTAACCAGGTTGCCAACTCTGAGAACTCTGCACAAAACCACTCAAAATTGGTGATTCGAGTCTTTCAGAGGTCCAATGGCTGTGATGCCTTTCGATTATTTCTTCCAGGAATACACATTTTTAAGGGAGTGGCAATCTACCATTTAAAAAAATTGTAAAATCTTTGCAAGGTTTATTTTCCAAGAGAACATCTCCCCAAAGTGTGTGCTGGAGAGGTCAAACATCCCTGTTTTGGCCTCTTGCAATGGGGAGACTCAGTTGGCTTCTCTGCCTCTTGGATCCAAGCGATGCTCCCTGCATGCCAAATGCAGTCAGGAAAGCTGTTTAGGCTGCAGGCGAGGGAGATGGTAATTACCCAAAACACAGAGAAAAATGAAGTCCCCACTTCATTCCCCTGACATTCAGCTCACTCAAGTCTGTGGCTCTGCCAAAACAGAGGCGTGCCTGCTGCCAATTTCCCCACGAGAGTTTTTGAGCTGTTCACTAAGTGGTTGACAGATGCACTAAGTAAACACTCCTCAACAAGAGAGAAAGGTGGGAAGAAAAGGCAGCAGATGGTGTTCCTATTTGATGGAGAAAAATACCGGGGGTGGAGGGGAGGCTGATAGTTTGGCGGAAGTACCCCTGTGCTGCGTGCCAAAGGTCCCGAGTTCAATCCCCAGCAACTCGCTTGGAAAACATCTCAGGTGGAAGGAGTGGGAAAGGAGTCTCTTGGAGACTCTGGAGACCTGCTGCTGCCAGTCGGATTAGAGCATTATGGGTAAGATAAACCAATAGTCTGTTTCAGTACAGATAAGTTTTGTAAGTTCATGTGACAATAGGCCATCATTTTTAGTGACAGAGCTCAGTAGCAGAGCATCTGCCTTACATGCAAGTCCCAGGTGTCTCCAGGTGGGTAGTCCAGGTAGGACTAGGAAAGGCTATTGTCTTATGCTCTGGAGAGCAGCTGCCAGTCAGCGCAGACAATACTGAGCTAGTTGGATCAAGGCTCTGACTCAGGATAAGGCAGCTTCCTACATTTCTATTAAAAGGATTTGGCAAAGAGATATTCAGTTAAGTCATCTATGGCATTGTCAAAGTTTTGAAAGGGAAGAATGTGGTGTGTCTAGGGGCTGGAGGGGGGAAACGAATAGCCCTAATCTGTACATTTATATAGCTAGTTAGAGAGATAGAGAAGTTGGGGACTCAGCAGCAGCCATGGCTGGGAGTTGCAGAAACCGAAGCTTGTTCTACTCTTGTTTCACCTCTGTCCCTAAGATAACTCATGTTCCTTTGGCTGTGATCCAGCCTAGAGGACTGGCATTTTACATATATATGCTTAGTCCTGAAGAATATGGGCATCTGTCTCTCAAAATAAAGGTGCCAGATGGGATTAGAAGTGACACTGGCACAAATGCATTCAGAGTCAGACCCATCGAGCACAGTATTGTCTAGACCAGGCATGTCCAAAGTCCATTTCAGGGCCTAATCTGGCCCCTGTGGCAGTTTATTTGTGACTCAGCAAATTCAATCTTAAAAAAAGCTCAACAACTTTGGTTGGCCCTTTGGTCGGCCCTCACAGCCCTTCACTTCATCAAATCTGGCCCTCTTTGAAAAAAGTTTGGACACCACTGGTATTATACTGTCTATTCAAACTGGCAGTGGCATTCCAGAATGTCAGGGGGGGTCCGTACCCCCAACCCACTCTATCTGGGGATGGCTGAAATTGAATTTAGGCTGTTCTGCAAGCTAAGTACATGCACCTGGAGCTAATTACAACTTGTTACTGGGCTTAGGCTCATCTCCACCACCTGCCTAATTCAAAGCCATCTTTGCCTTCAGAAAGAGGCAATGGCCCAAGCAAAGAGGCAGGCCCAGAATCACCAGAGCTGGCTGCTAGAATGAGATCAGGACCATGGACAGCAACAATGAAGACTGCCCAGGATGCAAATACAAGAGTTTCAGGACCATAGACAGCAATCCTGCAGCATTGACCACACATCCCTTCACTCAAGATGCAAAAGCAGGTTCCATCCGGTTGCATTGTACTTCTTACCTCTTTGATGAAATTCATGAAGCGTCCACCAAACCTCCAGGCTTTATGCCGATGGCACTGGAGGGAGTTGACAGTCATCTGTGGAGCCCGTTGGTAGCACACGGAGACAATGTGGACGGCATCGTACAACAGGGCAGCATCTGTCTAAAATGAAGGGGAACAGGGTTTGCTTTGATAACAGCTCTAGGAGCAAGGAAGCCTTTCACCTCCCAAGTGATGGTGATGATGATCATGCCACCCCCACTACAGGAAATCCATTTTGGCCAAGATAGTCTTTGGTTCCAGCCTCCTTAGGCCAACTGAGCCATCTGCAGAATGCTGCTACTTTCATCTTGGTAGCCTCTGGTCCAGTTTACATGGACATCATTGAATGGCCTTCTGTCAAGATCATGCATCTGGAATCCTACAGAGGCAGGAGTAGCAGCAGCAAAAGGAAGGCAGTGAGCAGGGGAAGGATGAAACACTGTATCCCATTGCAGTTTCTTCACTCCAGATTGCCTCCTCCCAAAACACCTATTCCATAGAAGTTGCTGTCAAGATTTAGTTACATGCATTCATGTGTAAAGTGTAGTTCTGCTGATGATTGCCCCCCACAGAGAAGCAACTGCCTTGTCTTCCCAACACGTTGTCCAAAACAGAACCAGACAAAAATAGAGCTTTGCACACACACTAAAAGGCAGAAGTAGTTCAAATGGGCCATCGTACCATCATCACCCCTGTGATCAACCCTGGCTCAGGCTTGGGGGCTGCCTGCAACCTCTCCATAGACCATTTATCAATGATGGCAGAGACATGAGGATTCTCCACGTTCAGGATGCGGAAGCCAGTCAGGTTCACTCCAGAGTAGCGATATTGCTCTAGATCCAATGCATAAAGATCCTTTAAAAAGAAAGAGGGAGACTTCATTTCAGCACTTTATCTACTTCCCCCTTGACTTCATTTAGTTTTTTGGGGAGGAGGGAGGGGCAGTCTTCAAAGGAGGGCCAAGTCCTTCACCACTCTTATTGAAACTTGGCTCCCCTTGAAATTTAACAGCTGCTCTGCCTGAGCAAAGTCCCACTGAAGTTGGTCCTCCAATGTTGCTTTAGGAAAAGATTCAATGGTGTTTCCAGCTGGGAGGCATTTCCCTGTCTTGCATCAGTTAATTATGGTGTTGATTAATTATGCATTAATTCCAATAAGAGAGTATTGAAAATGTTTGAAATGGGGGAAAGAAATAATTTGGAAAGTATGAAATTAAATCTTGTTTTAGTTGCCACTTCCAAGCATCAAAACCCATCATTCTGGAATACTAGTATTGCTAATATTTTCAACATCTTGTAATTTTTCAAGTGGGGGGAGAGGTAGAGTAAGCATACAATTAACTTTTCTAAAAACCACGAGCAGCCAAAATAAACCTTGGCAATGATGATGCTTCAGTCTAATATGGCAGTCTATTCCATTCATGGGAGAAACACAAAGCCCACAGGAAAATGACTGTTTCAGATTTGTGCCATCTCTGGGTCTTTTAGACTGCCTACCCCCCTAAGAGTAGGTAGGATCTACATGTGCAGTGGGACACAGGAGTAGTTTGCCCACTGCAAATTTACCATTCATTGCATGTAGAACATCATGCAGAACACCACATCTCCACCAGATATTATCATTTTGGAATATCATTAACCATTGTACAATAACAGACTAAGTGATTTGTTCCAGTTACAGTTCTCAGGCTGTGGGTTTTACTGGTTAATCCTTACTCTATGTCCCACTGGATAGCTGATGAACAAATCTGAACCATGTTTGGGGGAACCCAGTTAGCATCACGGCATTGGCCAGGACCTGGCAGGAGAAGTGCGAGCATTGACTGGATCATCAAATTTTCACCCACCTCCCACTTCCTCATGTACAACCCATTCATTAAACTGGATGGAGAGAGAAAATATGTGGTCTTTCTTCTCCTAACCATCTCAGACCTCTACGAACAGGCCTGGTCCCCTGACCCAGAATCCTCCATTTCTGCCTGACAGGAGCCTCTTGTGGTTGGAAGATGTGCTCTTGGCCATCTTCCAGTTTGAGACCAACACGCATAACAATGTTAGGAAGAATTTCCTTCAAGTCCTCAAATTTTATTTATTTATTTTTATTTAATCGCAGGGCTGGCCCAAATACACGTTGACACCAGAGGGCCCCAAAATGGCACTCTTTCCCCGCTAGGGAAGAAGGGGGTGAGGGAAGATATACATCAGGAACACGGAGGGAAGAAAGATAAAAATTGGGATCAGCTGCCCCTGAGGTGGTCACCACACCTTGCCTCATGGGTGGACCGGCCCTGTTTAATTGGTAGCCTTTGCTGTCAGTGCCAACAGCTAGAGTCCCCAGAATTTGAAGATCGCCATCAAAGAGGAGCTAAGATGTTTCTTGACTTTATGACCCACCTCCACTGTCTGCAAGCGAGAGAGCAATAAGTGGAGGAGAGGTGGAATGGGAACCATTCAGGCAAAGTGCTGGCAGGGAGCCCAGGCCTGCCTCTTGGCAGTCAGTGTGCACAGGGGGCAATTGCAAGTCCCACTCCAGTGCTCTTCCTTAATACTTCGCAGGGCTTTGCAGAGCAGAGCTGGAATATTAATTCCTGCCATCAAAGCGAAGTCTGCGCTTCAGGAGGTCTGCAGTTTAAACCTACCACAAACTCATCTAAATGGGGCTTGAAAAAGAGGCGAGTGAGATGGTTGCTCTGCTTCGCAGGAAGGAGCAGGAACAGCTGACCCCAATGGAAGGGAAAGGCAATGGCACTCAGCAGCATCCCAGTTAACATTTGGCTGGGAGGACACAACAGCATTAGAAACATGTGTAAAGAGAAGTTCTTTTAAACCTGTATCTCATGCTAGTGAATGGTTGGCCTGTAAGCCAATCTAAGGCAGAGCCCAGGGAATGAGCAAGGAATCACACACACACAAATTCCCACCTCCAACAAAAGCCATAGCTACTCATGGTGCCGGGGTTAGAATTAACCTGGTTTGGCTTGCTTGCTTGCTTAATATAACACCTTTTCCTCTAAGAAGCTCAAAGTGGCATACATGGTTCTTTCCCTCCTCGTTTAATCATTCCACCAGACATTTCCCAAATGCAGTGATCAGGAATCACAGGTGGGGGCGATAGTCTTCACTTGTTGGTGGCTAACTCAGCCCCTGCCCCCACCCCTGGGCTCAGACCAGAACTTTTGCCACTTGGTCAAAGAAACAACCTGGAAACTCTTGAATTAAATCAGCTCCACTATTCTTTTTCTCTTTGACTTCGCCCTGACCGGTTTCACTCCTCATTTCAACTGTCCTCATTTAATTTCCACATGAGGTGCCACAAGAGGTAGTATAGACTGAGAGGCAGTGCCTAGCACAGCTTCGTGGCAATGTGGGGATCCAAACCCTGGTCTCCTGGGCCTAGTCTGACATTCTAACCACTACCCTACATCGACTTTCAAATACGAATTTGTCTGGAACTTGTCACAATCAGCTGTATTGCAACTTGAGTGCCATTCCCCTCAAAAGTTCTCATCTAGCCTGGAATGTTAAATGAGATTCTGCATATGCTCAGCCAGCAGTCAATGGACCAGGCACTTAAAGCTAGCTTGTATTGATTGCTGTGGAACTACATGAGCTGGTTAAATGGCATGTGATTTATAAAACAAGGTTCTGCTGCATGAATGAGCAAACTGGGTGTGCGTGTCTAGGGCAGGGTGCTGAACCATCCACATTCACTGCATGATCAACCATACATGTGGCCCCAAACCACAATTCCCTGGAAGCAACTTGATGGTACTGGTACATGTGGACCCAGCACATGATCATTTAGGAAAGAGCTGCAGGAAAGCTGGTGAGCTTTTTCTGAATGTAAATGGAAATGATTGAAAATGCTGAGCCATCTCTAATCACAGCCAATGCTGATACCAGCTGCCACATTTCTTTAAGGCACATGTGCACTATCAGAAGGAAAATACAGAGGCTGAAACATCAGGGCTTCCAGGCAGGTCTATATCCAAAGCTGTTTGCATTTTGTGGCTAGTCATTGGTTGTTGCTTCCATTTTTGTATTGCCTTCTGTTGGATCACAATCCATTTTCTCATTCCACAAAGCATGAATCAAAAATCTTAACAGGGTCACATAAATATTTTGATTAAAAGCTGCACATTTCAAAAGTTCACAAACAACATATTCTAGTTCTTTTATTTCCGAATTTTTTTATTTCCTTCTGTTCTCACGATTTCACCTGATACTTCTTCCATCCTAACAGCTATTAATAAATTAATTACCATTTCATGATACTTTGCTGTCAAGAGTATCTCTTGCACATCCCCAAAGGATTGCATTTTTTTTGTCTGTGACTATGGGACATAAATAGTCACAACAATGAGCAGTTGCTTGAGGCAGGTCCCATCTGCGCTGTACATTTAAAGCAGTACAATGCAGTACAAACAGTCAGACTCAGGATGAAACTCTGCAAGGCTACACCCCAGCATCCCCCAAACTGGTGCCCTCCAAAAGTTTTGGACTACAGCTCCCATTAGTCCCAGTATCCTATGGCTGTACTGGCTGAGGCTGATGGCTTATAGTCCAAAACAGCTGGAGGGCCCCAGCTTAGTGAAGGCTGCTCTACATTTTCAACGTTTCTGTTTGGTAGGAACAGTTGCTCCCTTACCTTTGTCTAATGCCGACCTGTATCGCTTGCAGAGTCCACTGGGGACCTTTTAGAGAAACACAACAGACTAATTCCATCACCCCTCCCAGGGGCCTCTTATGGCAGAAATGGCAGCTCCAAAGAGAACAGAGCCTGGAGCAGAAGCAGCTTAAAATATCTGTCCCACGATACAGCTGTTATTTCAGGCAAGTGGCACTAATTGTAATTGCTTATCTATTAATTTATTATAATTCTTTCTTGCTCTCTCCTCCTCCCACACACTCCTTCTTCATCTTCACCTCCAGGCTTGTACTTGTGTGCAAAAAAGTTCACAAGACTCAGTTGGGCCTGATTAATAGGAGGTTATCAGAGAGTTGCAAGAAGCTGTTGCAAATAGATAACGGGGGCAGCAGTAATTAAAATGTCTTTTCATTTTGGTGGAAGGATGGATTTTTTTTAAAAAATGTGGATGTTTCCAGGCATATGATGGGGTGGGTGGGTTGCTATCTGGTTCGGTGACATGGTCTGAGGGTGTGTAGAACATCATTCTTGCTAAAACTAAGCAGGTCTGGGGGTCTGTCCAGGACCTGGATAGAAGGCAATTCAGGAAGGAATTCCAGGTGTGTGGCCTTGAGTTCCATGACAGCAGGGGAGGAGTTTATTAAAGAAATGAAGAGGGGAGAGAGCAAGATGGCAGGCAGAGGCCAGGATTTCCCACCTGCTCTACAGTGAGCTTGCTCTGCACACCTCAAAACACACACACACACACACACACACACACACACACACACACACACACAGCTCCTCATCTGTGCTATCAGAAGAGACACTCGCTTGGAGGTCTCCAAGTTCTTCCCCAAGTTGGTGAGACTCATTTGACATCAGCACAAAACCGAGCCTTCTGTTATTTGCCCACTCCAATGGAAGGGAGCCAAGGGACGCAGGTGGCGCTGTGGGTTAAACCACTGAGCCTAGGGCTTGCTGATCAGAAGATCGGTGGTTTGAATCCCTGCGACGGGGTGAGCTCCCGTTGCTCAGTCCCAGCTCCTGCCAACCTAGCAGTTCGAAAGCACGTCAAAGTGCAAGTAGATAAATAGGCACTACTCCAGCGGGAAGGTAAACGGCATTTCCGTGAGCTGCTCTGGTTCGCCAGAAGTGGCTTTGTCATGCTGGCCACATGACCTGCAAGCTGCACGCTGGCTCCCTAAGCCAATAACACGAGATGAGCGCCGCAACCCCAGAGTCGGTCACGACTGGACCTAATGGTCAGGGGTCCCTTTACCTTTATGGAAGGGAGCTGGGTATGTTTAGCTTGGAGAAGAGATGAGTGAGAGGTGATATCTGAAGGTCTGCCATATGAAGAATTAAGCAAGTTCGTTTTCTGCTGCTCCGGGGGGTAGTACCTGAACCAATGGGCGCAAGTTACGATAAAGAAGATTCCAACCCAACATTAGGAAAAAAATTCTCGTAGTAAGAGCTAGTCACCCTCCTGCCTTCCTCATAAGGCTTGGTTTCCTGACCTTTGATAATCTTGGTTGCCCTCCTCTACACACCTTCTTGCTTGTCAATATCCTTCTTAAATTGTGGTGCTCAGAACTGGACACAAGACTCCAGGTGGGGTCTGACCAAGGCAGAAAAGAGCAGTGCTATTAATTCCTTTGATCTGGACACTACTGTTCTTTTCTCTCTCTTTTTTTTTAAAAAAGGTTCTTCCTAACTCTAACTTAGCTGGTGCAGTTTGAGCCAGAGAGCAGGTAACCCCACCTCCCCCTTTGGGGATACCAATAAAGGGCAGTGCGGCAGGTGTGTGTGTGCGGTCAAGATACTTTACCAGTGTGGTGAAGATAAAGTGGTAATACTCCGTCATCATTCCCATTGCCATGGCCTAAGAAGAAAGCAAATGAAAAGTGAATTAAAAAGACAGCATGTGAATTTGTAACAGAATGGATGAGCCCACAGAGCCTTGCAGGAAATAGGTTTAGCAGCTTCAGTGGCTGACTTGGGTACTCTGGCACCCCGTGCAAGGCCAAAATTTGACACACACACACACACACACACACACACACACTCATGTTACCTTCTCAAAGGCAGGTTTTGGGAAGGAGATGCTGCCTTACCAAAGGAAGGTAAGGAGGCATTGGGCTTTGTGAAGGAGGCTGGGAAAGCATCGACTAGGCTTTGGGAAGAAGGCAGGAGGACTCTAGGACTCTATCAGATTCTCATGCCTCCATTCCAAAGCCCAGTGCCTCACTTACTGAGCTTTGAGGTGGTGCCCCCTGGCTCATTGCCCAGTGTGTGCGCACTGCTCGCACAGCCCAAAATCTGCCTCTGGAAGCTTTAACACATTGGTGACTGGGAATGCAGGGTCTCAAGGCCCAAGACAACTAATGAGTTCCCTTTTGTCACAGGGCATTCAATGCTGGGACTCACAGCAACAGAACCTTAAAAACCCTGAGCCCCACTTGTTGGCAATCCAACCTCCCAGGTTTGGCTACTGACTCACTCACAAGAACATAAGAAGAGACAATGGCCCATCTAGCCAGCATCCTATTCTCACAGTGGCCAACCAGGCATCCCAAAGGGAAGCCCACAAGCAGGATTCAAGCACAAGAGTACTTTCCCAGCAACTGGTATTTAGAGCCATTGCTCCCTCCAGCTGTGGAGGCAGAGCATAGCCATCATGGCTAGTAGCTGTTGATAGTCCTCTCCTCTATGAATTTGTCTAATTCTCTTTTAAAGCCACCCAAGCTGGTGGCCATCACAGCCTCCCGTGGGAGGGAATTCTATACTTTATGCACTGTGCGAAAATGTCCTGAATCTTCCAGCCTTCAGCATCGTTGGATGTCCACGAGTTCAGACTGAACTTAGTTGCCACCTCTGTCAGGCCTGCCTATATCCTAGAATTCTGAACAAGTGTGGTCCTCCTGGGTGCTAGATTCCACTTTCCTGAGAATTTCAACTTCCTTTTAAAATGCTTCTAGCAGAAAGTGTTTCACCTCTGGGCATGAGTAAGTGCCTTGATGAGTCATTTGCCCCAGCAGTGCACTCTGTGGATTCACTGTTCAGAATTCAGTGTTCAATTAAAATAGATGCTTTGCTAGGTTTATTTAAAGATTCCCAGGACCAGTTTTATATATTATGTTTTCAATAGCAGCTGCCAGAATGGAGAGAGCTAAACATTGGAATACCCTAAATCACCTTTGCCAACCTCGCACCCTCCAGATGTCTTGGACATCAACTCCCATCAACTCCAGCCAGCACTGCCATATGATGCCAGGGCTTATGGGAGTTGTAGTTCAACACATCGGGGGGGGGGGAGAGATTGGCAAAGTCTGCCCTAGATGAATGTTGCAATTCAATTTGCAAAGATCTGGAAAATAGCTTGGGGGGGGCAGGGGGACGGGAAGCAATGAGCAGATCAGAGTCAGCTCACAGGAAAATTATTAAGTGCTTTCTGGAAACGTGGTTACCATTTGTCACATAGGTCAATAAAGGAGGGTCCCAAACCCAGCCCCCATTCCCACACATGTCTGTTGGGAGTGATATCCTCACCTGATTTATAACACAGCTATTCTGTTAAATGCTTCCTGGACAAGCTATTATCTATCAGGCAGACATGAAGAATGAAAATTGAACTCTTCAGTATTTGTTTAACATTTGTTGTTCATCCTGTAATGTATCTTTTTACAGACTATCTATCTATCTATCTATCTATCTATCTATCTATCTATCTATCTATCTATCTATCTTACTGGATCCTCTGGTTTGTCCTGCCAGTTGTGGTCTTGGTCAAGGGCTACAGTTCTGGCACAAGGTCAGTTTGAAATAAATATCCCCCAAGAGGAGCTGCCTGATAGACCCACCAGAATTAGCCCAGCTACTTAAAGATGTGCTATGGAGACCAACTCATGGATTTTGTTTTATACTCTCTCCCTTTCCAACACATTTTTTCTGAGCTAAGATGACTGCAAAGGTACAAAGTCTATATATACATACCTCCCCCAATAAATCCCAAGCTTCATAGAAAGTGTGATGAAAGGAAAGAAGCTTTCAACTTGTTAGATCTGAATTAGCTTTGATTCCCTCTGTTTTGTGTGGGCCTTTAACATGCACCCTCACACACACACAGCTGATTAAGTAATAAACAACCGGGAGTGGACCCCTCAGTCGTCAGAAGGAGGATTGCATCCAGTGCTTGGAAACTCTAATTAGAAATATTTCAATGGTCAAATTAAATTGCAGAGGTAAGTGTGTGGTTGGGAGTTGAAGAGGGTGAGCGGGGATGGGAACACAAAAGCTGTTCTCCTGTATTTGTCAATGACATCAAATCAATTATTACAAATTGAAAGTGCCTGGCAGGTTGCTGAAAATGCTGCCTATATAGCCTGGGAAGGAACGTTGCTGCTGGCGCCCACAAGAAGATTCAGCGTTTCCAAGGAGGAGAGGGATGGAGCTTAATGGGTGGATTGGAATCAAGAGCCATCACTGCAGTGGCTAGCAAGAAAAGGTTGCTGCAGAAAAGCCCCCCCCCCCAAATGCAGCACATCTACAGCAATGCTGATGATTTGTGCAGCAGAGGATGGACAACCCACCATCTGACGATGGTGGTGCTGACAGACTCGTTTTAAAGAAATCTTAGTGACTGCTTGTGAAATCATGCAGTTTTATTCTGAAAGAAGCTACAACAGAATTTTCCTGGATCAGCACACCCTGGATCCGGTCAGAACTAGGGGCAGGGGGAGGCGTGTGCAGGAAGGGGGCCAGGATAGAAGAGAGTGGCTGGGGGTTGCCAAGAGGCTTGGGAGGAGTTCCCATAAGAATGTAATATGATAATAGCCCACTGGATCAGGTCAAAGGCCCATTTAGTCCAGTATCCTCTTCTCACAGTGGCCAACCAAATACCTCTGATAAACCTGCAAATTGGACCTGAGCACAAAAGCACTCGCCCTTCCTGTGGTATTCAGATGCATTGCTGCCTTCGACCATGAAGGCAGTGCATAGCGTCTATCATGGCTAGTAGTCACTGATATCCTTTTCCTCCGTGAATTTACCAAATCCTCTTTTAAAGCAACCCAAGTTGGCAGCCATCACAAACTCCTGTGGGGAGTGAGGTCCATAGTTTAACTCAGTGCTGTGTGAAGAAGTCCTTTCTTTTATCTGTCCTGAATCTTCCAACATTCAGCTTTGTTGGAATGTTCATGAGTTCTAGTATTATGAGAGAGGGAGGAGAACTTTTCTCTATCCATGCCATGCATAATTTTATAAACTTATTTTATGAGAAGCTGGTAAAATGTGGGCTGGATGAGGTAACTGTTAGGTGGATTTGCAGCTGGTTGACAGACCAAACCCAAAGAGTACTCATTAATGGTTCACCGTCATTCTTGGGGGAAAGTGACAAGTGGGTTGCCATAGGGTTTTGTTCTGGGCCCATTGTTTAATGTCTTTCTAAATGACTTGGATGAAGAAATTGAGGGGGTGCTCATCAGATTTCCAGATGACACCAAACTGGGAGGGATAGCTAGTGCCACAGAAGACAGGATCGGAATTCAAGATGACATTAACAGATTGGAAGACTTTTGCCCAAACCAGTAAAATGAATGTCAAAAGGGACAAATGCAGGGTTCTACATTTATGTAGGAAGAACCAGCTGCACAAATATAAGATGTGGGGCATTTGGATTTCCAGTAGTACGTGCGAAAAGGATCCAGCTTAACAGGAATCAGTTGTGATGAGTCAACAGTGTGATGCAGCAGCAAAAGAAACTAATGCTATTCCTGGCTCCATCAACAGAGGTACAGTGTCTCAGTCAAGGGAACTAATAGTACCGCTCTATTCTATCTTGGTCAGACCACACCTGGAATACCATGTTCAGTTCTGGGCACCACCATTTTAGAAGAATATTGACAAGCTGGGACACATGTAGATGGTAGCCAAGATGGTCAAGGGTCTGGAAACCAAGATTTATGATGAACGGTTGAGGGAGTTTGGTATGTGTTTAGCCTGGAGAAGAGGAGACTAAGAGGTGATAGGATAGCCATCTTCAAATATCTAAAGGGCTGTCACATGAAAGATGGAGGAAGCTTGCTTTCTGCTGCTTCAGAGGGCAGGAGCTGAGCCAATGGATTCAAGTTATAAGAAGGAAGTCTCCAACTAAATATCAGAAAGACCTTTCTGGTGGTAAGAGCTGTATTAGAGTGGAGTGGACTCCCTCGGAAGGGGGTCGAAGGATGTTTTTAAGCAGGGGCTGGCCATCTGTCAGAGATGCTTTAGTTGTGATTCCTGCATTGCAAAGAGTTGGACTAGATAACCCTTGATAGCCTTTTCAGCTTTACAATTTTATGATTCTATGAGTGCTAGGACAAGGCTGTTGGCTGGAACCTGACAGTTGAGATGGGCAGAGGAGGAGACGGACAGAAGGGTGAAAGTCTGGAGATGGTAAGATAAAGGGAGGCATGAAGATTGTTAGAAGAGGGGGAACACTCTTGCTTAGCCTTGCTGGGCTGAGAGTTCCAGCTGAGAGGCTGAAAATGGTGCACAGAGGCCAAAGATGCTGCAGCAGCAAGGATGCTGGCACTCCAGGCATTGATTCAGCCAACCCCCACCCTCTCCTGATGCAGGTTTATTGTAAGCCAAGTTCCCAGATTGCTTCTGCTAAGTGGAAAGGCAGGAGCCAGGGTGTTAGCCTGAAGAAGGGTCCCTCCACAACCACACACAGTCCTCTCTTCGTTTGCCATACCTCTGAACTGCTGTCACTGAAAGCAGGTGTTCAAGGATGCTACAATTTCCAGCCTGACTGACAGCATCCTCCCCCTCCCGTCCCGCCACTCTCTAGCCAGAGGGCCTCCTGGTTTTGTGCTGCTTCTGCTGAAATTACTAGGGCAGAATTTCGCTTGGAGGGACAATGGAGCAGTTTGCAGAGAAGTAGGAAACTGGGGACACTGGGAGGGAGGGAGGGAAGGAGGGAGGGAGGGAAGGAAGGAAGGAGGGAAACCACAGAGCACAGCAGAGAGTCTGCTATACCACTGTTTTCCTTTCCATCCTTTATCTGACCAGGATGTCACTGCTGGTGGGGGCGAGACCCAAGAGGTCTGATTTCTGAATCAGTGATGCAGAGGGAAGGGACCAGCCATATGACTCTAACATGCGCTGAAGTGTCAGCTGACTACACTGAGGCTAATCTGGGCATGGGGTGAGCTGGTCATGCAAGGTTAGACTTGTTCAGCATGCCTCTCTCTTTAAAGAGGCCACTCACGGCCAACTCCAGAGAGCCTTAATGGAGGTGCAGTCCTGTAACATCTGCACACATCACCGAATTGGGACTCAGGAGTAAGAGACGGGGTTTGATGCCTCTGGTGTTACTCCTCAGTATACCATTAAGGTGAACTAGGATAGGAACAGAAAGACCAAAACTCTGGTGGTGGCAATTCCAAATGTCCCCTTAGCTGAATTGGTGGCTATTATTACTATGACTATTATTATTTATTGCATTTATATCCCACCTTTTTCTCCAAGAAGCTCAAGGTATCCTATATGGTTCTCCCCCTGCTCATCTAATCCACACAACAACCCTGTGAGGTAGGTGAGGCTGAGAGTCAGTGACTGGCCCAAGGTCACCCAAGGAGCTTCAGGGCGAAGTGGGAATTTGAACCCTGGTCTCGAGCTCCCTGGAGAAAAAAAGGTGGGATATAAATGCAATAAATTAATAAAATGTCAAACTGAGGAAGTAGCTCCCTCCCTCCTGTAAAATAGTTCATAGTTCCAAATGAATGCTACATTCGGGGGATTACCCCCACACCGTTTGCATATGCTCAAGAGCACCCTAGCTATCCTATAAGTGAAAAATAATAATAATCCATCCACTATCAGCCTGTTCTGTGGAGAAGAGGCAGAAGGAGCCACTGCCTTGAAAAGACATAAACTAGCAGGCGCTGCAGGATATATCAATGCAAACACATTAAAGTGCCACTTTGCAGTATCTTCCAATTTGTATGGAGCCACAGGCAAGCTCTGCACATTCCCCAACTGCCTGTGTCCTGGAAGGACCACACAGGATTTTCCCAGGCTGTGCTGCTCCTCCCCCTGCTCCCTCTCCCCACCCCTCAGAGTCCTTCCGTCATGAATGGAGCAGACGGGCACAATGAACGATAACAGAACTGCCTAATAAAGGAAGAGTGCCCAGCACAGCCGGCACATGAATATCAGAGGAGGCAGGAGATGTCAGTTCTGGTCACCCATTCGCAGAATGATCCCTCCCGGGCCAAAATCTCACAGTAATTTTGGAGCAGCAGCACAGAGTTGCAGAAGAAGGGAGGTCACCAAAGGCCCAGCCAGGCCATTCGGGAGACAGCCGACCTCAAGCATTATGCTCTCTTTTGCATGGCAAGACCCTGAAAAATTCTGCCCTGTACATTAATAGTTTTAATAGAGTAACAGCAAGCAAACAATTCCCCTCCCCCGGGTCTTTGCCCCCCTCCAGACAGAATTCAGATGTTTGAATTAAAGCTTATCTTAGCGGAGCCTTGCATCCAAAGATTTGGCTGGTTGCTTTGAACCCAGCTCCCTGCCTCCCATGACTGAGGCCTTATCCACACTTACCTTTTGCCTCTCTCTTTCCAGGCACAGGTCCACATTTTAAAGCTGTGTGTCCAAGCACTCTTTAAAGCTGAATTGGAGCAAACAGCAATTTGGGTTTTCTGCAGGTTGCCATTTCTCTGATTGAGCTTTAAAGACCGAGTTTTCTCAGGGAAAGCTCTGGTGCAAAAAAGAGAGACCGTCCCATTTTTATTGTAGGTAAAGGTAAAAGACCCCTGGACGGTTAAAGTCCAGTCAAAGGGTTGCGGCACTCATCTTGCTTTTCAGGCCAAGGGAGCTGGTGTTTGTTCACAGACAGCTTTCCGAGTCATGTGGCCAGCATGACTAAACCACTTCTGGTGCAATGGAACACCATAATGAAAACCAGAGCACACAGAAATGCCGATTACCTTCCTGCCGCAGCCATACCTATTTATCTACTTGCACTGGCATGCTTTCAAACTGCTAGGTTGGCAGGAGCTGGGACAGAGCAATGGGAGCTCACCCTGTCGCGGGGATTCAAACTGTTGACCTTCTGATCGGCAAGTCCAAAAGGCTTAGACCACAGTGCCACCTACATCCCTTAATTGTATGTAAGCCACTTTGGGAGCCATTCTGGTTGAAAATCGGGGTACTAAGTCTTGAAGGAAAGTAAGTAATCTGGTTGGCCACTGCAAGAACAGGATACTGGTCCAGGTGGCCTGATCCAGCAGGGTTGTTGTGTTGTGTTTTGTTTTGTTTTACTGTTCCTCACTCATATTCACCCCTGTTCTTTTATACTGCCCTCCTCCTTTGTATGGCTTGTCCTGGCCCCACCCATCCAGGCTCTGGACACCGCATAATACTGGCATTCTCTAAGGCAGTGGATCCCAAACTCTGCCCCCACTCAACAAAAAACACTTGAAATTTTCTGAGGGTCTTAGCAGACCACTGAATAGTGTAGCAATTGCAACGCACAGTGCAAGATGCTTTGTGGTTTTTAATTGCAGGTGGTCTGCTTGAATGGAGCTCTTAGATCACAGCCTGGACACACCGGCCCAGAAGCACCCCCCACCCACCCAATGGGCCCACCTGCTTGAGGATGTGGACAGCCATGGTGTGGGTGCAATCAAAGATGATCCGGAACTCCCGGCCCCGCTTCATTTCCTTGAGCAAGGGGCGTGTGTCATCTGTGTCGAGGGGCAGCTGACGGATTTTCAAGCGGATGTTGTATCTCGACGGGGCCATGATCAGCTCTTGCAGCCGGATGAGGCCTTGGAGAGAGCATGGACAACCACAAAACACCAGACTCAGTTGAAGACAGGTTTCAAGCCCAGGCAATGACCCATCTCCAGAAAGCAAAGCTAATGGCTGCACCATCTTGGGTAATGGTGAAGGACTTGTAGAAGCTCCAAAGGAGAGGAACTTCTCCCCATTATGGCGCTACTTTTAACAAGAAACCCACTTGTGAAGGGATCCTTTGCCTTGTCTCCCCACACCTTAACAGTATTTTACAGCTCAGTCAATAGAAGGCCCCAAATCTTCTCCTGCCCACTCCACCCCTTTGCCAAGACCACAGGGGTAAGACCACTTTGTGTCGGTGGCTGAATCAGTAGCTCCCTCTGCTAGTCCACTTGTAGGGAAAATTGGATGGGGCTGTAGCTCAATTGTGGTTCAACCTCCACTCCTCGAAGTAGAGTTTTAAAGGGCATGTGGGAAACAGCTGAAAAGGGGGTGCCACAAATACACAAGTGCTCAGAGCACACACACACCAAATGGTCATAAGCTGAGGCCACTTTCCCCTGGAATGTGAGGTGTTTACACAGAAGTATCCAAGGGGTTCAGGTGGTAAGCAAACTTGTATGCCATCCCACCTGTGGAGTCTCCCCTGACACGAAGGCCTGCTTTTTGGTGTTTTCACATTGCTGGCATACAGAGTATACTCTTCGTAGTGGCCTCAACAACTCAGCCATTTGAATTATCTCTTTGGAGTTTAAAATCCCTTTAGGTAACCTTGAAACATCTCAAGCTCATAGGAGCATCCTCTGGATTCGGCATGAGCGCCACACATCTCATGGTGGAAAATCTCTCTGTGCACACAGAGCCACAGTCAGCCACCTTCTCAAGGTCAAGTGGAATTGAAACTTTGGACAAATTGACTTCTTAGGGGTAATTAATTCCATTATGGAAAAGCATTGGCCTGCTGCTTGCAATTATGATATTGCAGGAGCCAGAAACCCTCTGCCTTAAAAAAAAAACAAGACAAACCAACAAAATACTTTCCAACTGACGTAACGCGTCACTCTGGATGGGGAGACTGAATTGAAACACATGCATATTCAGAGCTGTGTGCTTGTGTCTCTAACACAAGGAAGGGAGGGTGTCCTTGTGAGTGTGAATGAGCAGCATATAACTTAGGAGGCGGCCATTCTGAGTTGTAAGGGTGCCCTGATTATACTCTTCCCAGAGATATTTGTGTTGTGTTAATTGAGCAGGTATTCACTGAGGGTAACACTCGATGCTTTGCACACATAATTTATTAATTTATTTTAGTATATTTCTGGGCCGCCTTTCCAGATAATGCCCATCCAAGGTGGACTGAGACAATAAAGACTATAAAAAGAGGAAATTGGCAAGGCAAAAGCTGAAGCCATTAGATGCCACCAAAAATAAGAGCCAAGAAAGTATACTTAGCAGCCAATAAAACAAGCTGCAGTAACCACGGGTTCCAGCCCAGTTGAGGTATCTAGTTCAATCCAAGCACATCTATCTAAAAGATTTCAGCTCCCGGGAATGGAAAACTATGTTGCCTGGGACCTATGTTGCCTGGGACCTATGTTGCTTGGGACCTTTCCATTCCCGGGAATGGAAAACTATGTTGCCTGGGACCTTGGAAAGTGACCGTCAGGCAGCCCAGACAAAATGGGGCTAGAAAGACTAGCAGCCTGGCTTCGATTAGGGCTTCTTCATATACACATTTGGAAAGATGGCGTATGATAAGCCATTTTCCCAAGAGAGACAGGCCACAGGAAGAGTGCGGGGTGTGGGACATATTTTTTTGACCAGAGAATGATAGAGTGCATGGAAAAAAGAGGGAAAAAACCCGGATAGTCCTATCAGGAGCCAAACAGCTCATTTGTGATTGTCAAGACTTCACAGGCTAGACTGCACATCCTTTGGTGAGGTTCTGTATCAGCCTCTTCCCAAACATGGTGTCCTCTCAAGATGTTTTGGACTGTAGCATGGCCATAATGGCTGGAGACGAAGGGGGCTGTAATTCAACAGATCTGGAGGGCATCAGGTTGGGGAAGGCTGCTCTAAATTCTGCAGCCTACAGCAGTTTGTGAAGACTTGGATTTATGAAGGAAGTTTTTGGTGAAAGTTTTTTTTTTCTTTGCTGGCTTCAAATTTTTGATGCCTGCTTTGGAATTTTATTTTTATGCTTTGATTGTTGTGACTGGTTTCAATTAGGTGGTTCTTTGTTTTTATATGGTTTGCTATCTGATTGGTTAGCTGTGGTGAGCAAGGTGAGGGAAATAAAATGACATTCTGACCACTCTGAAGTGACTTAGAAAATGTCTGAAGATGAATAACTGGGTCAATTTTCCATTTTCATGTCGATGCCTCCCAACGTATGATAACTCCCATGTTTCTTGAAGGCCACTGTGTGGTCCAGAGGCTTCTGCAATATAACAAGGGCCTTTTGTCCCCATCAGAGCCAATCCAATGGGCTCCCATTAACCCCACTTACCTGTACTGTCGTCATACACCACAGTGGCTGACCTCCATTTCAGGTACTGTACAAGGTCCAAGATAGCATGGCTGAGAGAGGCATAGTCCGGGTAAAGGTTGACATAGAAAGTGTCTTTGTTATCCAAAGGGTGATGCTTCCACCGCAGCTGGATGTGGGGGACCTCCAATGCGTTGCAAATGGACTGGACGGCGTTGGTGCAGGAACCCTGGGAAGGCCCAAATATTGCTACAACACCAAGCGCCAGCTGGTCACAGGCTGGAATGGAAAGGCACTGAGTCCATCAGTCACACCAAGACAAAAAGGGAGAAACAACCAGAGGAGGATCAAGAAAGACGCTGGCCCGAGTCAAAGGCCAATTTGCACGACTAGGCAGCTTGCAAGATTAAGAATCTGGGTTTTCATCATGCAATGCAGTGCCAGGAGATTGCCTCCCTAATTCACTGAGCCAGCAAATCAGCCCACCTGAGGATCTTATTATTCATTCCACCACAGACCATGAATGCTTCTGTCAAAGGCTATGCCTCCCTCCCACATGCTAATGGGCTGAGCCACAGAAAGGCACATACCTCACTTGTAATGTATTGTAATGTGCGAAGCAGCCCTGATCAGTCATATTTAATCAGTCTCACTGAAATGTGTGCTCTAGGATATTTTTTGGGGAAAACAGCATGCACAACCCTCCCACCTAGCCTGTTTTTGTGGAGGGCTCATCCTCAAGGCGAGACGAAGCCCTTCATTTAGCAGATTAGGAGAGTGTTTTGCTTAATCACCCTTTCGCCAGGGAAAAGATGCTTGCTTATGACTGGTGGGGGAAGGAAGCCAACAGAATATATTTCATCTCTTGTTAGACAGAGAATTTCACTGACAAGACAAGACAAAACTGAGTCATTCGACTGGTGCTGGATTTAGCAGCCCATGTAGTATGTGGGATTTCCACCCTACATGAGCCGTTTCAGGCTTTTGCCTGGAAACACAAGGGTTAAAAGCATGCAGAGGAGTAGGAGGGTTTATGGAAGCTGCATGTCCTGTATGTGGGAGGTTTATGAGGGTTACTGATTGCATGAAGGCTTCTATGCACTTTCAGTCAAGCATGCTGTGAAGTCCCCTTTGGACTTTCAGGCAAACACCTGACAGTGGCTATTAAGAAAGGCAGAACTGAAGACCTGAACCTCTCCATTGGGGTAATGCATTTTGCATTTGCATTGCCCTTATTGCATTTATATCTTACTTTTTTCTCCTAGGAGCTCAAGGTGGTGCACATGGTTCTCCCCCTCTTCATTTAATCCCCACCACAACTCTGTGAGGCAGGCTGAGCTGAGAGTGCGTGACTGGCCCAAGGCCACACCCAGTGAGTTTCATGACTGAGCCAAGGTTTGAAGGCTGGTCTCCCAGGTCCTAGCCTGACACTCTAACCACCTCCCCAAACACTCTGATGCAGACAACCAGTTCAACCCTTGAGCATACAAATCCCCCTTCATCTTTCCAGTGATTTGACATGCTGTGCATGAATCTTCATAAAAGCTCCACATGAAGCTCACATGTCAGTCCCAAGATAATAATGAAGAAGGGAGAGTCTAAGGAAACTTCAGTGGCAAAAAGTATAGACGATGCCTGCCTCTTGTGGAGCAATGTTGTTCTCTTGTCCCAGAAGGGCTTGTATTACCTTCAGCAGAGATCCAAACAGAGAGCCATGATCATAGGGTTACAAATTCTCTTTTGGATCCCACCCTCTCAAAGCCTAGATCTACATGGGGCTGTGCATGAAGACGACGCAGAAACTTCAGTTGGTTAAAAATGTAGCAGTCAGGTTTGTGGCTGGTGTTCCATTTAGAATCTCATATAACCTCTGTTTTAAAATTAGTTGCCAGTTTGTTTCCAGGCCCAATTCAAGCTGTCCCAAATGACTCAGGCCCCAACTATCTGAACGACCACCTCCTTCCCTTCAGATCCTCTCAGGTGCTTAGATCAACAAAGGGGGCCCTCTTGGTAGTTTCTCCACCTTCTGAGGCTCAGGGTGGGGTGGGCCAAGAGCGGGCCTTCTCTGTGGTGGCCCCTAAGCTGTGGAACTCCCTCTGCACAGAGGTGTCTGACACCTTCATTGTACAGCTTTTGGAGAATGCACCTTTTTAGCCTGGCCTATAACACTCCAGGTACATCTTGTAGGACCCACCTTATTTTTATGGTTGGAAGTTGTTTCAAATTGTGTTTAATAGTGTGTTTTAATGTTGTAACCCACCCTGGGACCTTAGGGTGAAGAGAAGGCAATAAATAAATAAAAGAAGTAATAGTAGTAACAACAACAACAACAACAACAACAACAACAACAACAACAACAACAACAACAACAGATCCCCGCTTCCTCATTAGAAAACCACAGTTGTTACTAGATAATCAGTTGCCCCACTGGATCTCCTGGGATATGCAGCGGGGAGCCTCTCAATAAAGGAGGAGCAGAATGATGCACTTCTGCTCTCATAAGAACACAGTGGATGCATCCTAAGGGTCTCCCCACCCCATTCACAGTTCTTGCTGACATAGTAAACTATGGCATTTACAACAAGCTCTACTGGAAGAGCAACACATATTTTCAGCTAGGCCCATAAATTTTCAGGCTGCCATGTGCAAAAGTAATTTTAAGGCACTGAAACACAAAGGAGCAGCCAAAAGAAGCTCTTTTTCTCATGAGAGAATTTAGGGCGAGTACTTTTGTTCAGAGAGGTCAAGTTTGGAACTGGGGGAAGAAAACAAGCCAGGTTGAAATGTTGACTCAGCCCTGGTCTGACTGGAGAGACTTGGCAAAGCCCCTATTTTCCAGCCTCAGTTTCTCAAGCCTGGAAAACAGAAACAAAGTTGACAAGAACGAGACATTTGAAAATGTGGTGACCCACAATAAAGTAAACTCCAGTATAAACTTCTCTCTCTCTCTCTCTCTCTCTCTCTCTCTCTCTCTCTCTCTCTCTCTCTCTCTCACACACACACACACACACACACACACACACACGCAGTATATACATGGATGTGTCAACACAAGATTACAAATCCCCATCATTCCTCAAGGTCACTTGTTCTTAGCCACATCACATTGTGAAACAAAAATTAGGAACAAACAAACAACAACAAAAGTGTAACCATGGAAATATTACATGGATTTCTAAGCTGGAAGTTAAATTTCCCCATTTGAAATGTGAGTAATGTAGCCTGGCAAATAAGCCAATTAATGTGTGGGAGATGCAGGCAGACCAGCAGACCTGTGGGCTCAAGAATTGCCTTCTTTTTCTCACTTTCCATGAAAGACATTTGTTTGTCTGTTATTTCATGATATTTATATACAGTGGTGCTTCGGGTTACAGACGCTTCAGGTTACAGACTCCGCTAATCCAGAAATGGTACCTCAGGTTAAGAACTTTGCTTTAGGATGAGAACAGAAATTGCCTGGCGGCATGGCAGCATCGGGAGGCCCCATTAGCTAAAGTGGTACCTCAGGTCAAGAACAGTTTCAGGTTAAGAACGGACCTCCAGAACGAATTAAGTTCTTAACCAGAGGTACCACTGTACTGGTCAATTATTATTTTTTAACTACTCAATGAGGTTTACAAAAAAAAAAGATCAATAAAATTATTTTCAAAAAGATTAACAATATTTAAGATTTTCAAAAAGTTAACAACAAGAACAAATTAAAACACCTATCAACTTTCTAACCATCTGGGTAGGTTTGCTGAAACAAAACTGTTTTTGGCAGGTGCCGAAAAGAGTAGGTACAGTACAGTGAAGGCCCCTGCTTGATATCAATAGATAGGGATTTCCAAAGTGTAGCAGCTGCCACGCTAAAAGTTCATGTTCTTACAAATGTGGAGCAGGTATTATGTGGCAGCAGTAACAGTGCCATGGAGAAATTCAATGATATTTGGAATCCATTCTTACAAATAGTGTAATAGGTTAAGATCTGGTGAAGTATAATGTTGTTGTTGTTTAGTCGTTTAGTTGTGTCCGACTCTTCGTGACCCCATGGACCAGAGCACACCAGGCACTCCTGTCTTCCACTGCCTCCCGCAGTTTGGTCAGACTCATGTTTGTAGCTTCGAGAACACTGTCCAACCATCTCGTCCTCTGTCGTCCCCTTCTCCTTGTGTCCTCCATCTTTCCAAACATCAGGGTCTTTTCCAGGGAGTCTTCTCTTCTCATGAGGTGGCCAAAGTATTGGAGCCTCAGCTTCAGGATCTGTCCTTCCAGTGAGCACTCAGGGCTGATTTCCTTCAGAATGGATATGTTTTATCTTCTTGCAGTCCACGGGACTCTCAAGAGTCTCCTCCAGCACCATACAATAACAACCTTGTAAAATATACAGTTTTGGGGGTACCCCCCTTTGTTTTCCCTTCTGCACAGGTTCTGTTTCTCTCTTTCTGTTTCATTTGTGTCTCACCACGTTTGGTGCACCTATGGTTATGTACTTTTTGAACTTTCAATAAAGATGTTACCAAAAAAGAAAAAGAAGCCATATTCATGATCCATCAATTAAACGCAAGGGAAATGTGTGTGTGTGTGTGTGTGTTTTAAAAAACCTTATCCTTATTTACTTGTCACATTCCATTAGCTTCATCTCTAGATGGAATCACATAAGATTTTATTTTTTATTTTTAAAAAAACTTTAATTAGCTTTGGGTTATTGGGTGTTTAGTCGCTTGGACAGAGGATAGCAAGCAAGGCTTTCTGTGGCACCAGGACTTCTTGGCACCAGGCTCAATTCCTGTGGAGATCTCATTCAGCAATAATGCAGAACTAACACAAAGAAAGCTCATACCAAAATAAAAAACTTCGTTGGTCTTTAAGGTGAAGCTGGAAGGAATTTTTTTATTTTGCTTTAACACAAAGAAGAGTGGCATGTTGGTGACCACTTTTGCTGGAAATTGATGATGGCGGCAATCACTGGCAGAGTTTCTCTCTTGCTGTACAACCCATCAACTGTGTCTGGCACTCTTACAAGGGCAGCCCCCAGCCCCTCTACCTACTTCCCTCCTGTCAACAGGCCAAATCATAGAATTGTAGGGTTGGAAGGGACACAAAGGGTCATCTAGTCAATCCTGCCTCCCATCTCTAGACCTGCATTCAACTTCCTCTTTGGTTTTCTCCATTCTTCAACACCATGTTGCCATCATCTATTCTTCTGCCTGTGGTGTAGTTGTTAGAGTGTCAGACTAGGACATGGGAGAACAGGGTTCAAATCCCCACACAGCCCATGAAGATCACTGGGTGTGATATTGGGCCAGTCACTACCTCTCAGTCTAACCGACCTCACTCTCTGCTAACATGAATTCAAGAAATGATTGCCCCAAGGGTGGCATCCATGTATCTCCCACAGAAAGCTAAACCCTGTACGTTCTTCATGGGTTTCATAACACACCAGACCCACTGAGAAAGGGCAGCAGAAATGGGATTAGGTCATCATCAGCTCTTAGGACATCTCAAAGAGCCCAATGACTCCCAAGTTCAGCCACAACAACCAAGCACACCAACCTCTAAAAGTTCTTGTCTGTGAAGTCCTTCACTGGACAGGACCCAAAAACTATGGAGGAAGAGATACATGTTCCATACTCACCTTTCTTCGTGGCTTCAAAGCTATCATGGAAGCTTATCCTCTGGATATCATAGGTTAAGGTTGTGTTGGGTAGCAGTGTTCTATTCCTATTGATAATGTTTGCTGAGAATCGGAAGGCTTGCTCCTCCGCATTCATTATCTGGGCATTTGGGCCGTCTGTATATTCAAAGATTCCTCCTGCAAGGAAAGAACAGAATGTCATCACTGTCCAGGTCAAGGCTGCTCAGTATCAAGACTCCAGTTGCTCCTCTCAGCCCTGCTTCACAGAGGCACACTAGGGTTTGAGGCATTAAGCACACCTGTGTGCCAGGGAGGCACAACCAGTCATGTGCATTATGTGCCCCAGATACATGTCTATTACATATCTGGCGTTGTGCATCTTTGCTTTGCTTGTTCCATGTTGACCATGGGAAACATCAATGTGCCTTTAGCCATATTGTCACAGGGTGTGTGAAATGACTCTGCAAAGGTACACATTTCTGTGTTATCTCGCATTCCTGGAGTAAGATGGCACATCTTTGCAAGAGCATAGCAACTTCTTCCCTCAATCTGAATGTAGTAAATGTTTGTGAATTGTGGGTGTCAGCGTCAGGTGGAAGGGAGGGAGGTGAGACACATGACTGGGTACAGATTGGGAATTCTGATTGGCCAGTCAAGCCAAGACTCAGCCTAAATTATAGCTCTCTTTGGGCATTGAATGGATGGAAACAAGGCACTATTTGATATGGTATTTAAGCTACATATAGGCTGCCAACAGCAAAGTATGGGATACGTAATTGGTTAGCTATTTTAATTGTGTGAAATTCAGTTTTGCATCTCTCCCACCAAGTCCTGCAATGTTTTCCATTTAGAGGCAACTGGGATTCTGGTCAGCATCCATGTCAAGAATTCCTGAGATGAAACTTTTCAATTGATTGTCCCATAGATTTAGTAAACAAAGTTGTGGCGAAGTTAGAATTGGATGTTTGAAGTGTGCAGTGTCATCTATGTAGGATTCTACTTCATTAGCACTCCTCCATCTCCACACATTAAAGGCGAGTCTCTACTCTCCCCGTTTAACATATAAATCCCTTATGTGTTTGGTTCATCATTAGGTTTAAACACCAACCTTCCTCATCTCTCACACCAGTTTAAGAGTAAAATATCAGAGTACAAGCTCCCAGTTCCACTGGATCAGACAAAAGGCCGTTCATGGAAATGGGAATTTTGGACTTTATCCTGAGTGGCATCCACAACCAGCTGCAAGATACTAGTCCAACTGGGACAACAGCCACAGTGTTTTCAAATTCAGTAAACTGTATCTATTGTTCCTGACTGCACTAATTCCTTGCAGCAGGTTGTGGACATCACTCAGGGTTAACTTTAGGGTAGTGCCCCTTCTACTCAGTTCCATGCACAACTGCTCCATCTAGAAATTTAAGATTTTACAACTATCCAACTTTTCAAAACAAACATATTTCTTCTGAAATAGAATGTTCATGAAGATTCTGTAGCACCCAACAGTTCAGCATATGACTTGGGCTGTTGATGAGCAAGTTAGCCAACATAAATCGATTTTTCTTTCCTCCCAGAGTCCTCAAGTTCTTCCCTAGTTTTAGACACCAGGTTGTCTCTGCCCTCCTCTTTTCTGCCTGCTCTCCTCAGATTTGCCTCTGAGTTCAGACAAGCAGAAACTTCATTCTGAGCCAACTTAGAGGAACAGTCTGGGTTGCTGGAATGCACACACCATAGAAGGCCTGCTTTTTGCTGTTCAGAAGTTGTTAATGCCATTATCTCTCCCCAAAGGCAGAGCAGTTCATGTCACAGCATTGCAAAGCTTTTTCTTTCTTTCTTGGCTCTGCATTTTCAAGGCTTGTCCTCTATTCCCCACTGACAACCTCTCCAACTGAAGCACCAGAACCCAGGCGGAAATCATGTAATTGTATCTCCTTGTTTCAGAGACGTGGGGAGGGGGAATCTCATGCCTTGCTTCCTTTCCTCCTTTCCCCCTCCTTGCTCTCCTGTGAAACAGTGGTGAGGGACCTCAACCAGGCACTCTCTGATTAACAAGCAACTCAAAATAATTAATGGATGAATGAAATACGCAGATGCAGCCAGTAACAGATGGATCTCCCGATTCATTATGCCAGCTTCCCTTTCCAGTGTCAGGAGAGCTTGTCTGTTGCTGTTTCTTAACACGGCTGGATCCTTTGCAGTTCTCCAGGCACTTAATTATATTTTATTGATTTGAATGCTAGCCTGCCCTTTGCCAAGAAAATCCATGGGAGAGTTATCTCCTTTTTTATCTTCACAACAGCCCTGCGAGGAAAAGGAGGCTGAGGAAGCAGGGCTGGCTCAAGTTCATCCTGGGTGCTTGATGGCTGAGTGGGGATGGGGATGAGAGTCCTCCCAGTGGGAGTCCAAAGGAAGTTGCACCCAGCAATTAAATCTCCATTCTTGCCATCAAGGTGACCGAATTCTACACTAAGGAGAGTCTCTGAAATCTGCAATTTCAGAGCAATTTTGTATCTGTTTGTTTTGCTTTTGCCTGATGGTCAGGTGGGAGGGACACACACAAGAAAAGCCACAGAGAATACAGAAGCACCATTATGCATTTATCATCATTGAAGGTCCCCACCCCACCCCCACCCACAAGAGCTTCCCAAATGTCACCTGGCACTAGTTATGCATTTTTCAAGCTGATCGCTGCAGCTATAAAAGCTGGGAAATGTACTTTTAAGAATGCCGGCAGAGGATTTGCTTATTTATCTTAGTACTTTAAAAAGTCAAAGAACGGTCAATCAGAAGACTCACAAAGATGTGTCCATAATAAAACTATCAATAAAAGCACAGGTAAAAAACAGCAAAACCTTTAAGACAAATATAGGTAACTAAACTATATCTTTGGGTAAGGTTGCTAAAATAAATAGGTTTTCAGCAGTTGTCCCATGAGAACCTAAGAACAGTTTGCTGGATCTGGCCAATGGCCCATCTAGTCAAGCATCCCATTCTCACAGTGGCCACCCAGATGCCCCAAAGGGAAGCCAGCAAGCAGGATGCGAGCATAAGAGGCCCCTCCTCTCCTTTTGCAATTTCCAGCAACTGGAATTCAGAGACATTGCTGCCTCCAAACATGGAAGCAGAACATAGCTTCTACCATAGCCAGTGTGGCCACCAAAGCCTTCTCCTCCATTAATCTGTCCTCTTTTAAAGCCATCTAGCTTGAGGGCCATCACTACCTCCTGTGAGAGTTAGTGCCATAGTTCAACTCTGCATTAGGAAAGGACGTTCTTTTATCCATCCCGAAACTTCCAACATTCAGCTTCATTGGATGTCTGCAAGTTCTAGCATTATGAGAGCCAGATAAAAACTTTTATCCGCCCTCTCTCCATGCGATCCATGATTTTATAAACTTCTATTTTGTTGCCTCTTACTTGCCCTTTCTCTAAACTAACTCCTCCCCAAAGCAATTTATCAAGGGAGGGGCCTGCCAGAACCTGACCAGCAGAGGCGCCATGCCCCCACCCTGTGAGCCCTATGTCAACCTGCTTCAAACATGTGACTGGCTGGAAGTCTTGTTCATACCCTGACCACTCCCCACCACCAGCTCCTGTCACTCGAGCCTGTCGTGAAACAGTCAGACAAACTGCAGAGTCTGATAAAACCACTCTTAGCAGCTAGAACACTCAAAGGGAACATTCTCCTCCTCCTCCTCAATTAATTGCATTGCAATGCGAACAGGTCGAGCAAAATGATGCAAGATGGTGTCAATAGCCTCTACTGGCTCAGTCCTTCTTGATGTTCTCAAGAATGGAGGATAAAAGAGTACTGCAACCCTGTGAGATAGCTGAGAGTTGCAGTTGCCTAAATTCGCTCAGCTTGCTTTGTGGTCCAGCACTCTAACTACTGCATCACACTGGCCCATTTGTTTTCAAATAAGGAGAGAAGTGGCTCTGGTGTCCCTCAACATCCAGAAAGCCCTCAAGTTCCTTAGGAGTTCTTGCTTGCATGTTTTGCTGTAACTCTGAGATAGTTTGTTATATTCTTTTAATATGTGGATGGCTGCCAGTTACTGCTGGTTGTCCTTGTGCAAAAATAGTGGCATAGATTTAAAACAAATAAATAGATACTGCAATGCTCTGAATTCCACATCTGAGGGGGAGGATCATTCTGGGGCCAATCTAAGGTGGCACTCAGCTCTGCTAGCAATGAGCTCTGCTAGCTTTTCCCCACCCCCAGTACCCTCTGAGATGACTCCCATCATCTTCCCCATGAAGTATTTATGAAATGACAACTCTTTTCCATCACAGCAGCACTCTGACTCCAACTTGAGGGGATCAATTATTCAAAATAATACAGTCAAAGAGGACCTTCTCGTTTGAGCGCTACATTAGGAAGAGACCAGAGCCCTTGCCAAGCATCCTCCAGCAACAGAAACACTTAATGTGGAGAGACAGGGGAGCATCTGCTCCTTCTGCCCAGCACGAGCTGAGACAGGGGAAGGTGGCAGCTCCAAGTGGAAGACAGAGCAGGGAGCTGCTCCCCCACAGTTAAATGGGGTTGTGGGGCAGATATCTGGGCTGTCCCACTCCCTCTCCATCCTTCATGCAGCACCTGGGACCAGCTGAAGCAGCCTAGCTATAAGTGCCACCCTTTCCCCGCCAAATGCCATGCAGAGATTTGCTCTGCCTTTCGTATCACATTGAAGTGACAGCCAGCTTTATGTCGCTTTGGTTAATAAACGGAGGATATTGTGTCGCTCTCAGGCTGCTCCCTTTCAAGAGAAGATTTTCTGTTTCCTGTCCTGCTTTCTTATTCGATACAATACAGCAGCTTTGGGATTGGGATTACATTTGCACTTGATCCGAAATAAATTAGCACTCCAGGCATCCATTTGGACATAATAAGCTTTTCTTCCAAGGAAGGCGATACAACTGGGATTGGGGGGCTGGACAAGACGGCAGCTGGGAGCCCCAGATTAGGCAGAAAGGCTGCAAACACAAGCCGACAAAGCAAATCTCCCCTGCTGCATCCAGGGGGCTGCAGAAAACCTGGAAAGTGACACCATTGCATTCAAGCAGCCCATTCTGAGGGTGGCTTTGAAAGGGATTTAGAAAAATCCATAGAGAGGGCTAGTCACTGGCTACTCACCATGATCAAGGCCGCCTTACCCATTAGGGTTAGTGGTGCCCTGCACCACAGAGCCCGCCCATCAGGAGCGCCCAGCAGCGGGAGTTCAGGACCAACTGGGAACAGCTGTGAGGGCATGCTGGGCAGCGGCAGCTCTTCCTATGGCCAGCCGCACTCTCTCACTTCCTGCCTGGAAGAGGAGGCAGCGGTGCACAAAGCTATGCAGCGCCCTTCTCCCTCCTGCCCGTCCCGTGGCAGTAGCAGGAGCGCTGAGGAAGCCCACGTGGCAAGCGAGCCTCAAGCTGCCCAGCGCAGGGGGCGGGGAGGGGACGCCGAGAACATTAGCCCCTGCCCCTTCTGCACCATGGCGCTGGATATGCTTAAGACGGCCCTGGCCATGATGGCTATGTGCTGCCTCCACTGTCAGAGGCAGTGGGCCTTTCTGAACACTAGCTGCTGGGAGCCATAAATGAGATGAGTGTTCTTGCGCTCATGTCCTGCTTGCAGGCTTCCCAGAGGCTCTAGGTAGACCCCCGGTGGCGCGGTGCAGGGGTGGAAACCATGCTGTGCCCTGCTGGCTGGCCACTGTGAGAACAGGATGCTGGCCTAGATGGACCTCTGATCTGATCCAACAGGGCTTCTCTCAACTCTGAGCATCTCCTGGGCTCAGTGTCAGAGGCCTCGCAAGTAGAAAGTCCCAGATTCGATCCACGGCAGCTCCAAGTAGGCTTCGGAGAGCATACCCTCCAATACTTCTCTGATTCTCTATTCAATGATGATGATGTTGATGATTGCTATGTATACCCTGCCCATCTGACTGGGTTGCCCCAGAGACTCTGGGCAGCTTCCAACATATATAAAAACACAATAAAACATTAAACACTAAAACACTCCCATATAGAGGGCTGCCTTCAGATGGCTCAGGGGTCGGATAACTCCATACCCTCCAACATTTCTCCAATGAAAGTAGGAACATCCTACCAAACCTTCCAACATTTCCCCGAAGAAAAGAGGGACATCATAAGGAAAAGTGGGGCATTCTAGGATCAAATCAGAAACCGGGATGGCTTCTGTAAATCCGGGACTGTCCCTGGAAAACAGGGATCCTTGGAGGGTCTGAAAGAGGCTCATTTCTGAAATCCTGGGGAGCTGCTACCAGTCATTGTACACAATATTGAGCTAAGTAGGCCAATGGTCTGACTCGGTATAATACAGTTTCTCACTTGCCATAGCTCAATAGACAATTTGAATGCCTGATCCACTGCTGAGATTTATCAATAAGGGAGTCACCTCTGTTCCATGACTTGGCAAGGGTCAGCTACTGTTCTGTATGGCATGCTATATAAGGGCAGACTGCAAAAACTCTAGAATGATTAATTGAAAAACGCGACCCTGCCTCTATGCTATAATAGGAGACCTTTCATATCCCATTTTGTTCAGCTCTGTTGCTACAGTTCCTTTGTGCTGGAATCCAGATGCGCATTGCCTGCCGTGGTTCATGCGCCCATCCTCGGCTCACAGGATGGAGCAACTCAGTGGCACCTGCATGCAAATTCCGGGGTTGCTGCCACTGCAGCACCCGACTCCTTCTGGGTGACAGCTGCGCACACCCACCCACACCTCCATGCAAGTTCTTTGCAGTCATTAAAGAGCCTAATCACTAACTTGGAGCAGTTGATTAATGCATAATCTTAATCATGATTACACAGTGTAATTGGCGTTAATTTGGAGAGTCAGTTAATTATGAAAATAATTGTCGCAGCTTCTCTGTTTTAATAAAATGGAAGAACTGTGCCTGAGTTATAAATTAAACAAGGAATGTAGCCACTCCAAGGTTTCGGGAAATCTCCTTCCAGGTTCTTGTTGTTTCTAAGGAAGGCACATTTTTGAAAGAGAGCACCAGTAGAAGCAGGAGACAAGCCCTTGATATCACACACACACACACACACACACACACACACACTTGTAGTTTCTGGAGCTGACATCATGATGGGCCAGAAAGTGATAGACTACAGGCCTGACCTCTGTGGCATATACCACATAGTGCTGTTCTGCAATTCCCATCCATTCCAATCAGGTTTTATTTTGTAGGATTGTGTTCTGTGGGTAACACATCACTGAGATCATATGTAGGAACATTGTTGGTCATTCCCCGAGCTGGCAAGGCTCATTTGACAGTAACAAGAAACTGAGCCTTTAGTGTCATTGCCCAATCCTGTGGAACTCTCTGCCAATGGATTCAGTGGGTGCCTTCTGTGCCAACTTTTAAATGCCTGCTGAAAGATTTTCTATTCAGCCACGCCTATGCAGGCATTTAAGGGTGCAGGCGTTAAGGATACATCTTTCCACAATGGTCAATTGATGTCAGTTTTTAACTTTTTGGTATTGTTTTACTGTATGGTTTTATGGTTTTATTGCTGTAAACCAGGCATCCCCAAACTGCGGCCCTCCAGATGTTTTGGCCTACAACTCCCATGATTCCTAGCTAGCAGAACCAGTGGTCATAGAAGATGGGAATTGTAGTCCAAAACATCTGGAGGGCCGAAGTTTGGGGGTGCCTGCTGTAAACCAACAGAGATTGGGCAGGTGGGATGGTAGGAGGCGTGTCCCACTTTGCCCTCCTGAAATGTTGACAGGTATGTAAAATGTGATGACTGTTTCAAGTGTGATGTTAATTATCGATAAGGATCAGGGCGGAGTATTATAAAACAAAGAACTTTATGTAAACAAGCTTTATTTAACTCCACACTCTCTCTGACCCTCCTGCTCTCGCTCTCTCTACTTTGTGTGCTGAATCACTTCCTGGTAGCTTTCCTCTTAACCTGTGCCTTCCTTCTGCGTCACTAAATTTTTCTCTCCTTGACTGCTGCTCTAACCTTCCTACTTAGTTCCACATCCATTGATACAATGGCCAGCACTTTGAATTGCACTTGGAAGCAGACTGGAATAGAAGTAATACACTCCAAGTGTCACCACCCTCAGCTCTAGGTCTATGTCTGACAGCTCCATGTTGAACAACTAAAGTTTCCCAGTGTTCTTTGAAGGCAGCCAGAGATCAGAGGAACCCAGTCTTCCTTTGTTACAGGAAGACTTGCTTGACAAAGGCCAGATCTATGTCCTACTGCAGGGGTGGTGAGCCACTGGTCCTGGTCCCATTCCAGTGTATAACCCCCTTCTGGCCCATCAGTGCCTCACCCAAGGGCCTTGCCCACCCCCCTGAAGTCCTGAACTGAAGGAAAGTGGCTCCCTCAGGCCTATGTTCTTTTTGCTGCTTAGTCTTCTGAGCAGGGAGCTGCTAAGGGTCCCCCCCCCCCAGTGAGGAAGGTGGCTCCATCAGAGCACCTGGAAACAGAGGTCCCTGAAGACTTTCCACATGCCTCATCTTGGAAAAGTGAATGTTGCAGAGCAGCCAAGATCTGCCAGAATAAGACTTTGAGTAGCTAGCTCCCTATTGAAAAGACCCAAAAACTTCACTAAGGAGCTCATGGAAAATTGGAGAAAGTTAACTCTGTGGGTGATGGCATCTGCCCAGATAAACTGTGGGGGTCTGCAAAAGAAGTGGAGGCTCCTCCGCTTGCTGCTGTCAAAACCTCCCCACCCACAACAGCCGTAAAAAAGAAGAAGAACAGATATTGGGAAAGGTCTCAAGAAAAAACTATATTCCTGACAGTAACAACCACATTACGATCAGCAGCAGCAGCAGCTTGCAAAGTAGTGAAAGCTGGCAGACAACCCAACGTGCATTGTGTTAATATTTTAAAGTCAAGATTCCCTTTGGTTCATGTTGTGTGAAAAGATTCTTCACACATACGAGGAGAGGGAGGGAGAGAGGGAGGAGGCACTCTGTTTTTGCAAGTTCACAGCAAAGGCAAACATCACAGCATTCACCTTGATTTACTGCTAAAGGCCACCAAAGTGCCCTTAATTTTTTATATATATAGAAAAGGAGAGATATTGCTGGGAAGATGCTTTGAGTGTCATGCAGAGCCACAGGGAACGCCTGCACTGCCATCTTCTAACCCCCTCGCTGCTTTCTCTCTCTCTGCCTCTTCCCTAGCTTCGTTCACCAAGTGTTCAGTCACACCAACCTTCCTACAGAGCTGCCCCTCACAACAAACAGAGGCTGGGCGTTTGCACGCCATGTGAACCAGGCACATCCTTCAAAGCTTCAGTGACAAATTGGCCATGGAAACAATGGGGAAAGTTGCTTTGAAAGAGAAATCTAATATGACCGAGCAGATCTGCCGTCTCTTTCAGCACTCCCACAGAGGAAACACAATGGCCTTCATCAACTGGAACATTCATACTTGGATGTCCCTCCAAAGGGCACTTTTGTCCCTCTCAGTGGCAGTGTGGGTCAAACTGACCTAAGCCAGAGCCCCCACAAAAGCTGTCATTCCTGCCTTACAGCTTCCCTGACTCAGAATCAGCAGTCAGAGCAGAAAAGGCAGCATACACTGAGCTCTTCCTTCCCTCTGCAGGCACCTTTGCCTCCGAGTTTTCATTGTGGGTCATATTGCCCCATGTTTCTGTGAGGGAATATGTGGCAGTGCCCCAAGGTAAGAAGAGCTGGGTTAAGGTGACAGGACCAGCTCCACAGTGGAGACACATTAAAAACCACCAGGTATGGGAAGGACCCAAAGAGTCCTAGTATTGCCTCAAGGCACCAATTCGTAAGTTCAGCAACGGAACTTGAGTGAAGAGACAGGGAAGCAAAGGAGAGGAGGGTATCATGGAAACATAGAATTGTAGAGCTGGAAAGGATCCCAAGGGTCATCTAGTCCAACCCCCTGCAATACAGGAACCACAATTAAAGAATCCCAGAAAATTGTCATCCAACCTCTGCTTTAAAACTTCCATTGAAGGAGAGTCCACCACCTTCTGAGGGTGCCTATTCCATTGTGGAACAGCTCTTACCCCCAGCAAGTTCTTCCTAATATTTAGTCAGAATCTCCTTTCTTGGAATTAGAATCCATTGGTTCAAGTCATCCCCTCTAGAGCAGCAGAAAACAAGCACATTTGCCCATGTGACAACCCTTCAGATATTTGAAGCTGACTATCATATCACCATCCACTCTTCTCTTCTCCAGGCTAAACATACCCAACTCCCTCAACTGTTCCTCATAAGTCTTGGTTTCCAGGCCCTTGGTCATCTTGGTCACCCTCCTCTGCACGTGTTCAAGTGCGCCTGTATCCTTCTGAAACTGTAGTCCCCGGAGCTGGATACAGGACACCATGCAGGTTAGAGCAGTACTAAGACTTCCTTTGATGTGGACACTATACTTCTGTCTTCCACACATTGATGACACTTCAGCCTAAATTCCCATGAGACTTCTCCAACCAATTTCATAGATGTTAAATAGTCAGTGAGTGAAGTCCCTCAGCACTACCTTCTGTGACTAATCACCCAGTAAGAACCAAAGCCACTGTAACACCATGCCTACTAAGCTCAGCCGGGATATCTGGTCCAGAAGGATGCCATCGTCAATGGCATCAAAAAGCCCTGAGAGGTCCAGGGAAACTAAATGGTTACACTCTCCCCCTCACACCCATTCCCTGGTGCAACTGATCCTCCAGGCTACAATTTGGGCTTGATACCAGGCTGGAACAGATCCTAATCATGTATTATCCAGTACTGCATGGAGATCTTCTGGTCATCACTTGTTCTAACACATTGTCCCAAAATTGAGTATTGGGGAATGGACAGTTTTCTCACACCAGAGGATCTAAATTTGGATTCTTTAACATGAGACCAATAACTGACTCATTTAGGACAGTAGAAACTACTTTTCAAAGAAGCATTAAACACTTTTCAAAGAAGCAACACAGCCAACCCCACGCTGGCAGATTTCACAGCCAGGAAGAAAGATCCAGGAGAGAAGTAGGTGGAAGAGTCTTGGCCCTCCGAGATAGGTCAATGTAGGGAAGTTCCCTGAAGGTGGGGTGGGGGGTTAAAACTATGGCTCCACAACAATAGAGCACATTCGCCACACAGCAAAATGTACACCTGGAAATGTCCACTCACAAGGTCTTTAGATCCAGGGCATTCTTTTCAAAAGGCAGCATTTCCTAGGTTAAAGTTCACATTGCCTACTCATGGGACATGATCCTGCTGGCATGCTCCAAAATGAGAAAAACTTGTAAAATGAGTAGTTGATCCAAATTCTGCCCTCAACATTCACAATTCCCAAATTAAGCTTTCTCAGCTGTGATTATGCAGAAGACATCAAAAGAAGGATCAAACATAGCAATCAGCCCTTTCTTTTCTGTCCTGAAGATTGCATTAAACCTCTGGCATCTCTGTTTCTCAGAGTATTTGATAATGTGTTGTTGTTGTTGATGATGATGATGATGATGATGATGATGATGATGATGATGATCTTATTTCTGGCCACTGGATGAAAACTCATGGCAACACTGCCCAAGTATAGCAATATAATCACAAACAAACACACCATCAACTGGCTGTATGGAAGAAACATTTCTCTTGAAAATCGCCCCTTGTACAGATTGATTGTAAACAAGATGGCTAAATTTAGCACACTCTGCCAAAGACCAAGCTACAAAAAGCAGCTCAATAGCAGAAATGCTACCCTGGCCAGCTCCTTTCATACAAACCTTGGCTCAGCAGATGCCAAAAGCAGAGAAGGAACTGGTTTTCGCAAAACTCAGCTGTCCTGGGCATGAGTCACCCTGCACAGGATCAAATGAATGGGGACCAGCTCTTCCTGCTGTTCATTGGTTACTTGGCAAAGAGCTGGCATGGCATTAATGGCTGAGCAAGAACCAGAATTCAAATCCCCACCCCTGCTATGGAATCTCAATGTGGCCCTCACACCTGCCATTCTTCTCTCCTTCCCCAGTATGATCCCTTCTTCTGCAATGTGTGTCCTACCTCACAGGGCTGCTCTAAGAACTGGAGATATAAAGTTATTGGAAGTGCTGGTGGAAAACCAGGTATTATTATTCAGTTGGAAAATGCTTTATGAATTTAGTTTATTTCCATTGCTCCCATTTTGCAGATGTGGAATGGCAAGGAAGATCAACAAGGCCTTGCTCAGGGCCACATGAATAGATCTAGCAAGTAGAGAAAGACCACGAATAGGAGGTTGCCCTGCCCTTAAAGAGAATAATCAGTGCCACAATGCAAACATCACAACTGACTTGGGGAAAGGCCAAACAATCACTTGATTTATTGTGGCCTGAGGTTCTGAAGGCAACAGCTTTCATCTTTGTCGAAGAAGGCACAGGAGGCAGCAGGGATATAACACATCTGGCTGGAGGTGGAAAGGAGAAATAAGTCAAGTTAATGAGGCGAAGACTAAAGAAAACAAGGAGGCTTCTACCCGCCAACCCCCTAAGAGCTGGGTGAATGAGCACAATCTATGTCCAAAACATTCACTGGAGAATGTTGTGTAGATCCTAACAAATAGCTGGGATACTGAATATTAATACTGTATATAAACAAGTAAATTGATCATTTGGAACAGTGATGTTGTTGAGCTTTGTTTTGCTTTGTGACATGTCCAACCTGTTCTTCCTCCAAAGAGCTTGGAGCCGTTTATGTTGACCCAGTTCTCAGCTTCCAGGACCATAACCATTTAGCATCATGGATGGATGGCCATCTGTCAATGATCATTTCCACGGGGTGGACTAGATGAGCCTTGCAGTTCCTTCCAACTTTACCATTCTATGATCATCAATATAATCTCAGGTCATTTTCTGGGAGAAGTGACCCTGAAATTGGTAGCCAATAAATGCTCTCAGACTGTTGGGGGGGGGTCCCCTACCACCACAAGGGGCTGACTTTTGCCTTCTGCTTTCTAAATGCACGTGGCATAATAATATGCCTACTGGTGCTACAGTCTACTTTTCACCAGACAGGAGAGAGGGAAGAAGTCAAATTACAGCCTCCAAAGCAGGACACATAATCACAGCTGAATCAGAGGCAGCTGGAAGAGCAAGTAGCCAGCAGATCAAATACCATCCTCAATGAAGACGTCAAGTGGTGAGAGGCAGGCATGGCCCTGGAGAGATTCCAAAGAATCTGCATTTGCTGCTGCACTGAACAAGGTCCAGGGAGCATTTATTTCCTCACCAAGTAAGTTCATTTTAATGAGAGGCATCATGAGGGGCTGGGGTGGGGAGTTTGACAAATTCACATGATGTACCTCCTGGCGAGGCACCCAGAGGGTAAGTCACTAGGCTGTTATCTAGGGTGGGGAAACCCAGGACAGAATGCCTGCTCATTAGCAAACATAAAATTAATACGCTTATTTGATGAATAATTAAGTCAAGAGCAGCTCTACCTCTCCATCCCAGCCAGAGGGTTGAATCCTCCCCAATCTTTTGTCTTCCTCCTCCAAGGAATTATCATATCATGAAAGAGACTGGTTATTTGTCAAAATATGCAAAGGGCTATGGAAGGGTGGGGGAGAGGAGCTCACTCATCAAATATTAACTGTACGCTCCATTTTATTATGCCTGCCTCCTTGTATTTTAAATATCAATTGGCAGGCAGGTTAAGCACTTATTCACATCCTCTGTTGGATTTCAAAAGCAGGCTAATTGCTCCCTGGAGTGCCTCAATCAGCAAATGAGCGAAGGCGCTGATTAGAACCAGCTCCCCTCTGGAAGGGATTGACCCCCAAAACTGTGGCAAGCACTTTGGAAAGTTTTACCGGGGGGGGGGGTGGTTGTTAGGGGTAGATGGTCCCTACACCCATTGCTCCACCCCTATCTATAGCTTCACATCTCAAGCTGATTCCCAGTGTTAGGAAGGGATCATAATTATCCTCCCCAACACACAAACACGAGATCCCTGCTCTGCATTAATTAATCTGAATGAATCTTCTGGCTCCACATTTACAAACATTCACTTGCTATCAATAACATTAGCCATAAACAGGACCTGAAAGTGTGTCTGTGTGGTGTTGGAAGTGGGATCCACACCTGCTATCTCAGGCTTGGATTTGACACTGATCTGTGTTACGTACTGTACTTAAATGTCCCAAGACATATTTCAGTACAACCCAAACTTGATGTAGCCACTGCCCTCTCCCTATCAGGCCCATATTGTGCCTCTCCCTTTTGCCCCCACTCCCTGGCTCCAAGACTTCCCTGATGGCTCCTTCTGTGGATTGCTCTTCCCTGTCCCACTAGTCTGAGTCAGGCTCAAAAACTCCCTCCTTCCCAGTGTCACTCCCTGGTGCTTCCTGGGCAACTGGCAGCTACACCACTCTTCCTCGTCTACCCAGTCCCTGACACCCTGACAGCATGAGAGGCATGTTGGGTCTGAAAGCTTCTCCTGAACCTAAACAGTGCCCAGCTCTTTTCAGCACTGACTCCCTCTACTTCAGTGGTTCCCAACAGGTGGTCCGCGGACCCCCAGGGGTCCGTGAGCTATGCCAGAGGGGTCCGCAAGATGCTATTAGAATAAAAAATATATTAAATATATTTCGTATGATAACAGATTTTTTGTTTTGGCCGCTTCCTGCATGAGCAGAGTCTAGCGCAAAACTAGAATTAGATAGAGGCAGTAGTTCTGCTGTATGCCGTTAGGTGGCGCTTTACAAACACTACTGTTTTGCAAAGAGGCAGCGCGCGCATTCTACTAACGCTCACCTCCCCAAGATGCTTTGCGCGCGTCGGCTTCATTTGTGCACTACTGCGCAGGTACCCTGTCTTCTCCATTCCCCTCCCTCCTCCCTGGCGCACGCTGCCTCTTTGCAAAACAGGAGTGTTTGTAAACAAAGCGTTGTTCTTTGCAGAAGCTACAGTTCGCGTAGTTAAAAATGGACCGTTGGTTAAAAAGAAAGGCCTACAGATGAAGAGGAAGATAATGCATTTGATGTTCAAGCAAGTAAGTCAGTGACTCTCGAACCGATCTTGTCAGTGTCCATTGAACCTAAATCGTCTGTGTCCCTTGAACCTAACCCTTCCAAGATCAGTGTTCAGTTTACTGGAAAAATTAGATTAGGAATTAGGAATTAGATTTAGGATTAGGAATTAATGGGGGTCCTTGTCACAATAGCGGCTCGATGAGGGGTCCTCAAGAAAATTTTGTTGGGAACCCCTGCTCTACTTCTCTTCTTGCCAGTTTCGCAGACAAATTGTCAGCCCAAATGCCACTTATGCAAATTGCTCATTATTGCATTTGCAGCAGCAAATTTGCAAGAAAGAAGATCCTCTGAGGCTCTTGCTTAGAACAGAAAAAAGTTAACAAACCCAAACCCAAACTTGCCTCTGCTAAAGAAGAGGCATTCAGAGGCTTATAACTGCAGCACCTACTTCCTTCCAATATAAATCACCAAGTTGTTTCACTTTGGCAAACAGTCCCTTTTGATAACACCACTTGCTTCCCTGCTAACACATCCAGGCAGCCTCTGAAACAGTCAACTTCCCTGCCTCCCATCAAAAGAATACTAAAAGGAACACATGAAAAGGTGGGTGCAGGATCCTCCCTCCCCTCCCCTAAATGTCACAGGAAGCAAGAGAAATTGGGGCAGAGAGAGTGATTTATACAAGGCACAAAAGGAACCCTAGGCATTAAACTGCTCGGGGCATCAGACCTCCTGCCTTGGAAATGTGCTACTTTAGACTGCTAACAGTGAAGGAGTGGGGAAAAAATGACCAGAATTGAAATATTTAACCACCACCCCACAAAGAGCCCTCAAATTGATCTATGCTCCCCAGTTTTTAGAGAAGTTCAAAGGAGCCAAAGGGGAGAGGGATTTCTACAGGAAAAATAAAATAGGCACAGCAAACAGCAGGAAGTTAGAGGTGGCAAATGTGGGTCCCCTGGAAATGCCTGCTTTCCCATCTTTTACCTGTTATTCGTTTATTGCATTATTTGTTTCCTCTTAAGTGTGCCTTATAAAAACTTGGACAAATATCACAGAAAGCTTTCAACGAGGTTTCTCCCCTTTTGTCCCAAACCTATTCATTTTTTATTCAAGGACCAGACAAGAATGTCAGATGTGCTGATACTTCCACAACAGAAAGCTACCATTTGATAGACACCTCTTCCAAGGTTCCTGAAGTACAAGATTACAAAGTACTTTGCAAGGTTCCTTATAAGAGAATGACCAGAAGGGAGCCAGGCAAGGCACATGTGTAACAATAAAGGCATACAGATGAGCTTGCCCCTTCACTCATAGAATCATAGAATTGGAGAGTTGGAAGGGAGCCTAAGGGTCATATAGTCCAACCTCCTGCAATGCTCACTAGATCTGTCCTCAGGTCAAGCAAAGAGGACAATTTATAATGGTAGCCAGGAACATACCTGCTGCTGAATATGGCAGTGCAGTTGTACATCATGGGGGCAAACTGAGCACATCAGTGCTGGAGCTGAGTGTATTGCCCTCTTCCAGCTGTAAGAGGGGCCAGAGAGTCTATGAGCTTCAGGGGCTAAAAAGAGATTGGTTTGCCAGGCAAGTTCATAAAGTGTGACAAGGGGAGAGCAATCTGCTCTACCCCACATGCCAGTTGTGCTCAGCTGCCTTAAACATGCCAGACTAAGTCTCTTACTCTGGTAAGAAAGGAGTCACACTGCTGTCCCTTTAAATATACAGTGAAAGCTCCGCAACCTTGCCACTTCAGTTTGACCTGGCTTAATCTGATGGGACACAGTAGCACATCAAAAGCATTGGGCAAGGACTGAAGGGAGGAAACAGCAGGAAAGTCTCCAAGGCAGCAGAGGGGGAGGGGGCAGAGGTTACTTTGTGCTAGAAGTGCTCTCCATGGTCCTGAGAAGAACCTGGCCAGGGTGGGTTTGAATTCAGGGAGTCTATGGCAGAGTCAAGAGTCTTCTTGTCAGATTCTGTGTAAATTCTACACCTACTCCATGCTCCCTCAAGCTTCAGCACTGTTAAATGGCAAATGGCAATTCAGGGGGTGAGAATCTTATGCATGTGGGGTGGTGACTGAGCAGGAGCAAGACCTTGGGGTCCTAGTACATAGCTTGATGTAGATTTTGACCCAGTGTCAAGCAGCCATGAAAAAGGCAAACTCCACGCTAGGGCTTATTAGGAAAACAATTGGGGAAATTGCCAATACCATAATGCCAGTATAAAAATCTACAGTGTGAGCCCATTTGGAGTACTGTGTATTGTTCAGGACAGCTCACCTCAAAAAGGATATTCTAGAGTTGGAAAAGGTTCAGGGGGGAAAAACCCCAACATTATCAAGGGACTGGAGCAACTGCTGCATGAGGAAAAGTTGTGTCATTTGGGGCTTTTCAGTTTAGAAAAACGACCAGAAAGATGTGGCATGGAGAAAGTGGACAAAGAAAAGCTTTTTCTCCCTCTCTCCTAACTCTAGAACTTGTGGACATCCAAAGAAGCTGATTGTTTATTCTGGACAGATAAAAGAAAGAGGTAGATGGAGACACGTGGCTCCCCTCCTTAATACACAGGGTTAAGTCCATCACTCACAGCAGGACAGGAGATATCCAGAGTCATAAAAATGTAAGAAGAGCCTGACTGGTGTATCAGGAAAATGACCCCCCCCCCCCAGTCCAGCACCCTGTTCTCACAGTGGCCAACCTGATGCCTGTGGGATTCAAGCACAAGAGCCCTCTCCTCTCTTGTGGTTTCCAGCAACTGGTATTGAGAAGCTGCCTCCAACTATAGGGGCAGAGCAGAACCATCATGGATAGTTGCCATTGAAAGCCCTCTCCTCCATGAATGTGTCTAATCCTCTTTTAAAGCCATCTAGGTGGATGGCAATCACAGCCTCCTGTAGCAGCTGCTTCCACTGACAAGTAGGAGGCAGGGACCTGCCACTGCATCCTGGAAGCACAGGTAGGGACAGCTCTCCACCCGACCCAGCAAATCTGCAATGTATTTGGATTTCCAACTGCCACCAGGAAATTAAACATACAAACCCTTCCACTGGAGAGGCAGCCTGTGTTCAGTGAGTGATGAACTCACTGTGCCTCTTGTGCCTCTTCTGAAGACCCAGACTGCTATGATTGGCTGCAGGAGGCAGAGCAACATAGCAGCTGAGGGAATTCTATGAGTACATAGAAAGCTGAGCAGAAATCAAAATGTGTGTCGTCCTCTTCATCTAGAGGAGGATTCGCTTGGTTAGAGAACAAGAAACCAGGGGAGAACAGTAAGGTCCCCACCACCACCAACCTGTAATACATGCTCCCAAGAGACACTCTCTTTTTTGTTCGTTTTGGCATTAAACATTCTGTTTGCATTATATTAGATATTTCCTGTCACTTAGGGTGACAGTATTCTCCTGTGCATAAGCCATTTAACAGATGAGCAGTCAAGTGGCAAAGGAACTACATTATTAATGTTTCTGGTTAAATTAACTGATTAAAAAAAAAACACACCCTAGGTAAAATGTACATATCAGCACTTTATGCAGACTAAATGAGAAATTAATGGAATATGGCGGGTGATTTTTATAACGAACAGCAGATAGAAACTGCCTGGAAAGGTAATGGAATTTACATGTTAGGGATCTATTAGCTGGGGTAGAGGGGCAGAGTGAGGGGCACCAAAAGTGATACTCAAAAGTTCTGGATTCTCCACCAACATTTGGTAGCCGAGGAGGAAACTTGAGTCAGACTCGTCTTCTTTCTGCAGTATAAATCTGGAAGGTGCAGATCTTCTTGCCTCAACTCTGGTCCCAAACAGCCTCCTGGAATGAAGTTTAATGCTTCATTCAACAGTGGAATGGACAACCTTGGAAGGTGGTGAACTTTCCTTCTTTAGAGGTTTTAAGCAGAGCTGGACAGCCATTTGTCAGGGATTCTTGAGCTCAAGCTGTGATTCCCGTGTTGCAGGAGGCTGGGCTAGATGACCATTGTTGTCTCTTCCAATTCTACATATATATGAAAACAGAACCTAGAAAGATGCAAGATAAACTCCTCCATGTAAAATGCTCACTCTCCCTTGCTTCAGGAGGCTGTGTGTGTCTGTTCACTTTTATTTGTTTACTGTAGCTCCACTGGCTCAAATGCTTTCTTTTAGAGATGAGGTGGATCAGGAAAAGCCACCCAGCCAAAAATAAACTCTTGCAGCTTTGCTGGCTGTCAGAGGTTCCCAAATGAGGCTGGTAGCTCCAGATAAATGCTGCACTGGGGATTATAACCAGGTGGTGCTGTAAATCCCAGATGTTTGAGCTGTAACAAATGCCATGGCATGAAAAGCCCTGGGTCCCTGCCATGCTGCCATGTAAGCAACCACTGCGAAGGAGGGGCGAGGAGGGAAATGGAGGTGTGATGTTGGCAGCCCACAGTCCCTGCCCACACCTGCTCTTTCATCTCAGCAGCCCCCACATGGGCAAGCTGGCACGGCAGGTCTTCTATTTTTAGCAAGACTGACATGTGTTTGGCTTGGCCTGGGCAGGCCGTCCCTCTGCCATTATACTGCAACTGCTTGTCAATCATGGCAAAACTCACTCTGTCACAAAACGCTTCCACTTCCTATGGATGTGAAAAAATGGAACCTGTGGGGTGGGCAGGCACTAGCATGGCAGGTAGAATAGTGGAGGCTGAGAAAGAAAAGGGCAAACCAAATGAGCAGGTAGGAGACGCTAGGTTTTCAAAGTTGCAGGGGCAGGAAAAAGATGCTCTGGGTCCAAGAGGGATCATAGAATTGGAAGGGACTCAAACCTCCAACCTCCTGCAAGGCCTGCAAACCTGGTCCAACCTCCTGCAAAGCAGAAGACAACATGGTGGGTGGCAAGAGGCCGCCAGTGGTAGCAAGGAGACCTAACAGAAGGAAAGAGGCTCTTTTGAAAGCTCCACTGAGGCTGGGGCTTTGCATACACACAGTCTTGTCGATTGCCACTCACCTCCCCCCTGGTGTGTGTGTCAAGGACCTCTGGGGAACCAGGCAAGGACATTCAGCAGAGCACAGTCCCCATTTTTTCTTGGACTAAGTGAGCCAGTTACATATGAGGACTTCTTTGCAAGGTGAGGCATAATTCATTAGTTTATTGCATGTTTATCCTACCCTTCCCACCAGAGGCTCTGAGCAACAGATATCATTCCCCTCATCCATACACATTTTATCCCCAGAGCAACCCTGTGAGCCAGTGTGATGTAGTGGTTAGAGTGCCTGAATAGGGCCTGGCAGACAAGGGTTCAAATCCCCAGTCAGCCTTGGGTCAGTCTCTGCCTCTCAGCCTAAACTACCTCACAGGGTTGTTGTGGGGAATTAAATGAGAGGGAGGACCATGGAGAAGAAGATGGATATAAATGCAATAGATAGATGATAGCTAGCTAGTTAGATATAGGCCTAGAGATAGCACCAGGTCACCCTACAACTTGGGTCTTCCCAGGCCTAATGCAACACCCAACCACTACTAGTTCTTGCACAAGCCACAAACTTATCTCCCACAGTTCAATACTCTTCATTCACTGACGAATGTGGACATTTGAGAGAAAAGTAAAGATGACTGCAGGCTTAGCTGTAGATGTCTTGAGGGGCCCTCTTATCTAAAACATTATTCACACTCGCACACCTCCACTCCTTACATCTGGAAGTCCCAGCTGCCTTTGTAGCATGGTGTTTGCTTGTGTGCTCGACTAGAAGCTGCTGTTTTGACATTTCTTTCAATGACCCACTTTGACTCTCAAAAAAATGTGCCAAAGAGCAACCCCTGGTGGTGCACCACACAAAGTTCCTGATCAAGGAGGCAGATCAAAGCACTAATCTGAGATCAAAGGCCTTCAGCACTGCTACGGCAGGAACAAATTAAGTTAGCAACAGATTTCTTGAGGATGTTTACATTGCTGATTAGCATGAAACAAGATTAAGCTAAAATAACCCATCCCCAGCTTTTCTGGCATGCTTTATTAATTGGAGAAAACAAAACAAAACCCATACAGCCTTACAAGAATAACTCCAGATCAAGATAAGAGCCAGCCAAAATGCCAAATCAGCTTTTAACTTTGGAAAGGGACATTTCAGAAGGGAGTGACATTTCCATGGAGGCTGGGCCGGCTCAGAGTAAAAGGTCAGTTCCCATGGCCATTTTTAACTTGAGCTCCATACAGCTTGGCTTTTCCTGTATATCATTGATGAGTTAACAGTGCAGCCTTACACCAAGACAGACCATTGGTCCAACTAGTTCAGTATTGTCAACACTGATTGGCCATGGCTCTCTAGAGGATCTTCCCCAGCGTTCTTTAGAGATGTCAGGGATGTTGGGGTCTTCTGTATTCAAAGTATGGGCTCTACCATGGGCGTAGCTAGGGGGGCAGGGAGGGGCAGCTGTCCCCCAAAAAAACAATAAAAATACATAGCTAACTGAGGTTCTGCCACCCCATCAAAGGCCTGCCCCCTAGCAAAAGGCCTGGCTACACCCATGGGCTCTACCACTGAGCTAAATCCCTAAACCAGCCTTGTGATAAAATGATTCACTACGCATGATAACTAACAGGTTCATACAGCAATGGAACAAGCTGCTGCAGGCAGTCATGAGGTAGTACTCCTTGGATGCCATACAACCATCTTAGGGACTCCATTCTGGATTTGTGTAGGGTTTACTCCTTAGCTTTTCTTCTCCCAAAGTTGTCCCACAAGGCAGTGGTTATGGATTTTTTGTCAGGGTTTACTTCTGAATGAGTATAGCAGCAAGGTGGAGTAGGTTTGTGATCAGGGTTTTTCTCCTCCGTTAGCATGTCTAGGTGTCCTGTCTCTTGCAAGGCACCAGTCCCTTGTAAAGTAATTACTAGAATTCTGTAGAAAAGCATGTATATCTTCACAGTCTCAAAGAATAATAGAATTGGTGGGTTGGAAGGGATCCCAAGGGTCATCTAGCCCAACTCCTTGTAATACAGGAATCACAACCAAAGAATCCAATTATCACCCAACCTCTGTTTAGAAACCTCCAATGAAGGAGTATCCACCAGCTTTTGAGGGAGTCTCTTCCACTGTCAAACAGCTCCTACTGTCAGAAAGTTCTCCCTATTACTTAGTTGCAATCTCCTTTCTTGCCAATTGGATTCATTGGTTCAGATTCTACCATCTGGAGCAGCAGAAAACAAGGTTGCTTCATCTTCCATGTGACAGCCCTTTAGATATTTGAAGATTGCTCTCAATCTGTTCTTCTCCAGGCTAAGCATACCCAACTCCCTCAACCGTTCCTCATAAGGCTTGGTTTCCAGACCCTTGATCATCTTGGTTGCCCTGCTCTGCAAACCTTCCAGCTTAATTGTCTTTATTTAATTTCATAAAAAATTATAGATCGTGCAAGTGTAAAAAACACACACAACAACCTCAAAGTGGTTTACAAAAAAAAAAGTAAAACAGAAATATTCCCAATAAGAAAAATTAGCAACAATAAAGCTTTAGAAAAGTGAAAATAACAATAGACCAAGAACAGATTAAAACTCACACCAACTTTCTAAACATCTGGGTTGTTGTTGTTGTTGTTTAGTCGTTTAGTCGTGTCCGACTCTTCGTGACCCCATGGACCATAGCACGCCAGGCACTCCTGTCTTCCACTGCCTCCCGCAGTTTGGTCAAACTCATGTTCGTAGCTTCGAGAACACTGTCCAACCATCTCGTCCTCTGTCGAACCCTTCTCCTAGTGCCCTCAATCTTTCCCAACATCAGGGTCTTTTCCAAGGATTCTTCTCTTCTCATGAGGTGGCCAAAGTATTGGAGCCTCAGCTTCACGATCTGTCCTTCCAGGGAGCACTCAGGGCTGATTTCCTTAAGAATGGATAGGTTTGATCTTCTTGCAGTCCATGGGACTCTCAAGAGTCTCCTCCAGCACCATAATTCAAAAGCATCAATTCTTCGGCGATCAGCCTTCTTTATGGTCCAGCTCTCACTTCCATACATCACTACTGGGAAAACCATAGCTTTAACGATACGGACCTTTGTTGGCAAGGTGACGTCTCTGCTTTTTAAGATGCTGTCTAGGTTTGTCATTGCTTTTCTCCCAAGAAGCAGGCGTCTTTTAATTTCGTGACTGCTGTCACCATCTGCAGTGATCAAGGAGCCCAAGAAAGTAAAATCTCTCACTGCCTCCATTTCTTCCCCTTCTATTTGCCAGGAGGTGATGGGACCGGTGGCCATGATCTTGGTTTTTTTGATGTTGAGCTTCAGACCATATTTTGCGCTCTCCTCTTTCACCCTCATTAAAAGGTTCTTTAATTCCTCCTCGCTTTCTGCCATCAAGGTTGTGTCATCTGCATATCTGAGGTTGTTGATATTTCTTCCGGCAATCTTAATTCCGGCTTGGGATTCATCTAGTCCAGCCTTTCGCATGATGAATTCTGCATATAAGTTAAATAAGCAGGGAGACAATATACAACCTTGTCGTACTCCTTTCCCAATTTTGAACCAATCAGTTGTTCCATATCCAGTTCTAACTGTAGCTTCTTGTCCCACATAGAGATTTCTCAGGAGACAGATGAGGTGATCAGGCACTCCCATTTCTTTAAGAACTTGCCATAGTTTGCTGTGGTCGACACAGTCAAAGGCTTTTGCATAGTCAATGAAGCAGAAGTAGACGTTTTTCTGGAACTCTCTAGCTTTCTCCATAATCCAGCGCATGTTTGCTATTTGGTCTCTGGTTCCTCTGCCCTTTCGAAATCCAGCTTGCACTTCTGGGAGTTCTCGGTCCACATACTGCCTAAGCCTGCCTTGTAGAATTTTGAGCATAACCTTGCTAGCGTGTGAAATGAGCGCAATTGTGCGGTAGTTGGAGCATTCTTTGGCACTACCCTTCTTTGGAATTGGGACGTAGACTGATCTTCTCCAATCCTCTGGCCATTGCTGAGTTTTCCAAACTTGCTGGCATATTGGGTGTAGCACCTTAACAGCATCATCTTTTAAAATTTTAAATAGTTCAGCTGGAATATCATCACTTCCACTGGCCTTGTTATTAGCAGTGCTTTCTAAGGCCCATTTGACTTCACTCTCCAAGATGTCTGGCTCAAGGTCAGCAACCACACTACCTGGGGTGTACGAGACCTCCATATCTTTCTGGTATAATTCCTCTGTGTATTCTTGCCACCTCTTCTTGATGTCTTCTGCTTCTGTTAGGTCCTTACCACTTTTGTCCTTGATTATGGTAATCTTTGTACGAAATGTTCCTTTCATATCTCCAATTTTCTTGAACAGATCTCTGGTTTTCCCCATTCTATTGTTTTCCTCTATTTCTTTGCATTGCTCATTTAAGAAGACCCTCTTGTCTCTCCTTGCTGCTTTTTGGAAATCTGCATTCAGTTTCCTGTATCTTTCCCTATCTCCCTTGCATTTTGCTTGCCTCCTCTCCTCCGCTATTTGTAAGGCCTCGTTGGATAGCCATTTTGCTTTCTTGCATTTCCTTTTCCTTGGGATGGTTTTCGTTGCTGCCTCCTGTATAATGTTACGAGCCTCCATCCATAGTTCTTCAGGCACTCTGTCCACCAAATCTAAATCCTTAAACCTGTTCCTCACTTCCACTGTGTATTCATAAGGGATTTGATTCAGATTGTATCTTACTGGCCCAGTGGTTTTTCCTACTTTCTTCAGTTTAAGCTGGAATTTTGCTATAAGAAGCTGATGATCTGAGTTACAGTCAGCTCCAGGTCTTGTTTTTGCTGACTGTATAGAGCTTCTCCATCTTTGGCTGCAGAGAATATAATCAATCTGATTTCGATGCTGCCCATTTGGTGATATCCATGTGTAGAGTCGTCTCTTGTGTTGTTGGAAGAGAGTGTTTGTGATGACCAGCTTGTTCTCTTGACAGAACTCTATTAGCCTTTGCCCTGCTTCATTTTGAACTCCAAGGCCAAACTTGCCAGTTATTCCTTTTATCTCTTGATTCCCTACTTTAGCATTCCAATCCCCTGTAATGAGAAGAACATCCTTCTTTGGTGTCATTTCTAGAAGGTGTTGTAGGTCTTCATAGAATTGGTCAATTTCACTTTCTTCAGCACCGGTAGTTGGTGCATAAACTTGGATTACTGTGATGTTAAAAGGTCTGCCTTGGATTCGTATCGAGATCATTCTGTCATTTTTGAGATTGCATCCCATTACAGCTTTTGCCACTCTTTTGTTGACTATGAGGGCCACTCCATTTCTTCTACAGGATTCTTGCCCACAGTAGTAGATATGATAGTCACCCGAACTGAATTCGCCCATTCCCTTCCATTTTAGTTCACTGATGCCCAGGATGTCGATATTTATTCTTGTCATCTCATTTTTGACCACATCCAGCTTACCTCCATCCATGGTTCTTACATTCCAGGTTCCTATGCAATATTTTTCTTTACAGCATCGGACTTTCCTTTCGCTTCCAGGCATATCCGCAACTGAGCGTCCTTTCGGCTTTGGCCCAGCCACTTCATCAGCTCTGAATCTACTTGTACTTGTCCTCCGCTCTTCCTCAGTAGCATGTTGGACGCCTTCCGACCTGAGGGGCTCATCTTCCAGCGTCATAACTTTTATATGCCTGTTGTCTTTGTCCATGGAGTTTTCTTGGCAGGGATACTGGAGTGGCTTGCCAGTTCCTTCTCCAGGTGGATCACGTTTAGTCAAAACTCTCCACTATGACCTGTCCATCTTGGGTGGCCCTGCATGGCATAGCTCATAGCTTCTCCGAGTTATTCAAGCCCCTTCGCCACGACAAGGCATTGATCCATGAAGGGGAAACATCTGGGTAGGCTTGCCTAAACAAAAGTCTTTTTAGCAGGTGCCAATAACAGTATTGTTGAGGTGCCTGTCTGATTCAATAGGCAGGGAGTTCCAAAGTGTAGGTGTTGCCACACTAAAAGATTACACGGCATAATGGATCTGCTTCAGTAGAATAGCTCAAGGACATGGTGTAGGTTGGAGATCTCTCTCTTGCTGAACAGGTCAGCATTATTATTTATTTATGTAATGAATATATATCATTAGCCAACAGTTTGCTCATTTTGTAACAGAAGGGGATATGAGCACCCTCATTCCTTCCAACATCTCTTGGCATTAGCCTGAAACGCAGAAACCAGAAAATGATTTGTGAATGGGTTGGTTTTTTTATTTAAAAAATCAAGCAATGCTCTATGATTCTATCTATACTGAACTGCTGAGCATCAGCTGGATAGCTCAGTTGGCTAGAGCATGGTGCTGATAATGTATCCTTTTAACGAAATAGATATAAATAAATAAAATAAGCAGAACTGCCCCCAAAGCACTTGAGGCAGAGTCCACATGGCTCCCCATCCACCTGCCTGGGCCATCGTTTTTTAGAATTCTTGCTTCTGCAACATTCAAACACCAGATCCTGCCTGTATCTTTCAGCTCCTCATCACCCAGTAGCTTCATCCTACTGCTAGCCCCTGGGAATAAATCAGGATCCCAGAGCTTTGGCATTTACAGTCGACTTTCATCCTACAAGCACCCTTTAAACCTCAACACATGGTGGGAAAACTGGAACGGTCTGAAAGCTAACTGTTATTGGGCATCTGTAAAAGGCAGCAGGGTTTATTCAAGGCAACCAGGCCATAAATAAACTCTCAGCTGTAGTTTTATTATTCTGCCATGTGGCCGTGTTTACACAGGAGCCTTACGTCCTCCTAAAACTGGAGTCCAAACAGACAAAAAGAAGGGGAGGAAGCAAGCTAGTAAAATAAAGACGGGCCAAAATGGTCAAATGGGCAGCTAGTCAGTGGGAAATATTTTTTTAGTCTGGTTAGAATAAATTCCCATAAACTGAAATTCTCTAGGGGGTCGAGAAAAAAGACAGAATTTTTGCAGTATGTAGTGATTTCATATCACTTATGAATAAGGAGGCATATGCATGGTCCCTCCAGCTTATACTGAAGTATGAGTTATGTGAAAATATGGTACAATAAATAAGTTACAACCCACCTATGCACCTTTCTTTTATTTTGTTTTATTTTGTCATATTTTGTGTTTAAAGGTAAAGGGACCCCTGACCGTTAGGTCCAGTCGTGACCGACTCTGGGGTTGCGGCGCTCATCTCGCTTTATTGGCCAGGGGAGCCAGCATACAGATTCCAGGTCATGTGGCCAGCATGACAAAGCTGCCTCTGGCGAACCAGAGCAGCACACGGAAACACCGTTTACCTTCCAGCTGTACCTATTTATCTACGGGCACTTTGGCATGCAGGAGCTGGGACCGAACAACGGGAGCTCACCCCGTCACGGGGATTCAAACCGCCGACCTTCTGATCGGCAAGCCCTAGGCTCTGTGGTTGAACCCACAGCACCACCCGTCATCACAGTGTCATCACAGTGCCATAACAGATGACAGCCAATAAACTAAAGTTCAAGCCTTATAAGAGGTCCTGATAAGCACCCGTGTGCTTATCATACCTCTATTCATATGGTGTACACATGATAAGAAAGCAAAAGAATTAACATTTTTGTTTCATCCACCTCATGGTTAACATATTGGTAATCACTACAATATTTTATTTTCTAAATACTGTATGTAGAAGTATTTGTTCAGCCTAGGGATTTTTTTTCTGGGGGGGACGCGGGAGTACGCATACCCCTAAGCATTTTGTGAATCTTTGAACTTTTGTCCATTTACTGTATTTATTTTCCCCAATTTGAACTATAAAATGGTGGTTTTCTTGAGTCAAAATGAGAGTACCCTTAAACATTTTCTAAGAAAAAAAGCACTGGTTAAGCCTCAAAAATAGTCTGCTGCTCTTGTGTTCCATGTCTGCACTGAGGATGCATAATGGTTTTCTTTTGGTATCTTTTTTTTTCTCTCTCCTCTTCTTATTTTCTTTCTGTAAATTTTCCATTTTCTTATAATTGTAAAGTGTCAATAAAAAATGTATGAAAAAAGTGTGTTGTGTGTGTGTCCTAACCAAGATTTAATGGAAGCGGCTGAGTTAGTTCATGGCCCAATATGTGAATTATGCAAGTGCAGAATCTGCCACCATCTGGAAAGGAATTTCATATTCTGAGAATCTCCATATTCCAATTCCTGGCCCTTATGTCTGTGCAAAAAAAAAAAAAGCTTCGAGGCATCTCCACATTCTTCCTCTCTCTGTGTTACCCCACCACCTTCTGATCCCACTTTACACCAAGCAATTCTGGATTACTGGAGCACCTGCATCTTTGATACAGAATTACGTGCACACAGAGAGCAAATGGCTGAGGAGCCATTTTCTGATCAATGCAGGAGCCCATCATCAGCTTTTTAACAAGTAGTGGGTAGAAGTATAAAAATAAAATACCCTCTTTACATAAGTTGTTACAAATTCTGATCCTATATAAAATACTGTATAGGACTTTGAAGAACCACACAGGGCTCTTTGCAAAGGAATCATTCTATGAATGATTCAACGAATGATTTGTTGTTGTTTAGTCGTTTAGTCGTGTCCGACTCTTCGTGACCCCATGGACCATAGCACGCCAGGCACTCCTGTCTTGCACTGCCTCCCGCAGTTTGGTCAAACTCATGTTCGTAGCTTCGAGAACACTGTCCAACCATCTTGTCCTCTGTCTTCCCCTTCTCCTAGTGCCCTCAATCTTTCCCAACATCGGGGTCTTTTCCAAGGATTCTTCTCTTTTCATGAGGTGGCCAAAGTATTGGAGCCTCAGCTTCACGATCTATCAACGAATGATAGAATCATTGAATTGGAAAGGGCCCTCCTGCATTGCAGGAATCACAGCTAAAGAAACACTGAGCAACCTCTGTTTAAAACCTTAAGTGAAGAGAGTCCACCTCCTGCCAAGATGGTCCATTCCACTGTTGAACAGCTCTTACCATCAGATAGTGCTTCCAAACATTTAGTCAGAATCTCCTTTCTTGTAATTTGACTCCATTAGTTCAGGTCCTACCCTCTGGAGCTGCAGGAAACAAGCTTGCGCCATCTTCCATGAGAAGGCCTTCAGATATATGGAGATGGCTATCCTATCACCTCTCAGTCTTCTCTTCTCCAGGCTAAATATCCCCAGTGTGTGCTGATGACACACAGCTCGGCTTCTCCTTTACACCTGCAAATGTGGCAGTGTAATGGACATCATAGATGACAGCCAATAAACTGAAGCTCAATCCTGATAAGAGGTCCTGATGAGGTACTGTTAGTGGGTGGCTCCCTAGACTGGATGGAGGGGAGGCTGCCTGTTTTTAATGGGGTTGTACTCCTTCTGAGTGAGCAGGATGAAGCTTTGGGCTACTTCTGGATCCACTGCTGTCACTTGAGGTTCAGCTGGCCTCCGTGACACAGAGTACCTTCCATCAGCTTTGACTGGTGACCCAGCTGTGCCTCTATCTGGACGGGAATAACCTAACTTCTGTTGTCTATGCTCTGGTAACCTCTGGGCTAGATTAGTGGAACACATTATATGTGGGGCTGCCTCCGAAGACAGTTCAGAAACTTCAGCTGGTGCAGAATTTGGCAGCCAGGTTGGTCACCAGGGCAAGATGGTTTAAGCATATAACACCAATCCTGGCCTGACTACACTGGCTGCCAATTAGTTTCCGGGCCCAATTCTGTTTTTGACCTATAAAGCCTTAAATGGCTCAGGACTGCAATACCTCAGGACCACCTCTCCCCATATGAATGGACCCAGACCCTGAAATCGACACCTGACATTCTTCTGCATGTGCCCCGTCCCCCCCACGAGAGGCTCAGAGAATGGCCACACAAAAACGTGGTAGCTCCCCATTTGCCGAACGCTCTCCTCAGGGAGGCTCACCTGGTGCCTTCAATAAATATATTTAGGCATTAGGTGAAAACATTTGTCTTCTCCCAGGCCTTTGGTTAATTAAACAATCTATGGCCTTTTAAACTGTTGGGGGGGGAGTGTTATTGTTTTGTTTGTTTTTATGTTATGTATTTTTGTGCACTCTTTCATTGTCTCCCAAGACAGACAGGTGTCAACCAACTGCAAGCTGCCTTGTGATCCTTGGATGAAGGGTGTTATCTTGGGCACTCTGGTCTGCACACCTTCCAGTTGTCAATAACCTTGTGAAGAGCCCTGCACTGTGCTTTGAAGTCCTGACAACCAGCTAATTGGTGACACTTCAGAAGCCAGCATACAGCACTTCTGAAGGGCTGCCAACCAGCTGATTGCCTTCAGAAACACTGCACATGGGGCCTCTGAAGTGTCAGCCATCAATTGATTACCTACCCACACCTGATGTCATATATGATGTCAGTGATTGGCAGGTGGACATGGTGGCCAACTGGGGAGACCCCTAACTAGCTCCACAGGTGAGGTCCTCCCTACCCCTCCTCCATTTATGAATAGCAAACTCGTTTTTTTGCATGTGAATTTTGATGTATCCAAAACCGCATAAACCACACACAAGAGGGAAATGTGAGCAGGTCTGAGGGAAATTTTATGGTTTGAAAAACTACCCCCACCCCCCAAAAAAATCTACCAATAAACCTTTTTGGCCGTGGGAGGCATGAAAAACAGTCCAATGAAGACACTGTATGTTCAATATATGAAGAGCATTGACTGCCTGCCATGGGAGTGGTGCAGAAATTGGGGGGAGGTAGAAAGAAAGCAAAATCCTGGAAGAGAATTTGGTTGGTTGGTTGGCTGGCTGGCTGCCAGGCTCCCTGAACAGGAGCACACAACACAGCCACATTTTGTTTATCTACAACATTCACATGCACTTTAGTACAGAATGCACATTGTCCCGCCTTATCTCCCCCCCCCAAGTGTTAGAGCAGCAGTCTTCAAGTGAAAGAGGGATTAGCTGTGCCCAGTTCTGTGCACCCCAGTTTAAGAAGGATATTGACAAGTTGAAATATGTGCATAGGAGGGTGACCAATATGATCAAGGGTTGGGAAACTGACCCTTATTAGGAACAGTTCAGGGAGTTGGACATGTTAGCCTGGAGAAGAGAAGATCAAGAAGGACTGAAGGGCTGCCCCACGGAAGATGGAGCAAGTTTGTTTGCTGTTGCTCCAGGGGGTGGACCCAAGCCAATGGTTTCAAATTACAAGGAAAGAGATTCCAACTAAAAGTTAGGAAGAACTTTCTGGTGGTAATAGCTGTTCAACAATAGAATAGACTACCTTGGAAGGTGGTGGACTCTCCTTCATTGGAGGTTTCTAATCAGAGGTTGGATCAGGCATCCCCAAACTTCGGCCCTCCAGATGTTTTGGACTACAATTCCCATCTTCCCCGACCACTGGTCCTGTTACCTAGGGATCATGGGAGTTGTAGGCCAAAACATCTGGAGGGCTGCAGTTTGGGGATGCCTGGGTTGGATGGTCATCTGCTAGGGATTCTTTTGCTGTGATTCCTCCATTGCAGGGGGTTGGACTAGATGACCCTCGGGGTATCTTTCAACTCTACAGCTCTATGATTCCCTTGTAGCAGCAATCATGCCTGGCTGATTTATATCAAGTCTCCTGAAAGACATGAGAACAGAAGAAACCCTAGCCATGTTTGAGCAGGCAACAGGACACATTTTATGAACCTATTCCTTTTTCTTATGTCAAACTAGTTGGTTGGTCCATGTGTTTTTTCCTCATTCCCCCATTGCCAGTAACACAATTACTCTATATTCCATAATGACCTTATTCTCAGGTCATGGTAAGCCCTGCAAGACAACCAAATGACAAAGCAGCTTCCATGCCAGGATCACCAGCTCCCAAGCACAAGTTGAATGGCCCCTGCAATGTGTCCTTCAAATCACTAAGAAAGAAAAGGAGGGAGGGGAGAAAGAATGTTGGCAGGGGAAGCTGTTTCTGTTCAATCCCATCCATTCTCCACAGCCAGCCCTTTATGAAGGGGAAGATCAAAGGTCCATAATAGATTTCAACAAGTTTCAAAGGACGCGCACGCTGAGCAGACTTGAAGGTGCAGTGCCAAATGGGTGATTAAATTGCTCTGTCCGGCTCCTGTGCTGAAGATATAATTGTTGAGGGAGAGGGCTGAGATTTAGAGGCCTTATCTTCTGCATCCAGGTAGGAAATGTGTGAGCAGGCAGAGCCTGGGTTCTGGCAAGGTGCCCCAAAGGAGCAGGAGCCCAGAGCTCAAATGAAATGCTGCAAGTCATGCTGATGCGGGAGGGATGGAGATCTGGGACTCTAGGATTAGTCAGAGCTGGTTTCCATCAGGGTTGGAACAGCACCACCCTAACCCCCCAGGCCTTTTCAGTTTCATTTCCTTGTTTCCTTTCTACATATTTTTTTATGCAAGCTTCGTAGAAGGGATCCAAAGTATCATCTAGTCCAACCCCGTGAGAAGCAGGAATCACAGCTAAAGAATTGCTGATGGGTGAGCATTCAAGCTCTGCTTAAAATCCTCCAATGAAGGAGGGTCCACTATCTTCCAAGGGAGTGCATTCCATTGTCAGACAGCTCTTACTGTGCAGGAAGATCAAACCTATCCATTCTGAAGGAAATCAGCCCTGAGTGCTCACTGGAAGGACAGATCCTGAAGCTGAGGCTCCAATACTTTGGCCACCTCATGAGAAGAGAAGACTCCCTGGAAAAGACCCTGATGCTGGGAAAGATTGAGGGCACAAGGAGAAGGGGACGACAGAGGACGAGATGGTTGGACAGTGTTCTCGAAGCTACCAACATGAGTTTGACCAAACCGTGGGAGGCAGTGGAAAACAGGAGTGCCTGGCGTGCTCTGGTCCATGGGGTCATGAAGAGTCGGACACGACTAAACGACTAAACCACCACCACAAAAAGGTTTAGTCAAAATCTCCTTACTTTTCATTTAAATCCATTGGTTTGGGTCCTCCCCTCTGGAGCAGCAGTAAACAAGCTTGCTCCATCTTCTTATAACAACTAAGATCACTCCTGGATCGGGAAAGCTTCGCCACAATAGTTCATGCATTAGTTGCTAAAAGACTAGATTGCTGTAATGTGCCCTATGTAGGACTTCTCTTGCACCTGATCTGGAAGCTGCAGTTAGTGTAGAATGCTGCAGCCTTGCCTGCACATAGCAGCTGTGCTCCAAGATCAGCACTGGCTGCCAATTTGCTACCAGGCCAAGTTGAAGGTGTTACTATTAGTATATACAGGGTGTTTTTTTTCCAGCCAGAACCCACCAGAACTGGGTTACAGCACCTCTTTTGCTTGGGGCTGTGTGGCGCAGGGATCATGTTTGCGGGACAATTGTGTTTGCGCGACGATCGGGTTTGCATGTCGATCGTTGTGACGGAGGTGGAGGTCGGTGTCAGCGTCAGCAGAAAGTGGCAGTGAAGAGAAGGTGGGTGCTCCCATTTAAAAAGCTCAACAAGTTCCACCTCCTCTCTTTTTTCTAGAAAAAAGCCCTGAGTATATAAAGCCCTTAACAATTTGCAACAGGTTGGCCTGCGATCACCTTACCCCATATATATGCCCACTCAACAGCTTTGATCTGTGGAACTGGCACTTTTACAGGCACCACCTAATTCCCATTCTGCATCTGTAAGAAATCAATCTGTTAGCATGGCAGGTCCTTTATTCAGGAACTCCCTACCTACAGACATCAGGCAGGTTCCTTCACTGTACTCATTTTGGCACCTGCTGAAAACATTTTTGTCTGGGCAGTCCTACCCAGACATGTAGAATGTTTTAATCTATTTGTACTTTATTGGTGAATTTTATCTTTTGAATGTTTTGAAGAACTTTCTGACAGTAAGAGCTGTTTGACAGTGGAACAGACTCCCTTGGGAGGTAGTGAGCTCTCCTTCCTTTGAGGTTTTGAAGCAGAGGTTGGATGGCCATCTGTAATGGATGCTTGTTGAGATTCCTGGACCCTCGGGGTCCCTTCAAACTACAATTCTATGATTCAACAAGTAGATAATTCAGCACTGCTCCCTATCTAGATTGCTTGGAAGAGCTGAAGGCACAGAAGGGAGGAAATATCAGACCATCAGATGAGAATGGCAGACATAAGATTTCAGCTGGAGCATTTCTGATTCACTGGTCAATCTCTCAGAGCCTATCCCCATGTGACACTGATGGAAAAAAGCTAATGCAATTCTATATGACAGGAATCTAGTACCTAGATTATGGTAAGTAATAGTGCCACTCTATTCTGCCTTGGTCAAACCCCTCCTGGAGTCCTGTGTCCAGAGGAGGGTGACCAAGATGATCAAGAGTCTGGAAACCAAGCCTTATGAGGAACGGTTGAGGTAGTTGGGTATGTTCAGTCTGGTAAACAGGAGGCTGAGTGGTGACATAAGAGTCACATATCTTAAGGGCTGTTCCATGGAAGATGGAGCAAACTTATTTTCTCCTGCTGGACCCAAACCAATGGGTTAAAATTATTAGAAAGGAGATTCCAACTAATAATAATAATAATTTATTATTTATACCCCGCCCATCTAGCCGGGTTCCCCCAGCCACTCTGGGCGGCTTCCAACAAAATATTAAAATACAGAAATCCATCAAACATTAAAAGCTTCCCTAAACAGGGCTGCCTTAAGATGCCTTCTAAAGGTCTGGTAATTGTTATTCTCTTTGACCTCTGGTGGGAGGGCATTCCACAGGGTGGGTGCCACTACCGAGAAGGCCCTCTGCCTGGTTCCCTGTAACTTGGCTTCTCGTAGCGAGGGAACTCCAAGAAGGCCCTCGGCGCTGGACCTCGATGTCCGGGCAGAACGATGGGGGTGGAGACGCTCCTTCAGGTATACAAACTAAACATTTGGAAGAACCTTCTGAGGGTAAGAGCTGATTGGAAGTGGAACGGTCCTTCATTTGAGGTTTTTAAGCAGAGGTTGGGTGGACATCTGTCTGGGACATCTGTCTGGGAACTTAAGCTGCAATTCCTGCATTGCAGGGGTTGGGCTAGATGACCCCTTGAATCCTTTCCGACTCTAAAACTCTATTATTGTATTACTCTATTTTCATTTGGTCCAAATAAAAGTTACACTTCTGTGATTTTTAGAAGCACTACCATTGTTCTAAAGCCCAAATAGATGATACAGAGTCAGACGGTGTAAGTCTTTCAGCTGAAACGACCAGCATCAAGCAACTGGGGTGGATTACTGATTCAAGCAGAAAGCGGGTGTTATGTCCTTGTGGAGCCATGCACACTCCCTCTCCCCACAACTCATGCAAACCAGCTATGAGTCCAGAAACTAAGAGAGTCAATTACGAAGTCTCATCATTGGAACTCTTGTGATTTAACACCAATTACAGGAGAGGCAGAGCAGGGGGGAAGCTTATTAATGGACACAAATCCAATTAACGGCAAACTTAAGTCACTCGGCAGAATGAAGAATTATTAAGGGGTGAAATGCAGGAGAGCTGAATAGAAATACAGGCTGATCCTTGAATGGCTAACAAGGGGTTATTGCTGCCACACACAACCCAAGTGCCAGGTGTGCCAAGAACTTCCACAGGTGTTGAATTTGGAAGGTACAGAGCACAACAACCTGGAAAATCAACCTTTGCAACCAAGGACCCCAGAAACCTTGACTGTATTCAATAACTCCTTATTTATATTAGTATTGCCTTTCTATGGCATCTTTCCCTCCAGGGAGATCAAGGTGGCATGCATGGTTCTCCCTTTCCTCATTCAACCCCCACAACAACTCTGTGTGGTAGGTGAGGCTGAGAGACAGTGACTGGCCCAAGGTCACCCAGTGAGCTTCGTGCCAAGTTGGGATTTGAATCCTGGTCTCCCAGGTTCCAACCAGACACTCCATCCACTACACCAGCCTGGCTTTCCTGGCAGGTTTCCTGTGGATTCCTTCCAAGCTAGCATGAATGTGGGCTCTCTTAAGGGCTGGGTGGGGGATCCAAGAGGAAGGCTCTGAGGCTCCAGAATGGGCCAGATAGTGGAGCAGGCAAAAGGACTTGGAGGACATGGGAAAATAAGGAAAGGGGTGGCTTTCAAGGCACCTGCATGTAAGGTGCCTTGGGGGGTTGAGGCAGAACAGGGCAGGGTGCCTAGGCAGAGAGGGGGCATGGCCATTGAGGGCAACCTGGGAGACTGCTAGCCTAGAGCTCTCAATCTCCCAGCAGGAGAAGGTGGGCTGTAGCAGTGTCCAATCAGAGTCCAGGCACATAGAAAAGGAAGGGACTGTCCCTCAGCTGAAAAGATACATCCTTTTCTCACTTTGTGATGATATTTCTCTATGTTTAAAAAATGATTGTGTAAACCAGGCATCCCCAAACTGCGGCCCTCCAGATGTTTTGGCCTACAACTCCCATGATCCCTAGCTAACAGGACCAGTGGTCAGGGAAGATGGGAACTGTAGTCCAAAACATCTGGAGGGCCGAAGTTTGGGGATGCCTGGTGTAAACTCACTGTGCACAGTTGATGGACAGGTAGGGTGGCTGAAGTTGTCCATGTCTGTTTGCCTGCTCCTCAACCTGGTAAACTTTGGTTCTCTCTCCACCATTTCTTCCCCTGTAATTGAGCTTCTAGTTTGCATTGAAGATTTATAGGTTATAATCCATTCTCTTTTTCTCTATCAAACTGGGGGAGAAGGTGGGGTTTCCCCCATGTTTTCCCCCTTCCAGCTTGACTCCAATTCTGCAGTCAGCAACAGAGCTCAGTGTAGCTGCCTCAGTGACATAACCATACTCTACAGAACCAGCAACAGCAACATTGATTCCCCCCCCCCAAAAAAAACAATCAGATCATATATTTTAATTATTATGGCTCTGAAATCCATTTGTGTGAGTTACTACTTGTTTTTAATTAAGGGAAGTCATTGCAGCAGTACAACATTGCTGGGCAACTTGAAGTGAATTTTGGTGTGTATGTGTGAGAGAGGTTTTGTTTCTGAAGCAAAAGGATATTGCAGAGTTAGAAAATGTTCTGGAAAGGACAACCAGAATGATCATACGGATGGAATTATTCCCCTGCAAGGAAAAGGTTGCAGCGTTTGGGACTTTTTAGTTTAGAGAAAAGGTGAGTAAGGGGGACATTTATAAATGTATGCACAGCACGGAGAGAGTAAAAAAGTCACGTTTTTATCCCTCTCTCATAACACTAGAACTTGTGAACATCCAATGAAGCTGAATGTTAGAAGATTCAGGGTAGATGAAGGAATTATTACATAGTTAAATTATGGAACTCCCTCCCACAGGAGGCAGTGGTGGCCACTAACCTAGATGGCTTTAAAAGAGGATTATATAAAAACATGGAGGAGAGGGCTATCAAGGGCTACTAGCCAGAATGACTATGTTCTGCCTGCCTCCACAATTGGAGGCAACAATGCTTCTGAATACCAGTTGCTGGAAACCACAGGAGGGGAGAGGGCTCTTGTGCTTGGGTCCTGCTTGCAGGTTTTCCCCAGGCATCTGGTTGGCCACTGAGAGAAGAGGGATGCTGGACTAGATGGACCATTGGCAAGCTGATCCAGCAAGCTCTTCTCATGTCCTTATGCCTCTTTAATGTCCAGGGAATTCCTGGACATTATGTCCTTAACAATTTGATTTATCTTCCAAAGGAACTGTTTCCCATAGAAAAATGCCTTTGCTCCTTTGCCAGCCCTGCTTCGGCTTCCAGTGCCCTTTATTAGGACAATGGCATCAAGGAATGCCTTCAATGGTTGACGGCTCCACCTTCCCCCACTTAAGCACAGCATGGGTGGTCCAATTAGGACTTGGCCTGTCCCTCCCCCGTGCTGGAGAGACATGAAAGCTCCCTGTTGGGGAAGGCTGCAATTGTTCGGCTCTCCATCTGGAGGATGAAAAGGACAAAGGCCACTCCCATCCTTTCATGATGAGTTGCTGCTGGTTCCCTGCCTGCCCAGGAACCACCACTTCTCTTTCCTCCTCCTCGTCCTCCTGCTGCTGCTCACATCTCTTGCAGTGGCCACTTAGCTTCTTCCTGCCCTCCCCCCAAATGCATAGCACACATTTCTACATAGCGTGCATAGCTCTGGGAGCTGCAGCAGGTCTATTTGCAGAGACAAATGTGTACGCAGCCTTATATCTGTCTGGGTACCACAGTTGAATAAGTATACATTGAAGAGTACTACTTAAGTGCAGCCAGCTACGTTGTGTGTGGTTGTGAAGTATGTCAACAAGCTGGCAGGTATGTAAAGGTGGATGGCAAACATGATCAAGAGTTTGGAAGCCAAGCCTTACAAGGAAAAGGAACAGTTGAGCGAGTTGTGCATGTTTAGCCTAGAGAAGAATGAAAGGTGACAGGACAGCCATCTTCCAAGATCTGAAGGAAGAAGGAGCAAGCTTGGTTTCTGCTGCCCCAAAGGGGAGGACCTGGACCAATGGATGCAAATTACAAGGAAGGCAATTCCAAGTAACCATTAGGAAGAACTTTGTGACACGAAGAGCTGTTTGATGGTGGAAAGGATTCATGCCAAAGGTTATGAACTCTCCTTCATTGCAGATTTTTAAAACAATGACTGGATGGCCATTTGTCAGGAATTCTTTAGCTGTGATTCCTGCAATGCAGGGGGTTGGACTATATGACCCTTAGGTTCCCTTCCAGCTCTGCAGATCTACGATTCTATTGACGTGATCCCTTTGGGGTTCTCTCATCATGGCAGGCTCCCATCTTGCCCAAACCTCAGGGGGAGGGGGGGAGGGAGAGTCCCAAGCGCCAAGTTTCCTTCTGAGGAGAAAGCTGGCTGGATGCTCCCATTAGCAAAGAGCTTGCCATGGTTGCTGAATCAGAGGCAGGACACAGCAGTTAAGGCAACACACATATGCCCTCCCACTGCTTCGGCGAAGAAGTGGCTGTAATTGCTTTTCTTAGATAAAAAGAGAGCACACCAGCAGCTGAGGCCCAAATTGGAGCCACTTTCACACATTCAGCAGGAGTGGGAGAGAAATCCCTCCATGGTTATAAACTGTAAGAGATTACAAAGCTGTTCTCTGGGCCCTGCAAAATAACATCTTCTGGAGCTATCACCTATGCCCCCACTTCCACTAAAATATCTGTGTGTGTGTGTGTGTGTGTGTGTGTGTGTGTGTGTGTGTGTGAGAGAGAGAGAGAGAGAGAGAGAGAGAGAGAGAGAGAGAGAGAGAGAGAGAGATATCCTATTCAAGGAGGGACTTCCTTGGCTCAAAACACATTTATTTTTAGATGCTGTGTGCAGCCTCCCCCTCCACTGAGCCTGGAGATATTCCTCACACTTGAGGAGCGCATGGGAGGGGTGGGGTGGGGGCTGCCCCAAATATGCGTCGCCCCAAGGAGATGCCATCCGTCATCTTAGAGAAAGGCATTCGGGGGCACTCAAGTGGAAGAAGGCAGAGCAGAGAAATGGCGTGTGGCTGTTCAAACAGCACCTACGGCATGGACGGAAAAACAACACGGCTCGCAGCCCAAGGTAGCACGTTAAGTTTCCAAAGCTCTTCATCTCTTTATTGTACCACTTGCCATCGCGCGATTTGAAGAGGCAACATTATTACCATCTCGCAGATGGAGGGCTGAGAACGTACATATACACCACCCCGATGGAGAACCAACCTGAACATAAGAATACGAGAACAGCCCTTCCTGTTTACTCCTTTCCTGCATTGCTTATGTAAAAGGGTGCCACATAGGGGGAGCAAGGGTCGGGATCATTGCCCTGCCTCCAGTGTTGGCCGCACCACCTGAGTTTGCTGTCTCTAGAAGTCCACCACTTCAGAGCTGCCACCTGCCAAGGAAAAACCCAGGAACAAGCAGCAGCTTATGCACAGCATTCTGTCCAATCAGGGGGTCCTTTACCTTGTAGGCAACCAGTCTAAGGTAAGATAAGAACATAAGAAGAGCCTGCTTCATTTTTCCAAGACAAAGGAAATGCTTTTTTATCCAACAATCCTCTGGTGTCTGTTTTCTCATTCCTTCCACCACAAATGTGGAATAGGCAAGGAGTTCCAAAGTATACACTAAAATATCAAATTCTTAACAGAGTGGATTGGGTATTATGTGGCACCTGTAACAGGGCCCATTTCAGCAATCCAAGTGGCCAAGTGGGCATATATGGCATAAGGCAATCTCATTTTTAGTTGACTACTGCAGGAAAAAGTGAAATAAAAACAGAAGGAAAAGATTAAAGGCCTGCTTGCAAGCTGGCAGGGTCTTGGAAAGGGAAAGGTGGTGAGGAATGGGATACTGTGCAGATTCCACAAAGGTCCCCATCTCCCTTCTGTCCCCTGCCCCCCAACATCTTATTTGCCTGAAGGGTTGTCCCGGGTTAGGGGATGTGGGTGGTGCTGTGGTCTAAACCACTGAGCCTCTTAGGCTTGCCAATCAAAAGGCTGGCAGTTCAAATCCCTACGATGGGGTGAGCTCCCGTTGCTCTGTCCCAGCTCCTGCCAACCTAGCAGTTCGAAAGCACACCAGTGCAAGTAGATAAATAGGTACTGCTGCAGCGGGAAGGTAAATGGCATTTCCGTGCGCTCTCTGGTTTTGTTTTTGTCACGGTGTTCCGTTGCTCCAGAAACGGTTTAGTCATGCTGACCAGCTGACCACATGACCTGGCTCCCTCGCCCTGAAAGCAAGATGAGCGCTGCAACCCCATAGTCGCCTTTGACTGGACATAACCATCCAGGGGTCCTTTACCTTTACCTTTTTACCTGCCCCGGGTTGTTCCTGGGGTAGCTTTGAGGGACTTTGGAAGCAGATCCCCTCCTCTGAGTAGTAATAACTCCCCATTAAATGAACCTTATTCGCACTGGGAAGACACTTTTCCAGAGCAAGCGTCTGTGTCTCTGAGATTTGAAATCCTTCCCAAGAAGGCTAATGTGCGTTCAAGCTTGTTCGTTCACCTCCCTTTGTTGCTGTCCTTTCTTGTGATGGTTTCTGAAAAGGGATAAAGGCATTTAAAAGGCTTCAGAAGGGAGCAGCAACCTGTGGTTGCAGACGGGTGATGCTGCTGAGCTGGGGAGGCTGGTGAATTATTTATCAGTACATAGTCTGCAGTGAGCGAGCGAGAGGAGCAGAGCAGCATCTTCAGTGGAAGGACTCCAGCTGTGCAAAGCAGAGGCATGCCTAGACCCAGGCAGGCATGACCGAGAAGGACGAGCGGGGAGCGAGTGAGCAAGCGAGCGCGGGGTGGACATCCATGAACTCTGGGCAAGGGGCCAAGGAAAGAGAAAAGTGTGTTATGAGTTGGGAGGGTGTCAGTCTGGATGATACAGTGTGCCATAATGTTTAGCAGGAATCTCCTTTCATAAAATCATACGTAGAGTTGGAAGAGACCCCAGTGGCCATCTAGTCCAACCCCCTGCAATGCAGAAACCTCAACTAAAGCATCCATGACAGATGGCCTTCCAAGCTCCGCTTAATACTTTTATTCCACCCACAACACAAGAATCTCTGTGGAGAGGATACTTGAATTGACAATGCATAAATAAACGTATTGCTTGTGTACTGCATATGAAACTTAAGAATGTACCACCAGTGGCGGAAGAAGCCGCTGGGGCGCCTGGGGCAGGGCACCAAGGGGCGGGGCACCCATAGGGGTGGGGTGCACAGCAGGACCTCCGGAGCCTGCCTGCCTCCTGCCACTCAGGCGCCCTACAGTTGGGGGGGGAGGCGGCAGGTAGGCCGTTTGGGCAGTGCGGAGCCTGCGGGCGCCCAAGCTCGGGCACAGTGCAGGCTCCACAGTGAGTGCCGCCTGACATTTTGTCACCCCCCCAGTGGTGACAACTGGGGCAGCCCGCCCCCACCGCACCCCCTTCCTCCACCCCTGTGCCCTACTGAACAAGTTTCTGTAGTTATATGTTGTTCTTGTATTTACATGAAAATCAATAAAAAAATATTTGGATTTAAAAAGAAACACCTCCAAGGAAGGAGAATCCATCACCTTCTGAGGAAGCCCATTCCACTGTCGAAAAGCTCGTACCGTCTGTCAGTAAGTTCTTCCTGGTGTTTAGTAGGAATCTCCTTCCTTGTATTTGCACTTGTCCCATGCTTTCCAGGCATGGGTCCAAGCACTTCGTCATTTGCCCTGCTGCTCCCCCCGCTGTTTTCTGCTGAGTCAGAACAAACATTAATCTGCAGAAAAAAACGATGGCATTTGTTCTGCGGTAAACAGCAGGGTTTCCCTGGGGAAAGTGGCGGGACAAGTGGATACGCGGATAACAGTAAAAGTTACATTTCAATAAGGAGCTATAAATCAGTACATTTCTAACCAGAAAACTTTGGTGTGGGTGGGTGGAGTGATTTTCTTGGTAACCATCTCAAGAGGGAAATGTTGGCCCCTTCCCAAAATATTCATATTGCTAGGTATGTTTGCCTAACCCTATAAAAAAAAACCTAAGCTAATATTCATAATAACATTAGAAGAGACTGCTGGCTCAGGCCAGTGGCTCATCGAATCCAGCATCCTGTTCTCATGTTAGCCAACCAGATGTCCCAATGAGAAGCCCACAAGCAGGAGTTGAGCACAAGAGCCCTCCCCCCTGTGATTTCCAGCTACTGGTATTCAGAAACATTGCTGCCTCCAAATGTGGAAGCAGAGCATAGTCTCACCATAGTGAGAATCTATCAACAGCCTTCTCCTCCATGAATTTACCTAATCCTATGGGACCCAGGTGGCGTTGTGCGTTAAATCACTGAGCCTAGGGCTTGCTGATCAGAAGGTCGGCGGTTCGAATCCCTGTGACGGGGTGAGCTCCCGTTGCTCGGTCCCAGCTCCTGCCAACCTAGCAGTTCGAAAGCACGTCAAAAAATGCTAGTAGATAAATAGGAATCGCTACAGCGGGACGGGAAGGTAAACGGCATTTCCATGTGCTGCTCTGGTTTGCCAGAAGCAGCTTTGTCATGCTGGCCAAATGACCTGGAAGCTATAAGCCGGCTCCCTCGGCCAATAACACAAGATGTGCGCCGCAAATCCAGAGTCGGTCACGACTGGACCTAATGGTCAGGGGTCCCTTTACCTTTATGTTAAAGTCATGTAGGTTGGTGGCCAATCTTCCGACATTCAGCTTCACTGGATGTCAACAAATTCTAGTGTTATGAGAGAGGGAGAAAATCTTTTTCTCATCCACTTTCTCTAGGCCATTCATAATTTTGTATGCTTCTATCGCATCACCTCTTACTCTCCTTTTCTCTAGAGGCAAAAACACTGCAACCTTTCTCCACAGGGAGTTGCTCTTCCACCCCCTTGATCATTTTGATTGCCCCTTTCTGAGCATTTTTCCATTTCCAACTCTACAATATCCCTTTTGAGGAGAGGCAACCAGACTGCACATAATATTCCAAATGTGGTTTCACCATAGAGTTGATCTAAAAAAATGTAGTATAAACAACAGCAACTGGGAAATACTGGCCTGCGAGCACTCCAGTTGGAGAACAGCCTTTACCAAAGGTGTCATGGGCTTTGAAGTTGAAGACACTCGATCTCGGGACACAAAGGAGAAATGTGCTAAGAGGAAAGCGAGCTTGGCAAACCTTCCCCATAGAATCATAGAGTTGGAAGAGACCCCAAGGGCCATCCAGTCCAACCCCCTGCCAAGCAGGAAACACCATCAAATATGGCTTGACATATGGCTGTCAAGCCTCTGCTTAAAGACCTCCAAAGAAGGAGACTCCACCACACTCCTTGGTAGCAAATTCCATGATCAACTCCCGCCCGGAAACCAATGTCCCCACTGTGGAAGGACATGTGGATCCAGAATTGGCCTCCACAGTCACTTACAGACTTACTTTTAAAACCGTGTTTATGGAAGACAATTTTACTCGGCTATGGGTGGTGAAGAAGAAGAAGAAGAAGAAGAAGAAGAAGAAGAAGAAGAAGAAGAAGAAGAAGAAGAAGAAGAAGAAGAAGGAGATTCAGCTGCAAAGGAGGCATTAGAAGGCATCATCTACAGACATGATAACTGTTGAGTGATGGAAGGGAGAACCTCACCATCCTTCCTTCCTTGCTTCCTTCCTCACCCCAAACTTTCTTCAGCAGCTAAGATGATTCTAGTTTTTCTATCAGGTGCAGCCCAATCCCTGCCATGCCTTGTGAAGCTCGATTCCCAGTAACTGCAGAGAGGATCACAGCATAACAATCCTATCCTAACCATGCCCACTTAGAGGTAAGTCTAATATTTGTGTAATACATATATTTTTATTGGAATAAATAATAATAGTAATAATAATGTGCACTGTAACTAAAGTAACCAACTGCATTTACAAATAGTACATAGACAAGAATGTTAAAATAAGAATTGTATGCATAAAGGGGTTTATATATTCACAGACAATTCATGGACAATTGCGTAAACAGAACAACAATATATAGAATGGATAAATACAATGCGAAAAATTAGAAGTGACGTAAAGAAGCCAGAAGAAGGAAGGAGGGAAGTCAGCTCATAGGAACAAACTATGAATGTATAATGTAACAAAATATGTATTTGAAGTATGAAGTATGTAAAACTAATAAAGATTATATATATATTTAAAAATAGAGGTAAGTCCTTCTGAACATAGTGGGGTTTACTCCCAGGTATATGGGGTTAGGAGGACTGATGCTTTAATCAGCAGCACTTACTTCCCTCCCCCCAAAAAACCCCCAATTCTGTCACCACTCTTTCTCCAACTGTCATCCTAATGCAGCAGTTAATTTTGCAACGTAGGTATGACAGAGGGAAAACTGAATGCACACTTTGATTGATCAACTGCTGTGCTTTCAACTGCTCAATTAATTTAACAATTAAAAAAGATTATCTCACAATAGGAGTGATATTTTGATTATGTTTCATGAAAAATGCCATTTTCTCCTAAAAACAACGCTAAAAATCATTTAGGCATTCTGCATTCAGAAGGTGGGGAAGTGGGGAGGGGGGAATAAACTCCAGTTGTTTGCCTGGATACAGGGTAATCCACTCTTTTGCATCAGTTGCATATTTTAAACTACCTCACGGTGAAAATGCTGCTGTGGGGACTTCATGGGACACATATCAGCCACTGAAAATGTCATATTAAAAAATAAAAAAATTCAACAAAATTTCTCAGTGCATCACATACATCAATTAGAAATGCAAAAAAAAAGAGGGATGAATGCATAAAAAGTACAATGCACTTCTGTCACATGAGAACTGTAAATTGCAAGTGACTCTCAACTTACACTGGGATTAGGTTCTAGGGATAGTGCATAAAACACATCGCGTGTAGTTAAAAATATATTGGGCTCAATAGTGGGTAGAATTGCCAGTCTTTTCTCCCAGATGTCTGCCCCCTTTTCGCCTCCTTTTTAATTATTATTATTTAATTGCCAAGCTGAATGTGCACAAGTTAAATGCACATAAGTTGTGAGATAGCTGCATATTCGTTTTTCATAGTTATTCATTTTCATAACTTTACCACTCTTCCTAGCTCTTATTACATTGTGTTTTATTACAACCATTGGAAATTCATAAGCAAATATCATTTTGTTTGCAACTTAAGGGTTGAGGCTGTTCTCAGTGATAGTCAAACACCCAATAGTGTGGGAGGTGAGTGATGTTGCATAGCAACCAGTAAAGCTGGCATAATCTTTACTTAGGTAGCTCTTCCTCTGATAGGCTTTCTAGCTTTGAGGGAGTTTTCTTGCGGCTGTTTAGCTGAATGTCTTCCTGCCCTGAACAAGGTGCAACAAAAAGGCAAAAGGTCTGTTTCTTTCTGCTCCAGTTAAATACTAATATGTTAAGTACAGTAATCACTTCCCAGGATTTTCTCTTTGAATTCTGCATTTCTAAGTGCCTCTGCTAACATCTAATATAATTCTGATTATTAGAAACATTACTTAATTATTGGTCCTTCAGAACATATAAAAACTATACAGAACATTAGGGAGTTAAGGATTTCTCTGTCAACATATTACAAAAAGAGGCCTTTTTTCCACAGATTTATTCTGTTCACAACTTGTTTCTCTTGACCTTATATAGTACACTAGTTTTGACATTGAAGCTAATTCCCAAAGCCAGGGGTCATAGGGAAGAGAGTGTTTCATTTTGAAGCACATTACATTTTTGCTGCCATGATCATATAGGAAGGTAATTCTGTATGCTCCTTGTATTTTTGAGCATGGGGCAATTTTGCAGCAAAATTAATGAATCCAGTGTTTTATCATATTGTAACATTTCATATATTGATTTTTCAATCTTTCCCCAGAATTTCTGTCCTGAGGGGCATGACCACCACATATGAAAACAGTTGTCCACCTGTCTTCTGCACAGCCAGCACATTTCTGAATATTTTTTATATATAGCATTAATGACAACAAGCATCATCTCCTGCCTACTTTGTACCATAGCTTGACTTCACAAGAATTTAATGAGCACTTTCCTAGATTTCCAACATTATTACCAATGTCTTTTGTGCCCATTTTATCACGTCATCTTGATTTGCAATCATATTTTAATAACAGATAGTAAATTCTAGATAATCTGTGTTTCCTTACTTAAACTGGCTCCTTCAAATGCTGCTAATTTTCTTAACCTTTCTATTTTTATTTAGATGTTTCAGAACAGTCTCTTGGTAGAAAATACTCAAACCATACTAAATTCAAAAGATATTATTTGTTTCCTAATGTTGCATAATCGATCATTCTTCTATTTTTAATAAGTATTTCTACCTAAATAGATAACTTCTTCTTTGAAATTGATATTTGTTTGGAGCATGATTGTAAGGGAGGTTTAGGTCTTGGCAACCTTTTGTTGTGGTCCCATTTTTTCAACCAATTATATAATAAAAATTCATTTTCACTGCCATTGTGTTCTGTACTTTTCCATAATATTTTATGCAATGGCAATTATTCATTTTCAAATTTATTTTGGGGTCTTGATTCACATTTTTTAATAAAAAAAACAGGGAACAGACATACAAGTTTTGGTTAATATTTGCACAAAGGTGCTTGCAAAGTAGTTTGAAGGCTTTCAAGTTGATGCAGGGCTGTGGACAGAGACCCCCCCCCCTTTGTCTGGAATGCCCTAAATCAGGCACCCCCAAACTCCAGATGTTTTGGCCTACAACTCGCATGATCCCTAGCTAACAGGACCAGTGGTCAGGAAAGATGGGAATTGTAGTCCAAAACATCTGGAGGGCCGAAGTTTGCGGATGCCTGCCCTAAAACCAACACTTGAGCTGTTGCATGCCATTTACAATTTGCCAACCCCACTCTGCCAAAGAAAAGAACAAAATAGCATACAATGAGTCAATTAAACTAATGACTCATCGAGTTCAGCATCCTGTGCTCACAGTAGCCAACCAGGTGCCTGTGGGAAATCAGAGAGCAGAATCCATTCACAAGAGCACTATCTCCTCCTGTGATTTCCAGCAACTGGTGTCCAGAAGCATTGCTGCCTCTGAACATGGAGGCAGAGCACAGCTCTCATGACTAGCAGCCACCGATAGCCCTCTACTCCATGAATTTGTCCAATCTTCCTTTAATTGCGTCCAAGTTGGTGGTCATCTCTGCCCACTTTCTTTAGCCTGAACCTTCCAACAGTCAGCTTCACTGGCTGTCCACAACTTCTAATGTTATGTTTCTCTATCCCCTTTCTATATGCCGTGCCTAATTTTATAAGCTTCTTTCATGTTGCCTCTTACTTGTCATTTCTCTAAACCAAGAGGCCCCAAACACTTCCCCAGCCCTGCCCTAGCTAATGGTTGAGTGGGTGAGATGCCAGGTACACAAATTACTCCTTCAGACCAGCAGAGTCCAAATAAAAGCCTGCTCCTCCCTTTGATCTCTCGGCAACATGCGGTTGATGCTGGAGATGCACAAACGCAAAAAAATATCTTTACAACTATTTTTGATAAGCAGAGCAAAGCAGGAGTAGGTTGCAGGGGGAGAGATAACCCTCAGACTCTGAATCAAACTGCAGGAAGCAGGTTGATGCACTGTGATTATCCTGCTTCTAAGAGGGGAGGCTGCCAAAGCAGAGAGAGGAGAAATCACTGAGGGAAAACACATCAAAGGCAAGAGAGCCCCTTGACATATCTTCAGACAAACTTTGGATGTTCCCCCTCAGATAGCAGAAATGTAGAGAGACGACTACTCATTTCCACAAAAGAAAGACATCCAGAGTCATAAAACTCTTCAAGGGCTCTGAAGTTCTGCCAATGTAAGGGAGATTCCACTTCTTCTACCTGGACTGTGGAGAGAGTGTCACTGTAGAGTTTAGTCACTAGGACTGAGATGTATCTCGGTGGAAATACGACTGAGGCGACCAAGATGATACAGGGTCTGGAAACCAAGCCTGATGAGGAATAGTTGAGGGAGTTGGCAATGTTTAGGCTGGAAAAGAGATGACTGAGAGGTAATATGATAGTCATCTTCAAATATCTCAAGGGCTGCCATGTAGAAGATGGAGGAAGCTTGCTTTCTGCTGCTCCAGAGTGGAGGATGCCAACCGATGGATTCAAATGGATTGTGACTAAACATTAGGAAGCACCTTATGATGGTAAAAGCTGTCCGACTCTGTAATGGACAACCTCAGAGAGTGATAGACTCTCCTTCCTTGGAGGTTTTTAAGCAGAGGTTGAATGGCCATCTGTTGAGGATTCTTTAGTTGCAACTACTGCACCCACAGGGGGTTGGTCTGGATAACCCTTGGAGTCCTTTCCAACTCTACAATTCTATGATTCTATAAGTGGACAGAGCTTAGGAAAGGAAGTCTGAGGCACTCACTGCATTTCCAGTGCTGGGTTTTTAATCTGTGTTCATAGGATATTTTCCAAAAAGTAAAGGCATCCTGTACTTGTTGTAAGAGATGTTGTTGTTTCTCCACCCACCATCACACCAATTGGGATCCTTAAACTGTTCCTAATTTGCTCACTTCGTGGTTCTGCGTTCCTGCACTGCCTTGCTGCCATGCCCTGTGGGCTCCTTTAGCAAGACAGGACAGAACACTGGCCCTCACTATCCTCAAGGAAACAATGAGGCAGAAAGGGCAGGAGAGGCTGTAAAGGAAATCTTGAGACAAAATCACCTACCCATTTACTGTATTGTACTCTTAAACTAGATTTCAGCACAACGGATAGCTGCTGGATATAGCCTTGCAGAATTGCTAAAGGGAAGATAAACCAAAATGCCCATTTCAACTCTAGAGAAGCATCGCATGCCAAACTGGCCTGACCCAGAAAAAAATGCTGCTTCAGATGACCAAGCTAAGAGAAATTGTAGACATTTCTACAACCAGTGCAATTAATGTGAGAGCTGTCACATTTGGAACCAGGAGACAGAGTTAATATCAAGCTTGAGGGAACAAAGACATGGCAGCCTCCATCAAGGGAAAAAACAAACAAACATCTCTTTGAAATCAAACACTGAATCATAAACAAAAAACTGATGACACCCTCTTTTGACTCCTGAGTAGGTTCAATTGCCAAAAGTACAAGTTGTGTCTACTTGAGATTCTGCCTTCTAAGATTGACAGCAATATTACTACTCGGCTCATTACACACTCTGTTCAAGTTATTCAGAAGCCACTGAGATGCAAGACCACTTCAGAAGCTACAAATTTAGGATGACATAAATCAGATGGGGGGGCACAGGTTCTAACACACTCAGGGAGCCTCCATGGATACTAAATGCTCCTTATAGGAGGACCATGAGTGGAAAGGCGAAAAGAATAGCGAGGAGGATGCATTTAGACAAATTCGTGGTGGAGGGGGCTATTGAGGGCTACTAGCCATGATGGCCCTGCCCTGCCTCCACAGCTGGAAGCAGCCATGCTTCTAAATACCACTCATTGGAAACCACAGGAGGGTAGGGGGCTCTTGTGCTCAAATCCTGCTTGTAGGTTTCTCAAAGGCATCTGGTTGGCCACTGTAAGAACAGGATGCTGGACTAGATGGGCCATTGGCCTGATGCAACAAAATTCTTATGTTCTAATATACGTCAATCTAATTTGTACTGCTTTAAGAGGAGTTTAGAGAGGAATGGCTGAAGACTTAGATCAACAGTGCTGGCTTACTTTTTATCAAACAGTGAGAGCTTACTTTGTGAGCTTACAGTGAGTGCTGGCTTACTTTAAGCCAAAAGGGGGAGATGTGTGGAAAGTGTCCTTGGACAGCTGCATCACTAGATGGTGCTGGATTTAGTTATTTCTAGGTGGGTCAGTCCTCTCCTCTTCTGCTCTTGTTTGAGTGACAAACAAAGATTCTCCTCCTGCTTCCTGATTGGTGTGTCCTCAGCACATCCAATGACATGGGCCGTCCCAAGAGATACAAATGGAAGGGGAAGCCAGAAAGTCACAAGGTGGCAATGCAGAGGTTTGAGAGGGATGGATTCTGTCACTCTGAAATAAGGTTTCTGAAAGCAACGTACCCCACTTCATCCTGATTTCCGCTGAGCTCTGTTCCATCCTCCCCCCATTCCCCCCCCACTCTTTGAATACTTAATAGAGCTCCTTTACAGTGAAAGAGCATACACTGATTTCAAGCCTGTTTTACATGTATTATTTATTGCAGACAGTGAAATGTTATATTTTAGGAGAGATCTCTCCAAATCTTATAAATATGCATGGGGTAGGAAAGAAATAGCCAATAGGGGTTATGATTTTTTCCCCTTTTTCTTCCCACTTAAAAAAGACTGAAATATGCTCAGATGCTAATAAGCAGAGACTCTTTTTGGAGTTAATGATGGTTCAGCTTGGGTCACCTCCTGCCTGTGTCAAAAGATGCATTAAGATCCACTTAATGTAGCAAATAACTCTCCAGTACTAGGGTGGTGACCTTTGTTGTCCACATGGAGACACATTGTGTATAAATAGGCAGGGAATGTAGGCTGAAGGACACCGTTCCCTTCAGCTCAATAGCAAAGAAAAACAAACATCCAATGTGGGGGCAGGCTGGGGATTTTGAAAGTCAAGTGCCTGGCTCTTGGGACTTTGATGGTGTTGAAAATCCAACATGCTTTGGAGGTAAAATGACATTGAGAAGAAAAAGCAGGACCAGACACTAACTAACATTGCAATCCTGAGTTGCCTCTTGGTCCACTAAAAGGCAGTGGTGGTGTGTGTGTGTGCATGTGTGTTATTCACACCTTTGGATTAGTCTCTCTCTCTCTCTCTCTCTCTCTCTCTCTCTCTCTCTCACACACACACACACACACCACGTCCCTTTGGATTAGTTATGGGATCAGCAGTCAGCTCAGCCAGTCCTCAAAAGTCATGACACTTAAGGAAAAAGGGACAGAGAGGGAGAAGGAAAAAATGTTACCGTTCTTAATAAATCCAGCTGGGATGGAAACGGTTCGTGTAGCCTAATAGGTTTTAACTCTTTTCAATTCTGAATTGTTACTATTCTGAGTTGCTCTTACTAGTTTTCATTTCATTCTGTATCGCTTTAAATTTTTATTTAAAAATTTCAAAGTAGTTGACAACCTACATTAAAACATCAAATAAAACAATCCAAAATAAAACATTACAGAAGAAAATCAAATATAAACTATATATTCAAAGCAACGTAATGAACAGGAAACTAAAATATTATCTTAACAATTTCAAAATGAGACGTAAAGGAGGTCAAGTATAGAATGCACATTTGATACAGATAGAATACATATTTAATTTTATTGTAAATATTTCAAAATAAGACCCACTCTGGTACCTGCTGGTGAGGGGCAGGTAATAAATTTATTATTATTATTTAAAATAATGCACCATATTGGCCAACTCTCCCTACTTTATGGGTCTTCTGTTCTGAAATCTGCCTCCAGCAAAACACACAAACCTGTATCTAGTTTGCCTTGTGGGGAAATGTTGGTGTGCCTTTTATAAATTTGTATTACTGTGTACACACATGCAGAAAGATTCCAGTCTCCTCTCATTATTCTTATTTATTATCACCATTATCATCTTTCCCCCAAAAAGCTTTTAAGAGCATTCCATTTTATTCTTGCAACAACCCTGTGAGGTAGGCTAGGGTGACAGGCAGGGCCTGGCCCCTGGTCACCCAGTCAGCTTCATGGCTGAGTGGAAATTTGAGCATGGGTTTCCCCAGGCCTAGTCCAACACACCAACACCTGCACCACATGGGCCCTCATGATTCCCATGAGTCTCTGGAAGTCAAATCTCACAGTTTGGAGAGAAAATATGTATTTTAAAAGGTTTATTTAAAAATTCACAATTAGTATGGAAGCAGCCAAAAATCAAGGTGGCACAGACCAGAGATTCGCCCATGCTTATCATGTTGCCAGCAAAGTGTTGTGGTTTGCTCTGCTTCAGAAAAACAAAGCAACAACACCCTTTCCTGTTGTTCTATGCAACCCCCTTGCAAATCTTCCTCCCATTATCATGCAAACATAAAAGAAAGCAGTAATTATAATGAAGTGGTTGGTTGGTGTACTTGTGGAACATGCACAGATACCGAAATCTTCCCCACTGACATGGTGCATGGATGCAAACTGATATATTCTAATCCCTAAAGTATTTTTTCTTTTAACAGTCTACTGTGTGCCTCACTCTAATTAGGCCTAAGCTTGTGTAACAGACTTCCACTGCTTACCCCAGTCTCCATTCCCTTATAGTTGTCTCCCTTGTGTTCAGTTTAAGATTGTAAACCCCTTGGGGCAGGGAACCGTCCTCTTGTACTCTGTAAAACACACTGCATATTGATGGTGTGGCATCAATAACAGCAACAAGAATAAAACTTAAGGCGAGCAAGTTGAGAACCGCATCATTACTGAATCCGCCTACTGAAAACAGAAGATGCACACAGACAAGAAGTCCTCATCTTCCCCCTCCCCCCCAAGCTGCCTACCATCACCACCGGTGTATGCCTCCCCCCCCCAAAAAAATGTAGCACCATTCCTGTCCTACTTCTGTCATGGACACAGATGGGCTCCTCTCACAGATGAATGAGAAAGCATTCCAGGGCACAGCCTTTGGGAGTCTGGTTAATTTCCAGGTCACAAGAGGTGTTTGGTCCAAAACGAAATCAATTTCCACACTTTCTCCAGTCGGGCAAGCTTAGAAGCCTGTTGTGGTGCTCAGGAGAGCATCATTTGGCCAGCTCCCATTAGCTGCAAATGCTCGAGCCAGCCATCCAAGGAGATGGAGAAATGGGTCGACATGCCTCAGTCCTAACCGTGTGCGGGTTTGGCGTGTTACAAAAGCAAGCAAGTGAATGGTGTTTTTTTTTTTTTTTTTTTTTAAATTTAAAACTTTATTCAAGAAATTTCCAAAATACAAAACACATATGTAAATCAAGTACAAACCAAAATGCATTAAGAGTTCAAAAGAAAAGAAGAAAAGAAAGAAAAATGATATTTCTAACCTAAACATAAAAATGCCTAGGCTCTGAAGCACGGAAAGGAGGAGAAGAGAAGAAAGAACAAAAAAAAAAAAAAAAAAGAAAGCAAACAAAAACAATAGATAAATAAAAATTGCTTCCTATTATTTATAACACGCGTCTCTAGATATATCATTTATCCCTTGCTGAGTTCTAAATTACATCTAAACACAATTCATAACTAATAATTTCATATAAACCTGAATTCTCCTCTTGCGATTTCTTTAATCTAAGCACATCATTAAATTACACTCTAAATTCTCTTTCTCCATATACTCCTGTACATATCTCCATTCGTTCATGATTCTCTGCCTAGGTACGTCTCTAATTATAGCTGTCAATTTAGCCATCTTCAAATATTCGAGTAATTTTTCCTGCCATTCCTGAGTTGTAGGTATTGCATCTCCTTTCCATTTCATTGCCAATTGAATCCTAGCTGCGGCACATGCATATAAAAGAATGTTCACTCTATCTTTGGGTATGGTGGAGGGAATGAGACTTAACAAAAATAATTCCGGGGTCTTTTCAAAAGTACATTTTAGCATTTTTTTAATCTTTTCATAAATTTTGTTCCAATAGTTAGCCACCTCTGGGCAGGTCCACCAGCAGTGGTAAAAAGTTCCGATTTTCTTTTTACATTTCCAACATTTGCCATCCCCTACTTTATAAAATTTGGCAATTTTTTCCGGTGTGGCATACCACCTATGGAACATTTTTAATATATTTTCCCTAATAGACATACATGCTGTGAATTTAGAGTCTACGCTCCAGAGTTTCTCCCATTGGTTTACCGAAATCGTTTTCCCCACATCAATGGCCCATTTTATCATGACACTCTTGGTCAATTCATCTTTTAATTCCTCTTCTAATAGAAATTTATACATCTTCCCCAATGGTTTTTCCCCATCTTTGATTATTAATTCTTGGAGCTTGGACTCTCTCTCCGGGAAACCATTTTCCTTATGTAGTTTAAAAATGCTTTGAACCTGTCCATAGTGTAACCAACTTTGGCAATACTCTTTGATCTTATCATATGTTTTCAAATGCCATTGATCATTTTCTTTTATTAATAATTCTTGATAGGTTGGCCACCTCCCCCTTCCTCCACAAATACCTGTAGCCATCATTTCCACTGGGGATGCCCACCAAGCACTTTGTGGTTCCACCCAATCTTTAAATTCCATCCATGTTTGGTATAATGATTTTTTAAATATGTGATCTGAGAATTCTCTTTGGCTGCCTTTCTTCTCCAACAACAGATAGGCGTGCCACCCTTTAATATTTCTGAATCCCTCCAATTCAAGGAGTTCTTGGTCTTTTAAAATCAGCCAATCTTTTATCCAGCAGAAGCTGGCCGCCACGTAATATAACCTTAAGTCGGGAACCCCCCATCCTCCTCTTTCTCTTGCTTCTGTTAGCAGTCTGTATTGTATCCTGGGTTTCCCCCCCGCCCAAACGAATCTACTTATAATTCTCCTCCAATCCTCAAAGGTACTTTTCTTGCCTATTATTGGGAGCGTTTGGAACAGAAATAGAACCCTCGGCAAGATTGCCATTTTTATTGTCGCAATCCTCCCTGATAAAGATAAATTTAGCTTTCCCCATCTCTCTAAATCCTCAATTATCTCCTTCCATAATTTCGAATAATTATCATCAAATAAATTAATATTGTTCGGAGTTACATTTATACCTAAATATTTTACTTTGTTGGTTATCCTCCACCCTGCCAATTTTTCTAATTCCTCTGCCTCTTCCTTCCTTATATTTTTGACCATTAATTTAGTTTTATTAACATTCACCTTAAATCCTGAGACTTCCCCATATTCTTTCAATTTTTGTTTAACTTTATTTATCGAATCAATTGGGTCCTCTAGCATTACTATGATGTCATCCGCAAATGCCTTTATCTTATGAGTATATTTTTTAATCCTGATTCCTTTAATCTCATCTTCCTCTTTAATTTCTTTAATTAAACATTCTATTGACATGATAAATAATAGAGGCGAGAGTGGGCACCCCTGTCTAGTCCCATTCACTTGCGACTTCCGGTCTGGGTGCAAGTGAATGGTGTTGTGCACACAGCTCTCTAACCAAGGTGTCATCAGGACAACCCTAGTGTGACCATTGAGAAGAGTGGCCTAAAGGTGTGGGAGCTTCAGAGATACCTGAAAGAATTAGCTTAGTTGCGGGTGGGTGGGGGGCAAGAACGGGGGGGGGGAGCCACCCTTGGCTTGTTGTAGAAGAGTATAAAATGAACACTCAAACTGAACATAAAATGAAAAGCGGGAAATATAAACCCCTAAAGCCTTTTTTTAAAAAAAAAAAAAAAAGATTAGACAGATTCATGGAGGAGAGGGCTGTCAAAGGCTACTTGCCATGATGCCTATTCTCTGCCTCCACAGCTCGATGTAGATGTAATGCTTCTGAAGGCCAGTTGCTGGAAACTATAGAAAGGGAACATGTTCTTGAGCTCAAACCCTGCTTGTGGGCTTGCTGTTGAGGCATCTGGTTGGCCACTTGTGAGAACATGATGCTGGACTAGATGGGCAACTGGCTCTCCGTATGTTCCTAAAGAAAAAGGCAAGTCTTGAACACAGTGCATCAAGATCTGTAAGAGAATAAAAACCAGAAGCCTCCTTTAAGAAGCCAATATAGCTATATAAAGGTTAGAGATAAGATGCGCTGGTCAAGTGCAGGCCAGAGAGAAGCTGGCAATCGGCAATACTCCTAACAAACATAGAGCAGATATTTTTAGACAATCAACAGTTAAAAATTAGGCAGAGGGCAAGCAGGAGTCTGCTCAACCCAACAAGGTTTGTTGCCCCTCGGGGAACGTTGAAGGATGATTCTGTGTTCGCAAGAGGATCAGATTCCATCCTCATGGTGCCCAAGAATGAAAAAACTCAATTGCTGGTGAATCTGGCATCAGCCCCTTGAATGGAGGAAGTGTCTCCTATCCTTCTCCTGCACGTATTCCAAAACAAAATTCTGCATAGTTAGCATGAATGCAACAGACAGAATCTTTGCCCCCCCCATTGGCTCTATGGTGTTGGAACTTTCATTATTGACACAAGGTGGGGATGCCACTGGCCTTTCCCACCCAAGAAGAAGTGCCACCAGATCTGTCATCATCACTAGAGCCACCTGCTACCCCATCCTTGGGTATTTAAACCCTAAATTCTTATCATTCATGGGTGGGGGTTTCCAGGAGGAAGCCGCCTAACAAGTAGAATGGAGCCTTTACAAAAGACTGTCCTTGAAATCTGTGGGTGCCTCCTTCCAGTAGAGATCCCGAGGCTGTTGCACACGGATGACAAACATCCATCAGCTAGCAGAAGCTCCCAAGTGGAAGCAGAGCAGAACTCTTCAAATTGCAGGCGACATCTCTTGTCCTTTACAAGCAAAGTGCAGCAGGAGAGAAATGGCTTCCTAGTCATTTGCATTGGGATCATTTACCGCTCTGTGCTCATCGGCACCCTCTCCACTCAAAATCTTAAATAAAGCATATCTTTACATAGCTGTTGTGAGCAGAGATTAGATGGGATCCTTAGCACCTACGGATTAAAAAACAGTGGCCTCAGTCTGATGTGGTACCCAGCAGATACTGGACCACTGCCAAATATGAGACTTTTAATAAAATGTGCTGAGCACGCTTCCTAGAGGCAGCTATATTTTCTTACTAAATTTCTTCAGTTGCATGAGTTCCTGTGGCATTGAGCTACTTCGTTCACTTCTCTGCAGGCAACACATTCTATTAGAAACATTTGAGTTGTTCCCTTGGCAATTATCCAATACATGCTGGGCCAGACATCAGAATGATGACCTATCTCAGTACTTTGCAACATCACTTACTGACCAAGTGTCCCTTGGAAGTTCAAAGATGGGAAAAGAATGGAGGGAGGCACCCAGTGTTCTCCAGTTGATGAGAGTTGTAGTGGGAAAAATGGGGGGTCCCTCCATTTTTCCCCAGTTGCATTTTTTCCAGGTCCACTACTATGGAAGTGGTGCTATCTGTCTGTCTGTCTATCTATCTATCTATAGATCACAAAGCTCTCTTTTGGTATACATAATAAAACTGTAGATAAAACTCAGCTAAAATCCACAAAACTAACGCATACATTACACATTACATAAAATAATTATCAATGAAACACAGGTAAAATCAATGAATTTTACAAAACAGATGTAAGTCACTAAGTTATATGTCTGGGTAGGCTTGCTGAAGTTTTCAGCAGGCATCTAAAACAATAAAGGAAGGATACGTGCCAGCAATCATGCTGCAGCATTCTGCAATAACTGTAGTTTCTGGATCAATGGCAAGGAAAGCCCTACATTGCAGCAATCCATTATTGAAGTTATCAATGGCTGGACTATTGTGGCCAATACATATTTAGTCCAGGGATGACTGCAGCTTTCATATCAGCCAAAGCTGATGTAGTGAGGGTGCCTGCCTAAAGTGAGGAGGAAAGGAGTCCCAAAGCGTAGGACTCTGCAAAAGCAGGACATTATTTTGCACTTGTAAAAGTGAAGGTTCCACAGATCAAAGCAGACAAATAGGCACAAGGTGATCCATTAAGGAAACTGAACCGAAACAGCTAATATGCCAACTGTGACCTGGTAACAAACTAGCAGCCACTGCAGATCTTTGAGCACAGGTGAAACATGCTGACAGAGTCTCACTCCTCCCAGGAGCCATGCTGCAGCATTCTGTACTAACTGCAGTTTTCAGTTCAGCCACAAGGAAAGCCCCACATGAGAATGTGGGCTCATCCACACTTCCACCTGCCCCACCACTTCCCCCTGCAAAAACCCACTGTTTACCGCTGAATCAGAGCAAACGTCAACTGGGTTTTCTCCAGATGGTTGTTTGCTCTGATTTAGCACTAAAGAGCAGGTTTTCCAGGGGAAAGTGGCAAGACAAAGGCAAAACTGCTCGAATCTATCCCTAGAAAGCATGGGACAAGCAGAAAACCACTCAGACCCATGCTTTCTAGACACAAGGCAAGTGGAAATGTGGACAAGCCCTGTGTTGCAGTAATCCAATCTTGAGCTTCCCAGTGCCCAGACAGCTATGGTCAAGCAATCCTGTGGTAGAAATTTGTTGCCTGTGAGGTGGGTTCTCAAGAAATTATTTGAATTGGGCGGGGGGGGGATCTCAAACAAATTATGGTAATTTGCACTGGGGGGAAAATCTGTTTGCTTAGGAAAATCTTCCGCTGCCCGTAGATCTAACTTGGCATCCTTAGTTTACTTGCATTTAGTAAACAAAGGTAAAAGCCTGAAAACGAACAAGCCTGTGTAATATTGGAATTGAAACTGGCATCCACTCATTGTTCCTAATGAACTTATGAAACAGAAAATACTCCACTGAATAACTTTTTCTTCTAGTTTTTTATTGGTTATAAATAAGCAAGCTCTTTATTTCCATCCCAGGTCACTGCCTGTGTTTACGTTTTGAGGCAACTGTCCTGGGCAAAGTGTGTTTCCTGGGTCTGGCACAGAGATATTATATGGCTTTACATAAAATTTATTCCATTTGATGTTTCTTTTTCTTTTAATTGTTTTGATATGCACATCACACTTAAAGGACATGATAGAAGTATTTAGAACATGTACATAAAAAGAGGATTCTGATCTGCAGTCATTTAGATATGGGTTTTTGTAGGTCATTCCAAGTGCTGTACTGTGACTAGTTCCTCCATTCCATCTCCCATCACTCCCTGAATCCACACCAGGACCTGGACATTCCCTAGCAGTAAGACTTTCACACTGTTTGGTATCAGCTTTAATTCATTCACCATCACCCACTCAACCACAAGCTTCAGAACAGAGATGGCCATTCCTAGTTCCTTGGGTTAACACTTAACATCATCATCACTGTAAGAAATGAGAGAGGCTGTCATATAAAGTGTTATGGGACTTCAGTGGCATTTCTTGGGACATGTTAGGAGGTGTGAGCTATTGACTGCATTTTTTTCTTAGGTTGGTAAAGAAAAAAAAAGGTTACATCTCAACTGCAAGACAGAGTTGCCTTTCTAAACACTAATGCAAAAATAAAGACATCCGCCCCACAAATCATGATGATGCCAAATGATCCGACAACTCATAGAGCTCGAAGGAAAGGCAGCCTACATTTGGAATGAGATCCCTCAAGGGAGGAGGCAGGCAGCAGGGACAACAGAGGCGTGAGCTCAGAAAAGAGGTCTGCGTGACTATGATTAGGAGGCCGCTCATGTTTCCAATGGGAGTATCTCAGATCTGGATTAGCCTGAAGTCCTCAGCCTTCTTCCCCACTTCAAACATTGACACAGTTGTCTCTAATGATCCTTGTCATACTCTATAACAATCAAACTAGGTTGATGAAAGCCTTTGCTAGCAGTAACTGCAGCCACAGAGACCAGAGTTTGCTCTACAGATGGGATGGGGAACCCAGAGTCCAACAGCATCTACAGATGTGGCTCCAAAAATGGGTGGTACCACCTTCTAAGGGGCAGCAGGAGGAGGAAGTTAAAAGCAAGTGGGCGGCAGGGGAGGTACTGGAGGTATAAATGGCTATCAGACTTTGAAAAGCTGGTATCACTGGATCAAGTTCATTGATTTTGTTGAATTAATTAAATTAAATAGTTTTCATTGGAATTTGAATAAATGCACAATTAATGGTTATTCCTTAATGGGTTGTGCACACCGCTATTCTGAACGATGCATTTTATAGGATAGGGGGCACTGGGAATGAGTTTATGGAAACAAGGGGCCAGTGATCCGCAAAATTTGGGAACCACTAATCTAGAAGAACACAGCTCCCATAATTCCTGACCACTGGCCAGGCTGAGTAAGGCCGATAAGGAATCTGATAACATCAGGAGGACCACAGATTTCCCCTCCCCATTCTACAGGAGTTCAAAGAGTTACTCATTATTTCCCAGAATATTCAGATGTCTGAGATTGTCTGGACTCCTGGTCAATGATTACAACATTTCTGCTGAAGTTATCATGTCACAAAGATGGTGGTGAGACAGCAGCTGAAGGACACGATAACTGCAGATACGTAGGAAAAACAGCTAGTTGTCCATTGGGTAATGAGGTTACCCTCTACAACGAGGTCCCAACTAGTTAAACAAACTATTTATTTGGTAGATCTATATGCCAGTCTACAGTGCAAGTCTCCCAGGTTGGGGTGGATTTTGTGAATGTTGGCTGTCTTAAGATCCAGGGAGGCTCACGTGGTTAGAGGCAGCCCCCCCCCCCAATAGCCGGTCCCTGGCCTGTTTTTTACACTGGGGACTGAGGTAGGGCTAGGGGAAACATCCCATGGTGCCTAGAAGAGCTACAAGGCTTTGCAACCACAGGTTGATTCATCTTGGGTCAGGACATGGATGTGGAAGAAGAGGAGGAGACAGTAATGGAGGTCAAGAGTAGAAAAATAAACTGTTTCCACACCGGGAAGGTGACACTCTTGTCAACAACAGTCTGTACCAAAGAGGAGTTGGCTGGCTTTTCCACTCTGTAATAAATTAGCAATTAGCCCCAAGGTCCACATCAATGTAAACCTGATTGAACCGAACGTCCAGGGAGTCACATATTAGATTTACATGGTGGAAAAGCACATCAAGGAAAGCAACCCTCATTATTAAATGTCCCTGCAGCACAAGCCACCTCCGAGGACAGGCTTCTTCCCGCTGAACGGATTGGGAAAAAATGCTTTCAGAAGCTGTACACATCTTTCTTCATCTGCCCTAAATGAAATTATTTAGCACTTGACAATTACACAGTCAAGGGAGCCAGGATTTACTGAAACATAAAGATGCCACCAATAATTTATCTGCGAGGGAGGGGGCCACACAAGGGGAACAGCAGAGCGGTTATCTCGAGCAGCTTGTAAACTGTATCTGAACCACAGCTTATAAGCAGAGAACAAGAGCCATTTGCAGCCACAGCAAGCTCCCGATTGCTGGCTGCACACTCGCCATAGGCATGGATTGCAAGACAATCACAAAAGCTGGAGAGATCACACAAGACATGTGGTCACACCAGGGGAGTAAACCAGCTTGCCTGGTCCTGGTTTAGGGTAATTTTCTGAAGTGTTGGCTCATAGGGCTTTGCATCCATCCATCCCCTTCATGGATCTGTATCCAGAAGTTCACCTGTACAGAGACAAGTGGGCTAGCCATTGTCATCACTCCTGTTGCCCTCCATGGCTGCCCTGTACTCATGGTGGTTCTAAAATATGTGAGATACAAATTAAAGGTAAAGGGACCCCTGACCATTAGGTCCAGTCATGACCGACTCTGGGGTTGCGGTGCTCATCTCGCATTATTGGCCGAGGGAGCCGGCATACAGCTTCCAGGTCATGTGGCCAGCATGACAAAGCCGCTTCTGGCGAACCAGAGCAGCACACAGAAACGCTGTTTCCCTTCCCGCTGTAGCGGTAGCTATTTATTGACTTACACTTTGACATGCTTTCGAACTGCTAGGTGGGCAGGAGCTGGGGCCGAGCAACGGGAGCTCACCCCGTCGCGGGGATTCGAACCACCGACCTTCTGATCGGCAAGCCCTAGGCTCTGTGGTTTAACCCACAGCGCCACCCGCATCCCTGAGATGCAAGTTAATGACTCCTAAATGATCCCTTGCCCTACAGAAGTAACTAGCATAGGTTTGCTTTGCTTTGCGTAGATACAGCCTCCCCACCCCCTCTCTCAGGTGTCCTGCATTAACCTAAGAACTGATTTTCTGGATCACAGTTATCATCTATACTATTTGCCACCTTGTCTCCAGGTGCAATTGAAGTTTGTCAAATTTAAATTCCTAAATAGGTTCAGCATCATCTGTACTCCCCTGGACAGAGGCCCTTCTCTGTCTCCATCACTGGCTGGAGTGGGGTCAGTGGGAACAAGGGAGGGGATGACTTTCTGTGTGGCAGCATCCACCTTGTGGAACCCCCCTGGCCCACCACACAGAATCTTCCCCGACAGGTGAATACTTTAGCTTGGCCATGTCTCCCTCTTACATTTTTGGGTACCTCTGCTCCACTGCTCTCTCATCAGTTTAATGTATAAAATCATAGAAGGTGGAAGAAACCCCAAGGACCCTGCAATGGAGGAACCACAGCTAAAGAACCCCTGACAGATGGGCCACCATCTTCTATTTAAAAACCTTCAATGAAGGATAGTCCCGCACTGTCCAAGGTAGCCCATTGCATTGTTGAACCACTCTTACTGCCTTGCTTAGGCAGTTTGTATTACTGAAATAATGTTTGGGGCTGCCTTGACTCTTCCTGATGCAACGAAAAGGGAGAGCAGAAGCCTATAATAAATAAATCAACACATTATAGTCACTGGCTCCTTCTAGCCTCATTAATGCAGCTGCTTTGACACCCACCACAGTGCATTAGAAATCCAGATCAGCCCAGAATGACTCCTCCTTCTTGGGCATCCGCAGACAGCTGGGACACTAAAGGCCCTCAGTGGTGGGTTGCCCTCATCTGCATTCTTCCCAAAGGGACCAATAAACATCCCAGACCAAAGCGCACCCCAAGCCAGGTACCAGAGTCAGCACCAAAGTGGGCTGGCTGCTTCGCTCTTGGACACCAAAGACAGCTTGAATGCTGAGCCAGCAGGTGCTCCGGAGGTGGAAAGGTACTTAGGGAGATTAAAGTGCTCAACAAGCAGCATCTTGGCCACAGATCCTTAAATCACTCTGATGCCTCCAGGTTGCGGAAATGGCTAGAGTTTAAAATGGATGGAATAATTCCCAAAGAGGCATTGCAGAGAAGCTGGCCTGGGAAGGAGTGGGGAGAGAAATTGGCTGTCATTTCTCCCCAGCAAGGGAAGGCTATTTCAGACCACTGACCCAAGCAAAGTTATCTCTTCAGCAGTATCAGAAAAGGAAATATTCACAATGCTAGACCTGCAGCAGGCAATGATCTGGCTGGCTGTCCCATCTATGCAAATGCATTGGCTCTTAAGTTCTGAGCATTTCCCCCCAACAACAGCACCTAGTGCCTCTCGTCCCTCTCGGGGGGCACCCTTCCTCCACACCATCTCCCTCCAGACATGCATTTTTATAAATGCAGCAAATGAATTCAGCATGCAATGGAATGATTGCATGAACAGGATGCTTTTATTTTAATCGGTGTTCAGCTTCTCAAGCTGTTGATTGCTTTTATACTTCAAGGAATTTCGTATTTTTAAACACCACACACACCAGATTCCCCTTCCCCTTTTAACTGCATAGATGTTCTAAGGATGCTTTGTCTGGCTGTTTTAATTTTTGATTATGTGAACTACTTTGTGTGCGCGTTTAAATGCAGGGTATACATTTTTAAACAGATACAGAAGTAATCTCATGTGGTTCTCCCAAGTGAGATCAAATAAAGCCCAGTTTCAAAATACCAGGAATTCCCTGGACATTAAAGAGGCATAAGAACATGAGAAGAGCTTGCTGGGTCAGGCCAATGGCCCATCTAGTCCAGCGCCCTGTTCTCACAGTGGCAAAAGAGATAACTGTGCGAAACCAGAAGCAGGATTCGAGCACAAGAGCCCTCTCCCCTCCTGCAGCTTCTAGCAACTGGTATTCAGAAGCATTGTTGCCTCCAGTTTTGGAGGCAGAACATACTAGTCATTCTGGCTAGTAGCCCTTGATAGCCCTCTTCTCCATGTATTTGTCTAATCCTCTTTTGAAAACCATCTAGATTAGTGGCCATCACTGCCTCCTGTGGGAGGGAGTTCCATAATTTAACTATGTGCTGCATGAAGGAATTATTTCCTTTATCTACCCTGAATCTTCCAACATTCAGCTTCATTGGATGTTCACAAATTCTAGTGTTATGAGAGAGGGAGTTGTAGAGCCTTCTGGAGTGGCTTACAAAGATCAATACAAAATATGGTTTCTAATCCAAACATGGCATTAGGAACATAAGAAGCTGCCTTAGGCTACTAACCCATCCAGTTCAGTATCATCTACTCTGGACTGGACATGGCCGCACCTGGATTTCTTTCAGTTCTCAGGGTCTCCTCCTGCCCATCACTAGCTGTTCAGGGTGAAAGGCTTCTATATTGCAAATCCTCCCTCTCCACAGTGATCTGCTAACAGAAGATCAAAGAGGAGGAGAAATGTACCAGAAGAGAAGTAGATTTGGATTCCTTGGAAATATGCAAAAATTGTCCATGCAGTTGCAATTGCATGCATATAATTTTTGGGAAGCCACTGCATTTTGAATATTCAGGGTTTGAATAAGCTGTAAGGCAGGGTTTGGAGTTCAGATGTGCATTACCATTGTTTGCATTATTCTGCTGGGATTAGCAGAGTCTCCCCCCCCCACTTTTGCACAATCAAAAGAAAGAAACTGATTCTGCCCCATTTTTAATCCCAGTTCACCCACTATGTGAATACAGCCTTTGATGGCTTTTTAATGGAGTAACGTGGCTGTTAGGCTGAAAGGGGTTCCCCACCCGCTTTGAAGACTGTGGAACACCTTCTGCTTCATACTGGCAGAACCTACATTACTCAAATTTCCATTCTGGGAAGCACAGCCTTCGCATAAACATCCAGTTCTTCCCCATTTCCCTGCTGGATGCTGCCACTTGGAAGGGCTGAGTCCAAAAGCCCTGCAGAGAGCGAGGTCCTGCTGAGATGTATCTGGAGAGCAGAGGCACAACATGGCCCAGAATGAAGGGAAATGGGAAACATGCCATTGCACACCCAACCAAACCTTGTCACCAGAAAACAGATTTCCTGTGTGAAGAAGCATTTCAACTACTCTTGCCTAGTAGGAGCCTGTCCATTATTTGCAGGAACTTCATCTCATGGGACTCTGTTCCTCTTAAAATATACTTGTTCTGTGTGGGTTTCTATTTCTATTTAAATGAAAGGCATGTCTCATAGAATCATAGAATTGTAGAGTTGGAAAGGACTCAAACTCCCCACAATGCAGGAATAACAGCTGAAGAATCCCTGGCAGATGGCCATCCAACTTCTGCTTAAAAGCCCCCAACCAAGCAGAGTCCACCACCTTCCAAACATCACACACACACACCCTGGTCGACAGCTCAGGGTACTGCTGGATTGGCATTCGCCCTGGTGTTCCTGCCAAGCACAAAGGGCACCCAGAAGGACACATGTAAATGCAACATACATGATATAAATATGATAAAGGGTCTTCCTTTTATTTTCTCTCTCTTTCTCTCTTTGTCTTTCTCTCTTCTCTTTTATCTCTTGCTTTTTTATTTTTTGCTTTTTTATTATTCTTGTTCTGTAGACTAGTTTAATTCTTACTGTATTTTACATTGAAAATTTTCAATATTTTTTTCTAAAGAAATGCAAAGTAGCCTCACATTAGAATGGGAACTAAGGGTGGTATCCAGCTAAGTGTTACTCAGAATGGACTCACTGAAATTAATGGACATGACTATGTTGGGTCCATTCATTTCAAGAGGTCTACTCTGGGTAAAGCATAATTGAACACCACTCTAAATCTCTCTCCCCACCCCCAATCCCTATGTGCTATAAGATCTCTTTGCCCATCAGGAAACTGTGACTTCCTTTTAAAATACTAATAACCTACCTGGAGATGTTGTGTATGCAGTGATGGAGTTAGCTGCATGGGAGCCTGGAGCGGCAGCGGGGGGGGGAGCTGTGCGGGGGGGGGAGATCCGCCACACACTGCAGCATCAGGTGGTGGGGAGAACCCCCCGCAGTGTGCCTTTTCATCACACACACACCGGGTGACACCCAGGGTGGGCCACCTCCACTGCCCCGACTTCCTATTCCCCTGCTTCCAAGGGAGTCCATCTCACTGTCAAATTGCTCTTACTGTCAGAAACATTCTTCCTAATTCTTCCATAAGGAAAAAGTTTGCTTTTAGAGTAGGGCTGGATAACATTTTTCTACTGTTACCCAACTCTCTGAGAGACAAATAATAACAGCAGGTATCACCACCCCACTCTCTCTCAGGTGCATTCCTGGCTGCACACACAGGACACAGACAGTTGAAAATTAAATATCTTTTTAAAGGTGCTTGTGCACAAATAGGCATATACTTGTAAGCCTGCTCAGAACATTTGGTGGGAAGTACTAATTGAGAGGGGGACACGGGTGGCACTGTGGGTTAAACCACAGAGCCTAGGGCTTGCCGATCAGAAGGTTGGAGGTTTGAATCCCCATGACGGGTTGAGCTCCTGTTGCTTGGTCCCTGCTCCTGCCAACCTAGCAGTTCGGAAGCACGTCAAAGTGCAAGTAGATAAATAGGCACCGCTCCAGCAGGAAGGTAAACGGTGTTTCTGTGTGCTGCTCTGGTTCGCAAGAACTGGCTTAGTCATGCTGGCCACAGGACCCGGAAGTTGTACGCCAGCTACCTCAGCCAGTAAAGCGAGATGAGCGCCGCAACGCCAGAGTTGTCTGCGACTGGACCTAATGGTCAGGGGTCCCTTTACCTTTACCTTTACTAATTGAGAGGAGGGCACAACAACAAACATTATTAGTGCATTGCCCATTAGTGTGGACAGCAAACAGGGAGATTTCAGAGGCATGAACTTAAAAAAGCTTGCGTGTGGACAAAGGTGCACTAAAACACACATGAAAACAGACACATGCATGCATGGATGCCATAGGATTGTATCCTACTAAATTTTATTCTGAGTATTCCCACCAAAACAAAAGGATCTAACTTAGTCATGTTCAATTTGTCCTTGCTGTGTAGGAGTACAGCCCCCAATGGCTCACCCTCGGTTCCTCTGGCCTGGTACATACCCTCCAACATTTCTCTGATGAAAATAGGGACGTCCCATTCTATAATGATAATTTTACTATTTATACCCCACACATCTTACTGGGTTGCCCCAGTCACTCTGGGAAGTCCTAACATATATAAAAGTATAGTAAAACATTAAACTTTTTTTTTTTAAACCCTTCCCTATGCAGGATTACCTGCAAATGGCTCAGGGGTCGGATAACTCCATATTCTCCAACATTCCTCCAAGGAAAATAGGGACATCCTAAGGAAACGTGGGACATTCCAGGATCAAAACAGAAACCAGGACGGCTTCTCTAAATCAGGGACGTCCCTGGAAAATAGGGACACTTGGAGGGTCTGCTGGTACACAACCCTAATCTGCTTCTTTGTGGGCACAAAGGGCCTTTTGTGTATACACACACATGCAGCCTTGACAGATCAGACTAAAAGTCCTTTCAAGAGTGTTTACAGCAAAGGGATTGGGCAGGGGAAGAGAAAGAGAAAGAGTCTGTTAATTGCAACTACTGTACTGGTCATTGGCCTGACTGTCTGCAGTGTTGATAGGACTGAGGACCACACCAGGACTGAGTGCTAAAGAGAGAGAAGGAGAGGTACAGGGTGTCTTCAGCTAGGCCTGTACGGATGGCTCCCTGCAGCAGGTCTCATAACACATTTCAGAAATAACTCGCAACAAACAGCTTCATCCTGCCCAGTTAACAACAGTGCCATGCAGCTCCAGACAGTCATTAAGGCACACAACACAGCAAGCCTATTAAATTGCTTTCTGTTTAGAGGCAACTAAGAGGCCCCCAAAGTGTCTAGAACAAAGGTCAGCAGTAACTGGACAAAGCAGTTTATTTCCATGGGATAAAAAGGAAATCCCCAAATATTTGTATGTCCAGTAGGCTGGTAAAGAGAAAATATTTCAAAACAGATTAAACTCTTTTAAAATTTGCATAGAACAATAGTCTGGCTCCGATAAGCTAAATTTAGCCTTGACTAAGCCCCATTGAAAGCTATAGAGTATACGTTAATAATAATAATAATAATAATAATAATAATAATAATAATAATAATAATTTATTATTTATACCCCGCCCATCTGGCTGGGTTTCCCCAGCCACTCTGGGCGGCTTCCAACAGAAACATTAAAATACACTAATTTCTTAAACATTAAAAGCCTCCCTAAACAGGGCTGCCTTCAGATGTCTTCTAAAAATCTGGTAGCTGTTTTCCTTTTTGACATCTGATGGGCAGGCGTTCCACAGGGCAGGCACCACCACCGAAAAGGCCCTCTGCCTGGTTCCCTGCAACTTGGCTTCTCGCAATGAGGGAACCGCCAGAAGGCCCTCAGAGCTGGACCTCAGTGTCCGGGCAGAACGATGGGGGTGGAGACGCTCCTTCAGGTATACGGGACCAAGGCCGTTTAGGGCTTTAAAGGTCAGCACCAACACTTTGAACTGTGCTCGGAAACGTACTGGAAGCCAATGTAGATCTTTCAAGACCGGTGTTATGTGGTCTCGGCGGCCGCTCCCAGTCACCAGTCTAGCTGCCGCATTCTGGATTAGTTGTAGTCTCCGGGTCACCTTCAAAGGTAGCCCCACGTAGAGCGCATTGCAGTAGTCCAAGCGGGAGATAACCAGAGCATGCACCACTCTGGCGAGACAATCCGCAGGCAGGTAGGGTCTCAGCCTGCGTACCAGATGGAGCTGATAGACAGCTGCCCTGGACACAGAATTGACCTGTGCCTCCATGGACAACTGTGAGTCCAGAATGACTCCCAGGCTGCACACCTGGTCCTTCAGGGGCACAGTTACCCCATTCAGGACCAGGGAGTCCTCCACACCTGCCCGCCTCCTGTCCCCCACAAACAGTACTTCTGTCTTGTCAGGATTCAACCTCAATCTGTTAGCCGCCATCCATCCTCCAACCGCCTCCAGGCACTCACACAAGACCTTCACTGCCTTCACTGGTTCTGATTTGAAAGAGAGGAATACCAAGTGTGGTATTCCTCAGGGTTCAATTTATCCCCTGTGGGGTTCACTTTATCCCAGGGGGTCTGCATAACCCGCCAAGTTTTTTTTGGGGGGGGGGGTGTCCATTGCACCATTTACAGAACAAAAACTACCAAAGATATATCAGAAATTTCAAAAGTAGGGGGTCCATGGCTTGGCTTTTGAAAAAATAAAGGGGTCCAAAGTACCATACTTTTCCATGTATAACAACCCCCTGTATAAGGCACCCCCTCCAGCTTCAGAAAAGAGGGGAGTTGTTGAGCTTTTTTAGGGGGGATTGCCGTAAATCGCTCACCCGTCTGATCTGCGCTGCCGCACCCACATCCCACAAAAGCTGTTCCCTCACCAGAAGAAGCCGCCAATCGCCCGCCCATTAGCCACAGCGACAGCAAATCAACACCAACCCTTGTTGCACCCACCAATAACAGGCACACAGCTAGCGGAAGCAAACAATCCCATGTCACCAATATGCACTGACTGTGTATAAGGACCCCCCCCCCCCCCCGCACACACATTTTTAAACTTAATTTCCTAAGAAGAAAAAAACCCTCGTCTAATACACAGAAAAGTGTGGTAGTTAGAAAATTGGGAACCACTGCCCTATGCTATTTAACATCTACACGAAACTGCTGGGTGGGGTTCAACTTTCTAAACATCTGGCTCAGATTTTCTAAACATAAATATGTGTAGCAGCACTGAAAAGAGAAGAGTAAATGTGCCTACCTGGTGTCAATAGGCAGGGAGTTCCAAACTGTGGGTGTTGCCACACTAAAAGATTGAGTTCTTACAAATGTAGAATGGGGTACATTGTGGCACCTGTAGCAGAGCTAGTTCCGCAGATCAAAGCCACTGAGCGGACATACATGGAGTAAGGTAGTCACACAGGTAAACTGGTCCCAAATGGTTAAGGGCTTTCTCTACTAATAGCAACACCTTCAGCTAGGTCTGGTAGCAAATCAACAATCAGTACAGATCTCTGAGCACAGGTGTTACATGCTGGCAAGGCCTCACTCCTGTCAGCAATTGTGCTGCAGCATTCTGCACTCATTGCAGCTTTCAGACCAAGCACAACGGAAGCTCCACATAGATTGCATTGCAGCAAGTTAAATTATTGTTAATGGTGCCTGCTTGTTGCACTGAGCTCTGCCACCGGGCAGCATATGAACCTGCCTTTCCTTCCGTCGCTTAATCCATCTGTCTCCTTTGGTTGCTTTTGAAAAGCCTGGTGGAAAAGGTCTTTCTCAACATCCTGCGACCTGAGAGCCTTTAAAGAAAAATATATTTATTTTAACTGCAGCTGCTGGGGATTGAACCTGGGACCTTCTGCATGCACTGCATGTGCCCCACCAGAGGCGGATTTAGGGGAGCACAACCAGTTCCATCACACTGGGTGAAGAGCCTTGGGGGTGCCACAACTGTGATGTAGAATGGAAGGCGAGAGGCAGAGCAGAAGGGCATCAAAATTAGGCATCGCTCAGGGCGCTGCTGGAATTTAAGACCCCAAGGTCTGCCACTGCTCTTCTTTAATGCTGCAAATAGTTTGTGGGACTGAGCACTTCCTCTGATGAAGCCTTCTGGTGGAAAGCAGGTTGCAATCTAGCTCCTTGCCTAGCTCTCTGGGGACTCTCTCTCTCTCTCCACCTCTCCCATTAATACAAAAGGCCAATTGCTCTGGCAGGTGCAATGTCATTTTGCCATTTACATGATGTATTAGGGTGGTCTTCCCGCAGACATGAAGAAAAATGGATCTGGCAAAATATTTATACGTTCGCGTGACTGGGAAAAAGCCAAGAGCCCGCCTCTTATGTTTATTCAGCAGCCACGGCCAATGGGGAATCTTGATAACCTTAGAAATTTTGCTGCAGCTATGAACTATTCAACAGGAACCTCCAAAAGGCATTGGAGGGGGCAGAGGGTGGCAGGTGGGGTGCTTTCCCCCAATTATAAAGCTACTTATCTATTTCAGTGCATGGAAATTCAGAGTCTCCAGCAGTTTTCTAGTCAACAGGAGGTCAGAAGATCTTTCTGAAGGTAGATCCATTATATGTAAGACACATGATTTCCCCCCCACCCCCCACAAAAAAAAAATCTAGGAAGTATAGTTTTCCCCTCACAGAACTACATTTCCCAGCATCTTTAACAAACAACAGTTCTCATAATTTTTTAGAGGGGAAACCAACCTGAGTGGCTTTAAAATACAATTAGACAAATTCATAGAAGATAGAGCTCTTGATAGCTATTAGCCATGATGGCTACGCTCTGCCTCCACAGTAGGGGGCAGCAATGCTTCCATGCAGGAAACCACAGAAGGGGAGATCTGGTTGGCTATTGTGACAATGGGATGTTGGACTAGATCAAGCACCCCCAAACTGCGGCCCTCCAGATGTATTGGCCTACAACTCCCATGATCCCTAGCTAACAGGACCAGTGGTCAGGGATGATGGGAATTGTAGTCCAAAACATCTGGAGGGCCGAAGTTTGGGGATGCCTGGGCTAGATGGGTTATTGGCCTGATCCAGCAGACTCTTCTTTTTTAATATGTATACATTTTTATTGATTTTTGCATATATTTTCCAAACAGAACATCTCATCTCATCTTATACATCATTTGGCTATTTTAGCCTAAGACTTCCATCAACCACATCTAATGGTTTTCAAACCTCCTCTTTTAATCTTACATTTATTGCCCTAACTATTACTTTTCATAGTCAATAACAGCAGACTCTTCTCATGTTCTTATGTCCTTACTGATGCTCCCATTGGCACACTGCAGCTTGGAGTCACCACTACTGCCTCTCTGGGATCAACTGAGGGCCTCCTAACCTAGGTAGCTGAGCCCTAGCAGCGCTGCTGCAAAGATCTCCCTGCCCTAGTCCATAAGGAGCAGGCAAGGGTAGGTTGTAGAATACGTCCTTCCATCTCCCCCCTCCCTTGGTCTGCTCTCCCAATTATCCCACAAAGAACAGAATATAGAACACAGCATAATTCTCTTAAAGTTGTCACTCAATTAAATCATTCTCAGTTCACTCATTATCTTAGTTGGTTAATCAAGTTTGCATAAACCCAAGACGGAGGCAAATTGTCAAGATAGCAGCATGGGGAATACCTTCATGCACAACACCCCTGTTGTTGTGTTGCTGGAGAGACTGTGAGGATCAGTGGTATTCAGTGCATGGCCTGTGGGCCACATCCAGACCTCCAAGCTACAAGAAGCAGCCTGCTAGCTCCTGTGGTTTCATCTCCCTATTGGCTCCGGAAACAGAGCCACTTCATTTCTCAGTTAGGAGGGATGGTTTACCTGCATTCTTAGCACTAAGCACAATGCTAAAATCTGAGGCAAAGCCTAATTGCTCTTTTAGGCTATTTTCAAGCACCCCAGTGCTGGAGTGGAGCAGGGCAGGGGAACTCTGCATTATGCTTTGTGCACAAAAAGGGCTAGATGCCCCTGGTGGAGCGAGAGTGCAACTGCAATGACTGGTATACAGAGGGCAACCCAGTGGAACTCAGCTTCCAACAGGAACTGACCAGTCGACCAGCCAAAAGCACCTGAAAAACCCACTGATATTATCACACACACACATACACCCCTTGCTACTGTGACCTCCCATCTTCTAGCATCACCATGGAGGTACAATTATGTTTTCTTCTTCTCTTTTTCTTTTTTGGCTGCTGCTTGCCTGCTCCCCACCATGCTTCAGGACTAAGCATGCAGGCATTACCTTTGGGATAATCCAACACAAGGATGTGGGGGTGGGGTGGGAGCGAGCTTTTCCAGCCCAAGGGTCACATTCCCTCCTAGCAACCTAGATTTACAGCTTAGGTTTAGGCTACTTGAAGGACAATATTCTCCCATACGAACCTGCCTGAGCTCTGAGAACTTTGGGGGAGACCCTCCTCTAAGCCCCACCACTCTCACAGCCATGCTTGGTGGAGACATGGGAGAGGGCCTTCTTGGTGGTGGCTTCTCCTAGACCAAGGGTTGGCAAGGTTTACCTCGCCCCTGGGCCGGTTCTCTCCAGCAGAGATCCCTCTGTGGGCTGGATTGTGCGTGCGTATGAGCATGCGCACACATGATTTCCAGCGTCTGTGTCTGTGCAGACATGACTTCCGGCACAATTTTTGGCATCTGCATCTGTGCAGACACGATTTCCAGTGCTGCAGAAGCAAGTACCCACACCACGCTGTGCTGATTTAGCGCAGCGCGCGAGGACTTGCCAAGCAGGCGGCTCGGTTCGGGGGCAGTTTGGGGGCCGGTTAAACGACCCCCCATGGGCTGCTTGTGGCGCATGGGCCTTGGGTTGCCTACCCCTGTCCTAGACTTTGTAACTCCCTTCCTAGAGAAGCCAGACTGGCTCCCTCGTTGCTGCGCTTCTGCCAGCAGGTGAAGACTGTTTTATTCCGACAGGCCTACAAAGGGCTATAATAGCACTGTGCTGTTTTTACTATCTGTATATTAATAAAGTTGGTTTTGATTTGATGTTCATTCCTTTCAACCATTGTCTTTTATACGTTTTTAACATTTTGTATTTTATCTGTTTTGTTTTAATTCGTGTAAGCTGCCTTGAGCCCTGGTCTGGGGGAAAGGCAGGGTAATGATGATTTTGTGGCAAAGTCTCCTGGGCAGCCAAAATATCAGCAACAGTCCAGACATGCCTACGTCAGAATTCCTGCATTGCAGGGACTAGATGACCCTTTGGGTTCCTTTCAACTCTACAATTCTATGATTCTGCCCTTCCCAATACTAGGCTTGTCTCTGATATGTAGACTGGAATCCCCTCCAGGCAGGGACCCTTCACCGTTTTTGTCCTGTGTCCTTCTACAGAGTCCAGCACCACAACCAACAATCGAGGAATATTTAGCGAGTTATTTAGCACTAGGAGCCAGAGAAATACCCACCAGCCCTACCACGGGGCAAAGGCAGCCCAGCAGGGCCTAGAAATGGACAGCAAATCCTCCAGCCAGCCTTTGCTCAGCCAGGAGGGCCAGGGCAGCCTCTCATCATCCCAATTACTCTGCTGGAGAACAGATCAAGGAAAGACCGTGGAGGAGGCACAAGCTTTGTTCCCAAGCATCTGGCAGTTTCCTTTTCTTGCAGAAGGTGAGAAATAATAGGGCGGGAAGTGGGAGGCTTTTCCAAACACATAATCAACTCCCCTGGCCTGATTGATACTTGCAGGGTCTCACACAGAACAGGGCAAGGAAAAAGGCTGGCTGCCTCTTCTCCCTGCAGGCCCCATTCTCTGCTTTGCTTTGAGTGTGCGTCGCCATGCCAGAGAGCAAGGGGCATCCCAAGCACTTCTGAGTCAATCTGCAACTGAAAACAAGTGTGTCCAAGTGCATGGAATGGATGCCTTGCTGGGAGCCACATCTCAGAGGCAGAACACTTGCTTGTCGGGCAGGTGCATCTATGCCGTTGAGAGCAGAACTGGGAGAGCCCTTTCCTGTCCTCAGACCTTGGAGAAGAGAGCAACCAAAATGATCCAGAGTTGCAGTGTTTGAGACTTAGTGATGTAGAGAAAAGGTGAGAGGTGACATTAGAAGTTTCTAAGATTATGCATGCCATGGAGGAAGTAGAGAAAAGTTTTTCTCCCTCTCTCATGACACTAGAATTCCTGGCTATCCAATGAAGCTGGATATTGGGAGTGTTGTGTATTAAAGTAATAGCACTGCCAAGTATGTATTGTAACATAGAGTTTATTGTATTGTATTGCAGAGTTTATTTGAATGCATAAGTTCCAGCGGGAACGTATATCATTTGCTGGTTCAGAGTGCAGGATTTGGATCCGCTGCTGGATTGGTTTACGCTGGAGGGAATCCTTGCCATTGGTTCCCGCCAAAATGTATCTTTTCCCTGCTAGTTCTCTGTTACTATATAAGTCCCAGTTTTCCCCATTCCCTGTGTTCTGGCTCTTACTTGTTCTTTGAAGTAAAGAGATGTTGTACCAGATCCTTGCCTCCTGCTTCTTATTTGCACTGAGCTGAAATCACTGAAGACCCACTACACAACAGGGAGATTCGGGACTGATAAATGGAAGAACTTCACGCAGAGCATAATTAAACTACGGAACTCTCTCCCACAGGAGGCAGTGATGGCCACCGACTCAGATGACTTTAAAAACGTGACTGTTTGGTGTTCCCTCAGCCAGCCTTGTGTTCACATGAAAGCATCCACAATCAGACAGAAGAATCAAATGTGGAAGCACTAAAACGTTTGCAAGTGAATGGCATCTAGGAGCCCACGTTTCAAATCCCCCCCCCCTCAGACAGGAAGCTCACTGGGTGACCTTGGGCCAGTCATTGCCTGTCAGTGTAGCCTACCTCACAGGGTTGTTGTGGGGATTAAATGAGGAGGGGAAGAAATATGTACACCACATACATAAATGTAAAAGTATTGTGTCAATGACAGGTTGCAGAAGACACCCACAAAGCAGCATTTATCTGAACGAACTTCAGGTGTACTTGCAACAGAACAAAGTTGTTCCCCTTTGTAAGTTTTGAAACCAGATTCTGAAGTCTTGAAATTATGGGCTCATCCACGCTTACCTTTCCTCTGCATTTCATATATATATATATATATATATATATATATATATATATATATATATAATTTTTATTAGTTTTCCACATTTTTGTACATATTATCTTTCACATATTTCCAATTCCAAGGTTCCCTGAACCTTCCTACTTCCTCCCCTCCCTCCCATGGGTTCTTGAATTTAAAATTAATATTTTTTTTTTCATATTATATTTTTTCCAACCATTATGCATCCCTAATTTATCATAGTCAAACATTACAAATGTCATTACAACACTACCAATGCTTGGTTTTTTTAATCTTTCCGTCAGTTTCACGATTTCTGCATAGTCAATCAATTTCGTCTGCCATTCTTCCTTTGTTGGCAATGTTTCTTCTTTCCATTTTTGGGCTAGCAGCATTCTCACCGCCGCATTTCTAGGTACAGGTCCAAGCTTTTCAGGTCAGTGTCCGACAGCTTTTTTTTCTGCCGTGGTGCTTTCCCCACAAAAACCTGCTATTTACTGCTGAATTGGAGCAAGCTGCCATTGGCTCTGATCCAGCAGCAAAGATCAGGTGTTCTTGAGGAAAGCAGCAGGGCAGGGCTTGGGAACAAACTGGTAGAGTATGGGACTGTGCCTAGGAAACGAGGGGCAAGAGGTAACCGTGGGTGAGCCCTATGACAGCAGGTTCACTTTCCTGTTTACTTTTCTTTAATGAAATCAGAGCCTCATTAAAATTCCTCAACTAAGTAACCCCAGCCTAATTCGACTCTCTCTCGCTTTTTTCCATTAACATTTAATCATTCTTTTCTGAACAGTATGACTGTTTGGTGTTCCCTCAGCCAGCCTTGTGTTCACATGAAAGCATCCACAATCAGACAGAAGTATCAGCGTGGAAGCGCTAAAAAACGTTTGTGAGTTAATGACATCTACCCCAAACTTATTAGCAATTCACTCACCGCCTCCCCACCTCTCCCCCGACGGCTTCTCCGTGGTGTCAGCAAACACTGGCAATTACTGAATTAGGAGGAGACGTCTTCAAAAACCACTTTTGCTTTGCATTACCTTGCCCTTATATCATCCACTTCCTTGCCTGAATGCTAAAATCGCAACGGCATGTCCATTCGGAAAGAGGCTCGTTTGCGAAAAGAGCGGAAAGTTTAGCTTTCCAAATCCAAATGAGGTCTCTCTAGAGTAACAATTAACATTTGATTCCAGTTTCACAGGCAACAGCTAGAGCTGAAATCTCTCTCTCACACACACACACAATTTCAAGGTGTTACTATTAGTATATAACACCCTTAACAACTTGGGACTGGTTTACCTGCAAGATTGCCTTACTCCATAGACACCCACTAGACTGCTTCGATTGGCAGAACTGGCTGGCACTATTACAGCTGCCACATAAGAACATGATATTTTAGTGTAGCAGCATCTACACTTCGGAACTCCCCGCCTATTGATATCAGGCAGGCACCTTCACTGTACTCTTTTGGGTGCCTGCTAACAAACATATTTTGTCTAGACAAGCCTATGCAGTCTTTTAGAAAGCTGGTGCAAGTTTTAATCTGTTTTTAGTTATTTAACTTAGAGTTGTTGATTTTTCTTATTGATAAATTTGCTCTTTTTTCTCCATAAACCACTTTGAAGTTTTCTTTACAATCAAGAGGTGTATAAATTTTACAAAATAAATAAAATATCCCTGTCTCCCCTTCCTCAACTGCACCTCCCAATCCTTCCTTGATTACTTGCCTCCTCCTACAGACCCTCCTCTGGGGTCCATCCTGGGCTCAGCTCCTAATGGAAGCTATTTTTAAAGGTCTTTTTCAAAGACACATGTCAGTCACTCAAAATGTTTCTAGAAAGGCTGTCTCTTTAGGTGCAGACATGTCTCCCAGTACCCTAAAGTTTGACAAAACCCTATGATCTGCTTCATGAAGCTGCCAGTTTCCCCACGATAATTTTTATGATTAATATCAGAAATTGTATATGCATGCACAATTCCTTCCCTATATTCACATATATTTTTCTCCCCTTGTAGACAGAAATGCATTCAGGGAAAACCTATCTCCCAGACAGCAGCAGAATTAGCATCAAAAAGGGCCAGACCAGTATCCTAGTTGATGCAATGCGCTCTACATGGGGCTACCTTTGAAGGTGACTCGGAAACTACAACTAATCCAGAATGTGGCAGCTAGACTGGTGACTGGGAGTGGCTGCCGAGACCACATAACACCAGTCCTGAAAGAACTACATTGGCTCCCAGTACATTTCCGAGCACAATTCAAAGTGTTTGTGATGACCTTTAAAGCCCAAAACCAGGCATATGCAAACTCAGCCCTCCAGATGTTTTGGGACTACAATTCCCATCATCCCTGACCACTGGTCCTGCTAGCTAGGGATCATGGGAGTTGTAGGCCAAAAACATCTGGTGGGCCAAGTTTGCCTATGCCTGCCCTAAACGGCCTCACCCCAGTATATCTGAAGGAGTGCCTCCACCCCCATCGTTCAGCCCGGACACTGAGGTCCAGCTCCAAGGGCCTTCTGATGGTTCCCTCACTGTGAGAAGCCAGGTTACAGGGAACCAGGCAGAGGGCCTTCTCAGTAGTGGCGCCCACCTTGTGAAATGCCCTCCGATCTGCTGTCAAATTAAAAAACAACTACCTGACTTTTAGAAGACATCTGAAGGCAGCCCTCTTTAGAGATTTTTTTAATGCTGTTTTAGAATATTTTATAAGCGCTGTAAGCCAGCCAGATGGGTGGTGTATTATTATTATTAATAATAATAATAATAATAATACACCTTGATCCAGGCAAGATGAACAGAATATGCATCCAAGAGTGGCCTAGAAAATCGGCAAGGCATAGAGCCACTCCATGTCATTTTCATAACTATACTCATTTAAAAAAATAGCCCTCCCCGGGGGGGGAGAATTTGCACAAAACCATTTGAGCATTTCCTCCTTTTGTTTAATCATGTGAGCAAATGCACAATTGCACTGACATCCTTTTAATTCAAGTGTCTGTTACAACTTCTGAGCTGGGGGCTCTGTTTGACTGAAGTTAAAAAGGCGAGTGTCGCTCTGCATCTTAACAAATTTCAGGTAAAGGAGCTCAAAATTTCACCACTATGCTTTCCGCTAACTAAGCAGGGAGCTGATATGCTCAAATCATTTGTGTGTGCAGCTTAGCTGGAGCAGGGAATGGGGAAATGAATGAACGGCAGGAAGAGAGAGCTGCTTCAAGAGCACATGCAGAGTGAGTTTTACTGTCTTGACCTTTGAGGTTGGCATTGACCAACACACTGATGTGGAGGTGATGCTGTTGGCAGCCAAACAACTGGAGCAGGTTTCTGGCCCTGAGGCTTGCAGGCAGGAGGGGTCACTGAACCAGACCCCCCCCCCAGCACCAGGGACTGTAGAGCAAGAGCTAGGGCCCTCAAAGGCCCTTTCCCCCAGGCCCAAGGAATCAAGCACCTCCATCTCTACCCCACCAGCCCAAAGGAGTGTACCAGCTGCCCATCTTCAACAAGAGCACTGGGTCCTTCAAGTGTTTGCAGTTAGCCAAATGGAGCAGAACAGGAAAAGTGGGCTGGAAGCATACAGTCGTAGAATCATAGAATCGGATGGGAAGCATCTAGTCCAACCACTGCAATGCAGGAATCTCAGCTAAAGCATCCATGCCACCTGCTGCCATAGTGACAGACATGTTTGCTAGCTAACACCATCCTGCCCTTTAGTAAGGTTCTCAGGGCATCTTACAAACAAGGATTAAAAAATAGCTTAAACGAAGCACACGTTGCCCTTTCATTGACACTGTTCATACTTTTATTTATTTTTATTATTATTATTCAAGAGGCCTCTCATTTGGTTTTCAGAATCTACTATGGTTATTGATTCATCCATCCAGGAAAAGCATTTCATGTGTAGTTCTCATTCAACTGGCTGGATTCCATTTATACAAGAGATCTTACTGGTGGATTGGGCCCCCTAAAACCCCTACTAGATGCAAGTGCTGCTGTCTGATGCTTCTTCCCTGCCCCATTTCCTGCTGCTGCGTTCATTGTTCTAATTTCTAAATTTCTTGAAATGGGAATAAATCACCGCATTTAACAGGGAATATAACAAGGGGTGATGCATTTCAGGCATCAGTGGTGATTTGTTTTGCACAGAGAGTGGACCTAATATAACCTGAGCTAAACAGATTATTTCTTCCTTGTTCTGTGGCACAGATAACCCCATGTGTTCGGAATTCTGATGGTGAGCTATTTATGGAGTGAATATAAATATACACAGAACAGTGTAACTCCAGGCCCTGAATGCAGACTGAGCTTGGTTGAGTGCAGACAGAAGAGGTGCCCAGCAGTTTTGAGGACAACAACACAGAGAAGCATTCTGACTCAGTTGCCCAGTGACAATGGATATCTTCAGCCAGTAGGGCACTTTGCATAGGACGACGCCATCCATTGATTTTCATGGCTGACTGAGGCTGTGCCTTAAATCTCACCTGCCACCTCTCCACCTGCCCCTATCATCAAAGCTCACCTTCTTGCTAACAGTTACAGGTAGGTAGCCATGTTGGTCTGACGCAGTCAAAATAAAAATAAAAGATTCTTCCAGTAGCACCTTAGAGACCAACTAAGTTTGTCGTAGGTATGAGTCGGACACGACTGGACCTGATGGTCAGGGGCCCCTTTACCTTTTTACTTGCCCCTCCCATCACCTCTCTCTCCTCTTCCTCCTCCGTCTGTGGCTTCATCCCTTAGTGATTTTGCAGAGGGGGAAGAAGTGCATCTAGGTTGCTAGGCAATGACCAAGATAGTTTGTATCCCATGCATCAAATAAGCACAGAGGTTTGCAGGGAATGGGACGCATTCTTCAGAAGAACCTTGGCTTTCTTTTCATTTTTGTAAAGGGGTGTTTTCTAGTGTTTACAACAGTGAAGATAAACTAATGGAAACCTGGACATGGCAGGGGAGATCCGAGCAATGATGCTCCTTCAGATCCTTCAAATTGTTGAGAGCTTTAAAGGACAATGGCAAAACCAGTGCTCAGAACTGAGTCTAGAATCTCACTGGGGTCCCAGGGGATGGTCCAAAGGCACATCAGGATGCCAACTAATTCATGGAGGAGTGGGCTATTGATGGCTATTAGCCATGATGGCTATGCTCTGACTCCACAGTTTGAGGCAGGCAATGCTTCTTAACAGTGGCGTAGCATGGGGAGCACTGGGGCAGTTGCCCTGGTAAAAAAATTCTTAGGGGGACTAAATTTCGACACCCAACACAGCTGCATGCTTCCGTCAATGGGCTCTGTTGAAAACAGCTTCTCCATGCAGACCAGAAAGTAACCTCTCCAGTCAATGGAACAACTCTTCTTTTCTTATCTCTGCAGCTGCGATCTCCTGGGTGACTCAGACTCCGTAAAGCAGTTGAATGTGCATGTGTACTCCATCTGTTTCCCTCCCTCCCACCCCCTCCGCCTTGCCCTGGGCGCTGGCAACCCACACTATGCCACTGCTCCTGAATACCAGTTGCTGGAAAGCCCAGCAGCAGAGAGTGCTCTTGTGCTCGAATCCTGCCTGAGGGCTTCCCATTGGAGCATTTGGTTGGCCACTGTGAGAACAGGATGCTGGACTAGATCCAGCAGGCACTTCTTATATTTGTAACTTGCTGAAACTAAGCAGGTTTAAGTCAGGTCATTCCCAGTATGGGATACCTCCTGGGAACAACATGCACACTCCGTACATTCCTTGATGGAAGAAAGGTGGGATATAAATGTCGGAAAAGAAGGACTCAAAACTGGCAATCAGCAAAGTCCTGTGAAGTGCTATGTGGCAAATATCCAGCAGGACCAGCCCTAGATGAAGCACATTGCACCAGTCTAATCTTGAGACCACAGGAGACAGGTATCACGGTAGCTGGATTCTTATTTCCCAGGAAAGAGAGCAGCTGCCATACCAAATGAAATTGCAAAATGGCATCCCTGGCCACAGAGGCCACCTGAGCATCACAATGCAGAGCCAGGCCCAGCGGTAACTCACAATCTGCAGACACAGTCCTGGAGTGGGGAGGGGAGGGCGGCACAATCCTGTACAAGCTTTGGATAAAGCGGCCCAGCCACCATGAATAATCCCAGGCTCCCTGGACTGAGCTGAAGTCTTTTGGACCTCACCCAGCTTATTAGCAACTCATCACTGGTCCAGACTCCAATTCAAGGAAGCAGAAAGCCTGGTACATCCTGCCAGTTGACAATGGACAAAAGGATTTTCCTTAATAGCCTCTGATTTATGATTTATTTATTGATATCTCGCCCTTCCCTCCAAGGAGCTCAAGATTTTTCCATCTCCCCACCCCCACCCCACATTTTATCCTCACAGCAACCTTTGGGATAAGATCACAACTCTGTTTCTGCCTCTCTCTGTGTGTGTCCAAGCTTCATGTGTCAGGAGTATGGGCAGGAGTCAGGCTCTGGGGCCTGTAGTGCTTTGCAGGACTGGGGCCTGCCTCAGCTTGTGCTGGAGAAGCAAGGAGTGATCACTCAGGTGAGGCCACTTGATACCTCACTGCACCTGGTGGCAGGAGCTGGGAGGGATAAAAGCTCAGCATTTCCCTTCAGCTCTTTGCCACGGCAACGCTATCCCTGCCTGGTTGTCTCTGGCCTCTTGCTCCTTGGACCCTTGCCTTGCCGATGCCTTGATCCTCGACCCTTGGACCTTTGCCTTGCCGATGCCTTGCTCCTTGACCCTGCGACTGCCTGATGCTGGACCCTCAGCCCTGCACCTGTTCCTGCTTCTACACCACCATCTTGCCTCTGGTCCTGACGTCCTCAGCCAGGGCTTCAACCGCCCGCCGACCGGACCATGACATCATGGCTGCGTGGGGTTTGAAACTGGGCCTCACCACTCCTCATCTTCTGACACATAAACTACTATATCACATTGGTCCAGCATGTACCGGAAAGACAATGTTCATAATTTTATTTGTATCCAGCCTTTCCACAAAAAGAATCATGCTCAAAGCAGTTTCCAACCAAGAAAAATCTCAAAATCAGCCACCACTGGAACAATAACATTTATATCAATAAACAAAGAAACCATCGTTTCAGTACTATAAATAACATAAGATTACATCAACAAAGTCCAACAGCAAAAATAACTGGGAGTTTCACCTTGGCCCTAAAAACACCTCTCCTGTGATGTTGCTCACTGTCAGGGGTGCCAACTTGAATATGGGAGGGGCATAATCAATCAAAAGACACGGCACGCACACACCATTTGAATGGCAATGCCCATCAACTGGGGGAGGGAGCTCTCAAATATTTTATTGGGGGGGGTCTTGGCCCCTAGGAGTTGGCTGTTGTGTTCACTGACCCTTTCCTGCTGCAGGTTCTTATAAGGCTTCTGAAGGTGGGGTGGGGTAGCTAGAAACCCCTGCTCCTGGTCACCTTGCGAGAGTGAAGACAGTCCTAGGTGTATGCTTGCTCCAAGCAGAGTGAAGAGTGACAGGCTTTACTTGAGCCCCCCACACTGCCTTTGCCAAAGCTCCCCTTTCTCCTGCCCCACAACTCCTTGCCTGCCAGGGAGGTAGAGGCTAGCAGTGGAGATGGCTTCATTGCAAAAGTACTCCTGATTAGGAAATGGCCCAGGGCAAGTCCCAGGATCCCCAGAAGGAATGGAAGAAGCCCACTCAAAGCAGATGCAGCCCCCCTTCTGACATCTGCCTCCCCCTTCCGTTCCTCAAGAGCAGGGGGAGGCAACCTAAGGCCCATGGGCCACAAGCGGCCCATGGGGGTCGCTTAACTGGCCCACGAGCCGCCCCCGAACCGAGCAGCCTGCTCGGAGAGTCCCTACGTGCTGTGCTAAACTGGCACAGTGCAGCGTGGGGACTCGCTTCCGCAGTGCTGGAAATCACAGCTGCGCAGACACAGGAAATCGCGGGCACACACAATCCGGCCCACGGAGGGATCTCCGCTGGAGTGAACTAGCCCGGGCAAGGTAAAGCTTGCAGACCCCTGCTCAAGAGGTTATTTTTTCAATATTTGGTATGGGGAAGGGGTGTCCTTTGAGGGTTTTGTATGCAGCCGTTTGAAATGCCCCTGCACCCTCTAGCCGAAGCGCATCTTTAAAATATTGTGCTAGAGAGATCTGTGGTCTAATGCAATCTATTGCCACAGACATTTTTAGACATAACTTCACACATGTGCAGGGAAAACACAGCGCATTTCACAAAAGGCGTTCTTTGAAGCTAACATAAGAAAGCCTTATGTCTTGGGCGAAGTGTCTAGAGTCCCGCAGAGAGTCATAAAACGAAAATTTTAAAAAACATTCAAAATGTGGGAGGATTATTTAGTAGCAGCAGAAGCAGCTCAGAATAGCCGGATCATTCACAATCTTTGCAGGTCTGTATAGCCGAACTTAGCCGTGTATCATAAAACTGATGCTCAAGGGAAAACCATCAGAGAGTCCATGGGGTGGAGAATCACTCATTTCATAATGTCTCTATACTGTATCTCAATCTCCCCACATGTGGGGAAATGGCACATTGGAAAGATCGGTCCATTACACAGCAGTCCCGGCAAGGGGTACGGTGAAGCGATCTCTTTTTAATCCCCTCTAACCTGTGGTCTCCCTTTTGAACAGCAAAAAAGCTCTCCTGGAATCAAAGCAGATGTCTGGGGTCAACTCTCTCCACTCATGGAGGAAGGGGGAGAAGGTCGGGCCAGAAAGTGAACCAGACACCGTTCTACCATCTTGACCTTAATGCATGGCACCTTCTTCTCCTTTTTTTCTTCAGAAAAACAGAAACAAATCCATCCCTATGAATTGCATTTTTGATTTTTAGGCAAAGGGAGTTGAAGATGTTTACAAATCTGTGAAGGATTTGTCAAAGGAAACACTTTCCCAGTAGAAATGAAGAGCAGGAGAAAAAGTCAACCACTTCAGAAAGAATGGAGGTAGTTTACACTTCACTTAACACAAATGCTTGGTAAAGTCTCTAATGCAGAGAGCAGGCAGGATCATTGCCTCCCTCCCTTTTCCCCCACCACGCTCTCTGAGCCCCAACCAGGACACAGGGACCCCTGCTCAAGGAAGAGCAGCAGGAGGAAAACCTTCCGGGAGCTTCTCTGTTATTTGCTGTGGCTTATGGTGTGATGTTTTCAGATTCATAAATGTGAAAGTACACAGCAGGAAAGAACTAGAAATTGCCAAGGGGCCTCTCCACACAATCCATTCACTGTACTATAAATGTGCCCATATTTTTATTCTTAAAACATGTCTGGAATAAAATACATCACACACATGTGAGAATAAATCTCATTATTCCCAAAGTCATATCCATTTGAAATAAGCACAGACTATGCTGAAAGCAGAAGGAAGCTGTTTTGGTGAGTGAGTGAGTGAGTGAGTGAGTGAGTGAGTGAGTGAGTGAGTGAGTGAGAGAAAGAAAGAGAGGGAGAGAAAGAGAGGGAGAGGGAGAGGGAGATCCAAACTCCAGAACTGTCTGGACATTACCTTGACCAAGATCAACCAAAATGCTGTAAGAAGAGCCCACTAGATCCAGTCAAACCCATCCAGTCTGGCACCCCATTCTTAGGTCCCTGTGGGAAGCCCACTACCTACTTGTGATTCCTGGCAACTGGCAAAAAGTAGCTGGCAAGCTTTTGAGAGCATCAGGTTGAATGTTAAGCAAAGTGTGAGTGATCTAGCTTGCTGACGAATCCATCAAAGTCATACTACAGAGTTGATTACTATTAACATCAAACCAGCTCTGTCTCCTTCCTCTTTTTGCTTAATGCCCAACCCGCTGAAACTTGCTCCCCATTCTGTGACATTTTGGGTGGTCCAAGTAACAGTATGGCTCAATGGTGGATTTGGGGATGGGCTGCACTGGACACCATTAGACCATGTAGTGCTTGAAGAGCCATTGCCAGACAGGTGGCCCAATTCTCTGACTCATTAGAAGGCAGCTTCCTGCAGCATGACTAGCAAATCTGTGCTTTGTGGAACCACTGCACATTCTGAAGTCTAGAGAGGGTTGGTCTTCCAGGGTGTTTCAAAGATTCTCCTGGCAGCAGCCAGCAGGTAAAAAAGAGGATGATGATGATGATTACATAATTAAAGAGACGCCTGCATTAATTGTAACTGCACAGGTGTGGTATTGCAATTTTCCAGTAGCTAGGGGAAATTTTTTGAGAGACTGAAGAAGCATATACACCCTCAAACCCTTTCCAAGAGGGACCCTGAGTTAGCCAACAAGAGCAATTTGTCTACCTTCTTCCTCCATCCCACAGCAGCAACATCTCATTGAATAGTAAACCTTTGATTTAGAGTCATTTTGTTCTCATCCTCTTAGCCCACTGAGATTTGCCTGAAAAGGAACCTGCAGCTCACACCTCTGAAAACTCCTATTCAGATGTACAAGAGCATTTACCATTTCCACCCCATCCTCCACTACTACCAGTGTGAATACAGTACAATTGTATCTTGCATGCATTTAACTTGCAATATTTCATCCATACACAGTTGAAGGTGGGTTGGTTGAAATTGTGCAAGTTAAATCCAAGCAAGGCAGAGAGCTTAAATAGCCCCTTTGGCACCCAGTCTACTTTGGGTTACCTGGCACAGAAAGAGCTTTTATGCTCTCTGCCTTGCTTGGAAAGGAGCAAGACCTACTAAGCACACCAGTTCTGGGAGGCTCTTGAGATCTTGCAAGGTAATCTGAGCTTGCACGAAGATTCATAACCTTCCAGAGCTGGTGCAATGAGTGCACCTAGTCCACAAAGCAAGGCAGAGAGCTTAAAAGGTAGTTTTGCACCAGGTCTGCTTACATTACCCAACACAAGAAGAGCTTTTTAAGCTCTCCACCTTGCTTGCTAGGCAAAGCCTGCTTGGCACATGAACTCTGTGGTTGCTGGGGATTTTCTCCCTCTCCATCTCCGCCTCCTCACCCACTAGCCATGGGGCAGCTTCAAGGGTTTGAGTATACACAATTTTTGTGTATAGCATGGGGTGGCACAGAGGTGGTTGCCCCAGACACAAAATTGTTAGGAGGCACAAAATTTCAACACCCAGTGCTGCCTCAATACAGCTGTGCGCTTCCATCACTGGGCTCTGTTGAGAAAGGAGCTTCTCCATGTGAACCTGGAAGTGACCTCTCCAGACAACAGAACGTCTCTTGTTTTCTTATCTCTGCAGGTGCAATCTCCTGGGTGATGCAGATGTTGTTAGGCAGTTGAATGTACATGCATACTCCATTTGTTTCCTTCCCTCCCACCACCACCCTTTGCGTGGCCCTGGGCACTGGCAACCCTAGCTACACCACTGTACACGGACGTCTTGGAACCAAATCCCCATGTAAGATGTGACTGTACCATACATAACACTCCCCCCAACCATCAGTTCATAGTAGCCAAGTATTGCATCCTGTACCTTCCACTGCTCTGTATCCAGAATAAAATAATGACATTTTAGGGCTGCATATTGCACAGAACTTGTCCCACCACCAGATGCACATGGCAGAATTATGCCCAGAGTTATTCTCTCTGAAGCAGAAGGCCACATAAGCTCTATAGGCAACTGCGGGCAAGACAGAAAACCTAAATTCTGGAGAACTTGGTGCCAAGGAGAGACCGCCGGCTCCCGGTGAACGCCAGCTGGAGATTAATATCCCAATATTTCAACCGCCGAGGCCATCATCCTTTCTGGGTCACCTGATTAAGCAACTGTGGGGCAGTGTTCCCTATTATAGCACACCACCAAAAGCATTATGTCTTTGTTATGCAAATGCCACAGTGCCGTACAATTTAAATAGCACTTCCAGAAAAATTAAGTATGTTCATTGACACAGCGAAATGTTTTCACCCTCCATGTAACCTTCACAGTTTCTGTACAAAATCTATCAGTCAGTAAACTATTCATCTGTGAATGCTTACCAATTATTATGCTAATGCTTTACAATACGTTACTGCCGATTCTCTCTAAACGCCACGAAATGCCGCCGTCTGGCAATACCTCACCCATATTATAGCCCTATCAATAAACAACACAACAATATTTGCAACTGGAGTTTCAGCTGCAGAAACGGAACAATGTATATTCTCTCCCCCCCCCCTCCTTATTAGCACTACAATTTAATGTGGTGAAGAAGAAAAAGAAGAAGCAAAATTATACAGAAAGAAATGAATTCCAGACCCGAGCCGAAACCATCTGCTTAGTTTCGTTTTGCTTTAGTTACTTTAGAAAATGACTCGATTCCCCCACCCTATGATGATGGATTCTCTGGGGGTTTTTTTCTTCCAAGTCCTTGGTGATAGAAGCTTGCTGAAGCCCACAAGACTAGTTGCCAAAGCCCGCCTCCCCAAGCCACCCAGAAGGGAGAGCGCAGGGAAGCCCCCATAGCATAGCCCAGAAGCAAAGGAGCAAAGAATCCCTCGGTTTATAGAGGATGATCCCCAGCTGAGCTGAATTCTTAGAGGATATGGGAAAGACCTCTCCAGAAGCTTTAAATCAGGTGGCTGAGCTTGGACAGCTTCTTTTTACAACCAAAGCTCAAGAACAGACTTGAGGTGTGTAGAGCTGCCATGGGGAGCACACAGTTCCTGGGGTCTTAAAGGCCAGCTGGGTGGTGTGTGTGCTTTTCCATAGCTTTGCCTACTCTGGGATGAGAGTCCAAGACTTGGAAAAACAAAATGCAAAGAAAGAGTCTCGATTCTTGTACAATTTACTTCATGCTGCAACAAAGGTCCTTCTTCATTGAACATGAACATTTTGGCACAAAAAATGGAACGCACAAAAGTGTGGATCTACTTCAATATTTTTTCATATTTGTTGAAAAATTAGCATTTGGGATCTCCCAGCTAAATGGAGGACACCATTTATCACTATTTATATATTGCATTTACATCCCACTCTTCCTCCCAAGGAGCTTAAAGTGGCATGCATGGTTCTCCCCCTGTCAATGAATGGTTGAAGGAGTTGGGGATGCTTACCCTGGAGAAGAGAAGACCGAGAGGTGATATAACAGCCACCTTCAAATATCTGAAGGGTTGTCAAGTGGAAGACAAAGCAAGCTTTTTTATGCTGCTCCAGAGAGGAAGACCCGGACCAATGGATTCAAATCGCAAGAAAGGAGATTCTGACTAAATGTCATATCCTCCCAATTCTTACCTCTGGATCCAGGACATCATGTCGGGGGCGGAAGCATCAGGAAGGAGCAGCGGCAGCACCACACTGTTCTTCCACTGGTCTCTGAAACACCAGGGAACTGTGGAGGCCGCTTCCTCAGTGCAGTGCCAGATTTATGTATAGGCCAAGTAGGCTGAACCCTACGGCCTCTAAATCTAGGGGGCCTCTTTTGTATGCCATTCAAGCAAGAAATCGTAAAATTTTGACAATATTTTGGTGTCACACTGTATTACTGCAGTTTCTAGTATTGATGTTTTATGTTCGAATCCCCCTATTTTTTTATCTTTTAAAAAATATTGTTCATTCCATCCACCCCAATAGTTTATCCTTTAATTCTTCATACGGTCTCTAATCTTAATTTTATTATCTTCTTCCCGCAGCATGTATCTATATACATTAACCATTGTCCCTTCATATTTACTTTTTTCACAGAGTGGGCTTCCTGGGGTGACAGCCACCATGGAGTTTTCCTTTCAAACCAATCTTTATATCTAGTTCATACTTCATACAGTGATCTCTTTATAGTATGGTTCAAAAAGTCTCGATGTACTCTGACCTTGTCATACCAAAGGTATGCATGCCACCCATATCTATTTCTGAACCCCTCCAGATCTAATATATCTGTATTTTCCAGTTTGAACCATTCTTTCAGCCATGTTATACATGCTGCTTCATAGTAAAATTTAAGATCCAGCAATGAGAAGCCTCCCCTTTTCTTTTTATCCATCAGGAGCTTAAATTTTATTCTAGGCTTCTTCCTCTGCCATATAAACATGGAGATTATTTTTTTGCCATTCTCTAAATTGACCTTGACTGGTAATGATGTGAATTACCTAAGAACCACTAATAGGGAGCTCTAGAATCTGACAGCTAACCAATTGGGTACTACCAAACAGCAACCCCTATTGCTGAAAGCAGGTAACCAGCAGGGAATGCTTCAGCTCAGCCTTTGCACTGTTGACTGAACACCCCCTGCTGCGCAGATAATGGAGAAATCTCGTAAATTGTACCCCTTCTGGCATCCTGGCCAACTCTATTATGCTGGTGTAAACCCTGTTGCACCAGAAGCCCAGAATAGCAGCAAATAAAATCCGCTAATATGTCAGCAACTGATAAGACTTGTCAACCAGTTAGTCTTCCTAAATTATAAAGCTCCAAAATACAGGCCAAAAGAGAGCAGGTCTGGGAAGAGTGAGGCATACAATGGGCACCACCAGTGAAAAGGCCCTGCTCTGTGTAGCTCCTGCCCTGTCATTTGATAGGGTGCCCACTTGCCCTCCTTCTTGACATGGAATGCTCTCTATTGGAGTCTCCAGGTCCAGTACAAAGATCATAAGAAGGGAGAGCAGGGACCCTGAAGTTCCCAACAGCTGTTAATCAAGCAAGCAAACAAACAAACACACAGGTCACCTTTGTCACAGTCAGGACACCTATAACATATACAAGCAGAAAAGTTGTTTTCCTTCATTTGCAAGGAATCGTACAAAACAAAGTGGCACTAATTAAAAAAAAAGTTCCAGGGTGGCAACAAAAAGCAAACTAAAAATGCTTTTGCAGTTCATCAAAACTATCCAGCAATATCAAGTTATAGGAAAACTGGTGCTATTAACAGTAATCCTTCTAGTTGGTTAATTGGTTCGGCAACTTTTATGCACATGACATGTGATGCTAATTATTTTCCCCAAGGGTTAAATGATAACTAATCAGAGGCAGCTACAGTTGCAAATGGCAACAAAATATCTGTGAAAGGAAGAGGAGCAGGTTTGCTCAAGTGTACTGCAGGTAGAAATACTGTTTGTAATGAAGTAAGAGCAGTAGTTTACTTGCTCGAATTAACAAATAAGAAAGTTTTGAGAATTTAAATTATAGATTAAAATTGATTACTTAATTGAGAAGGGGATTGTAACAAAAACACTGTGGCCTAATTTGAATAGTAGATTGCCTGGCATCTGGTGGGCAAACCAAAGCATACGTCAGGAGAGCTATGAGATTCAGGTGAGGGTCAGATGCCTTTTCAATCCCAGCAGGTATATAACAGGAAGACGTGGCCTGCAGCCTGCCCACCATTCTCCTAAAGAGGAGAAGCCTAGCATGGAAGACTTGCATATAGTACGCAGATCTGAAAGAGCCACAAAGGGTAAACCACCCAAAAGTTATGCCGAAGAGTTTGCTAAAACAGACAAAGCAGATACAGCTGTTGCTAGTAACTCAGAGAAGGATTGAGAACCTTCAAGCTTCCAAGAGGTGCAAGTTTAACCTCAGAGGATGCTGAGCCATGGTTAAATGCCATGAAGGCTGAACTTGATTCCTTAGAGAGGAACAAGACATGGGAACTAGTTCCAGGCCTGCCCAGGCCACAAAAGGTTTACAAAGTTCAGTTATTGCAAAAGTTTTTCAGTGTTAATCTTATGCATTTTTTAAGATCACCGTGGTATTTAACAATAATATCTTATGTCCTTTAGAGGAGAAATTCTCGATTGCAGAATTTTAAATACCCGTCATCATCCTTGGCTTCACTCAATTTGGTCTATAACACTCTTCCATTTCCTTCTAGTTGTGAGGGGGGGATGGGTAGGGGCCTCACAAGTGGAGTAGCCTAGGGCTCTCTTCATCTAAATCCAGCCCTACCTTAGTGCCAGCCCAGCACCTCCGGGCTGCAGCTCCACTCCTAGGTCAGGCCTGACCAGGGGGTGGAAGTGGCAGAAAGGAGAAGTGGCGGTGGTAGTGCCACACCTCACCTCTCCTCCTCTGCTGGCCTCTGGCATGCAAGGGAGCTGCAGATACCACTTCCTTGGCACTGACCCAGTTCCAGCAGGCTGCACTTCCACTGCTGGGTCAGGCACATGAAGAAGGTCCTCACCTAATGATCGCAGGGTCTGGGCAGGTTCACATGGAGAGAAGCGGTCCTTGAGGTGAGTCCTGAGCCATTGAAGACTTTATAGGTCAAAACATGTCCGTATGTAGTAGTAGACAAACAGGATGTGAGAGGAGTTGACCAACCTTTCCTCTTTCACTTGGAAGTCAAGAGCAAGCCAGCTGCTCAGGTGCTGCAGCAACTGAAACACGTCTTCCACTTCCTTCGGGAGCTGGGGTGGGGGAAGCTGGCACTTAATCCCCCAAGGCATCATAGACTTTGGAAAGGCCCTAGACCAGTGATGGCCAATAATAATAATAATAATTTATTATTTATACCCCGCCCATCTGGCCAGGTCTCCCCAGCCACTCTGGGCGGCTTCCAATAGAAGAATAAAACACAATAATCTATTAAACATTAAAAGCCTCCCTGAACAGGGCTGCCTTCAGATGTCTTCTAAAAGTCTGGTAGTTGTTTTCCTTTTTGACATCTGTTGGGAGGGCGTTCCACAGGGTAGGCGAAGGCCCTCTGCCTAGTTCCCTGCAATTTGGCTTCTCGCAACGAGGGAACCGCCAGAAGGCCCTCGGTGCTGGACCTCAGTGTCCGGGCAGAATGATGGAGGTGGAGACGCTCCTTCAGGTATACTGGATCGAGGCCATTTAGGGCTTTAAAGGTCAGCACCAACACTTTGAATTGTGCTCAGAAACGTACTGGGAGCCAATGTAGATCTTTCAAGACCGTTGTTATGTGGTCTCGGCAGCCGCTCCCAGTCACCAGTCTAGCTGCCGCATTCTGGAGCTGGGTATCATCCACCAAATTTGGTCCTCCAGCTGTTTGGGGACTACAATTCCCATCATCCCTAACCACTGGTCCTGTTAGCTAGGGGTGGTGGGAGTTGTAGTCCAAAAATAGCTGGAGGGCCAAGTTTGGCCATCACTGCCCTAGACTGACCAATCCAGTAGACTGGCAGCCTGCCCAAGTCACAGGCACTGTTGATGACTGGTGGCAAAGTATTGGGGTGCCATGTGGTCTGCTCTGCATCCCCTCAGCTTCCATGCTTCCCTCAGGTGGAGGACACTGTCCTAGTGCCAGTGTTGAAGTCCAACATTTTTTCCTTCTATACACTTTGCTCCTGCTCCCTTGCATAATTTCACACGCACACACGCACACACACACACAGAGACACAAACACACACACTTTATTTTCAATTCTTCCCCAGAAGAACACAAGTGCCAGAGGCGTCTCTTTTGGATTCCATTTTTTACTACTATTGCTTTGAGGTTAATGTCCGTGAACTCACTTATTAGACTTCTAATGTTATAATGACTTCATTTAATAACGCTAATTATAGCTCGTGATTAATCCTGGCCACGGTTGAGGCTTAGAGGTATGTTCCAAAGGGCTGCAGAAAACATAAACACATAAGAACACCCTTTTATTTATAGCCCAGAGAAACTGGAACCCAACGACGCACAACACCCACCCAGCCCTCCAACTCCACACCCATTTCCAGATAGGCAGACACAGGGAAGGGGAAGCAGCCTCTTGACTGCAGCATGAGCCTCCCAGCCTTACAGTTATGACACATTGCTCCTTTCATCTCAGCATGTGGGGATGCAAAGACTTTGGGAGGGAAAAATACTAGGGCCTCCCCCAGTCCCAAGCACACACTGCTTCTAATTCAGTGTTTCATGTTGCTCAGGGCTGGCCCATGACATTCTGAGGCAAGCCACAAAATCTTGTGAACCACCCTGAGATCTTGGTTGAAGGGTTTTATATACATCATCATCACCACCACCACCACCACCACCACCACCATCATCATAGTGCCCCTCTCCACCAGGGAAGAAGGGGTAAGTGAAGATCTACATCAGGAACAAGACAGGAATAAAGACTTACACTGGGATCAAGCAGGGACTGAAGATCTACGCCGGGAATAAAGACCGACATCAAGAACAAGGGCAGGGGGAACAAATCTACTTTTACCCAACAGTTGTCACGGGGAGGGGGCACTGCTCTGAATCACACCACACCCCACTAGAGAACTAGCCAAAGAGTGAGGACAGGGAAGATCCTTGGAGAATGGTTTATAACTTTGACACCCCCACCTCCACTGCCCCATAGCCCTGTGATTGGAGAGGGTTAGGTGAGATTCTAGCCCAAGATTGCAAACTGGAGCTGTCAATGAGCAAACTCCAGCTCCCCTCCTCTCCCCATGCTCCACACCCCGGTGTTTCCTTTACAGAGCGTTGCTGACATTTGCTTTGCTTTTATCATTTTGGAAACAAGCTGTCTGTCTTGCATTGCAGTTGTTATTTTGACTCAAAAGCTGGTGAGGAGAGGTCGAACTTCTGCTCTGAATTCCTTGGTAGAGACCATTCAATTTGTATGGAATTACAGTTTTAGTTTAGTTTATTGTTACGGTTCTTGACCAGCATACACATATATACATAAAACAATCCAAAATACAATCTAAAATATAAGCAATAAATATAAACCATTTCAACCATTATAAAAATTGTTAGATAAAAGAAAATATCACTACTTGGGGGGGTACAACAAATGGTAGCAATGGATCATTTTTGCAGTTGTTATTTTGACTCAAAAGCTGGTGAGGAGAGGTTGAACTTCTGCTCTGAATTCCTTGGTGGAGACCATTCAATTTGTATGGAATTGCATTTATTGTGCGATGAAGTTGTCTCAGTTTTGTCTTATTTATTCACCATTGCGCTTTTGATATGACTGTTATTGGAATGTTTGTTAATTTTGAATGGTACAATTATTACTATGAGCTGCTTTGAGCCTAACGTTGTTGTTGGATAAGTGGATTACAAATACAAAATCAAATTATACAGTGTTTTTATCAGCTGAGGATTGTGGCTGTTTTCATTATTATGCTTCTATTTATTTCTTTTGTAGGATTGGTTTCCTTTTATCTAGCAAGTCATCATGAGTGCTGCAAATGCACTGGAAGAGCAATGTACAAGTTTTCTAAATAAATAAAACAAATGCACAACAGTTACATGGGGTCAACAAGTGCTGGCCCAAGACATTTTGTTGCCTGAGGCAGAAAACAAGATGGCACCCTCCCAGTCCACTTAGAAATCCCACTGCAGTGAGGTAGCATCCTCTACCAGATCTGGAGGCAGCAGATTAACTCCTGCCATCACTACCAGGACGGCATCTGCCAGCTGAGGCATCTGCCCCCCTCTGCCTAGTGGTTGGGCCATCCCTGAGGTCAAGACAATCGAGACTGCAAAACCCTCTTCCAGTTAAAAATGCAGTTTGTGAATAATAAGTGCTGCCAGGAGGGGATAAATATGGAGCATGATTCCTTCCACACAGCCCTATGAAAGAGTTGATTGTAGTCTGTCTACAAAGAAGGATTTCTCCTCTCCGCCCCCAACAAGACAGGCCTTTATAAAAAGGTATTTAATGTACGCAAGTGTCAAACATTCACAGGCCCCCGATAACAGTTGTAAACAGATCTCTATAAAACACAATTCCATGACAGCGTCAAGAGAACATTCATGTTATCAGCATTATCCCTGGGAAGAAAGTCTGGGGGAGGCTTCCCTTAATACATCGTTCCGCACTCTAACTGTTCCATTAATCATCCTTCGGAGGCACCCAGCACCTGCCTGCGCAGGGTCAAACCCAGACACTTCATAACATTTTTTACAACTAATTCCTATAATTTATGAGGCGGCAGAAATGACAGTTTTGAGTTCAAGAGGCACACGCGTTGACTTTGGGTTCCTTCAGCTATCCGTCAAGGAATATGCCAGCTATTTTGCTAGATGAGGAATTAAGGGCAACAGCCCTGACCAAGGTTGGGATTCCACACCTGCACACGCTAAAGAGCATGTTGATGGCAAGAACGTCCCCGGCATGAGCCTCATGCTAGGCACAGCATCACATCTGGAGACATCAGGAAGACTGAAGTTATACTTTCAGGGAAAGTACTTTGAGCTCTGCATGATGACATAAGATCCACCACCCTCCCTGCCCTTGGAAGCCTTATAAGAACCTGCTACAGGAGAGGGACTGTGAGCAACATCTCACGAGAGGTGTTTCTAGGACCAAGGTGAAACTGTCAAGCTTCTATCTTATTTTTGTTTTGGGGTGTTGTAATCTCGTTATATTTATAGTACTGAAATTTTGTTTTCTATGTTGTTATAGTTGCTATTGTACTGTTGTTTGATTATGTTCCAGGCATCTTGTACACAGTACGTGAAATCTTATTATAGTATGGAACACCATCTCAAAAGCCAAACTCTTCCCAAAATCCACCAAACTCCACCACAATCGCGCCCTCCGAACCTCCTTTCTCAACCTCCAACTCTCCACAGGGCTCAGAGGTTGGTGCAAAGGCTCCTGGGATTGCTAGCCATTTCCCCACTCTTTTGCACCATTTTTGCAGGTTTCCCATTTTTGCCCTTCTTGTGCTTCTATGCAGTTTAAATCAATTTATTTATTTCCTGGCGCCGTGTGTATGCGCAGTTGCACATGAGTTGAGCATGCCTAAGTAGGGAGACGTCTGTGTTATCAAACTGTTTTGCAGTGTTTGATTTTGAAGTGCCTTCCTGTCTCCTTTGTTATGAGTCGCTTTGAGCAGTGTGTGTGTGTGTGTGTGTGTGTGTGTGTGTGTGTGTGTGTGTAAAAGCGGCATACAAATAAAATGACAAACTAATGAAGTGGAACATATGACTTTTGAACACATTCATTAATTTACCATAATCTCAAACCATTCCTTTCAGCGCTCACCGAGCCAAGCAGGGTGGGACCCAACTCTCAATGGCTTTGTGAGGCACCAAGTCAAGGCAGGTCATCTATCAAGCTCTTCTGCAAACGGCTACACAAAGCTGCCAAGAAACAATGGGTGCCTTGTGCATGTCAGAAGAGCCACAGTCATCTCATTCCAGAGAAGCGACAGGGAGGAGGAGATCTCTGTGGCGCAATGCTGGGTGGTCCCTGCCTCTTGGGCACAGCAGCCTCTCAAGAATCTACCCAGCCTTAATCAATTAAGAAACCTTTCCCCAAAACAGACCAATAAAGCCATTCAATGGGTCTCAAGGGAGGGAGGAGGGGAGCAAAGTCAGACAGAGAAAGGAGTTGGGTGATGATGCAGAGGGCAGGGCTGATCGATCTCCCAAGGGCTTTTGAAGGGTTTCTTTTCACTGTGATGTACGGTACTTCTGCTGCAGCTAGAAAAGTGAAACTCCAAAGTGCTAGCACACACGATCTGCTGCCACATGTGGAGTGATGAAGCCATAAAACTCAACTATAAAGTTAAATAATTTACCATAAATATCTGAGGCTCCCGGATTATTCTCTGCATTGAGCAGCCGAGACTCCGACGATCTCTGCATTCAGCGTGCCGCAGATGGCAGCGGAGCCAGACAAGAGAGCCCTTGACAAGGCTCCATGGTTGTAATTACTCCTGACACAGCTGCAGTTTATTCCAACGCCTCCTTTGGTTTGGGCAGAGACAGGGGGAGAGGAGTACATACATTTGGAGAAGAAATGATTTTCACCCATTGGACAATAAAGCATTTGAAATGTAAAGCGAGGTGGGGAGGGACACAACTTCTTGTGACACTTTCTGAAACTTGGACAGAAGGACGCGCGCTTGGCTTCCAAGGCAAAACCAAAAATAAATTCAGCCCCGTGGCAATGTTAATAGAATACTGAGCAGCTACAACAATCTAGCAATTGCTCCTGTTCTCGCTGACAGTTAGTCGGAAACATCTGCACCTTTTGCATCCTCCAAAGATCTGCATTCTTGAAAGGGAAACTGAAGTTCCTTACAAGAGGGTTAATGCGGAACTCTTCCTGGCAGGCAGCTGCTAAAGCAGAGTCCATTGGGGGCTGCTCCTATCACAGACCAATATTCTCTTGGTTTTCTTCATAGCCTAAGACCAACAGGATTGTGAAAGTCCTCCAACCTATTTATTTTAAGGAGTCTCATTTTGTTCAAGGACACAGGAGTTAAGACTGGTGTTGGACTGGGACTGAGGCCAGGGTTCAAATCCCTGCTCTGCCATAAATGAAGCTCACTGGGTAACCTTGGGCGAGTCACTGCTTCTGAGCCTTACCTACCCCACTGGGTTGTTGTGAAGGAGGGTAATAACAGTGTACACCACCTTTAGTCCCTTGAAGAAAAAGGTGAGATAGAAATCCATAAAGGAATAAATGAAAACAATATTTTCTAAAATGTATTATTTCAGGTGTAGGTCTGGTTTGTATGTAATGCTAGGCCAAACTGTGGCTTAGCATGAACTAGCAAGCATGTGGGTATAGTTGTTTTGCTCCTTCCCTAGTCCTGTGTCCAGGAGCGGAGGAAGGGGGCGGTGGGGGCGGGCCGCCCCAGGTGTCACCACTGAGGGGGGGGGGCGACAAAATGCCAGGCGGCACTCCTCGCAGGGCCTGCAGCACACCCAAGCCACACGTCTCTCCCCAAACAGTCTGCCCGCTGCCTCCCCCTCAGCTGTAGGGCAGCTGAATGGTAGGAAGCAGGACTCCTTGGAGCCCCCACGGAGCATCCTGCCCCGGCTTGCCCTGCCCAGGTGGCTGGCCCCGCCCCCAAGGCACAGGGCACGTGCGCCGCCCCAGGCACCCGATTGGCTTGCTCTGCCTCTGCCTGTGGCTACACTACCCAGACCTATACCATGGTTTGGCTTACTGTTACATCTGAGCCTGAGCTGGGGGGTTTGTCTCACTCTGAACAAGTAATGAGATGCAGTAAAGCAAACTGGGCCACAGAATACATAATCATGTTCTCTGTGAAGCTCAGATGTTGAAATTTACTGTTTTGAATAATTATGCAGCAGCTGAATTATGACAGTGAGAGCTGTTTGACAGTGGAATGGACTCCCTCAGAATGTGGTGGATTCACTTTCATTGGAGGTTTTTCGACAGAGGTTGGATGGCCATCTGTCAGGGATTCTTTAGCTGTGATTCCTGCATTGCAGGACCAGATGACCCTTGGGGTCCCTTCCAACTCTACAGTTCTATGATTCCATGATCCTATGAACTACAGGCCTGGCTACCTTTTTTTAGTAGTGGCTGATGAGCCACAGAGACAGAGCCAAGTGAGTTTGGAAAGGGCTGACCTAAGACATTTGGGCACCTGGGCCCAGAGCATAGCTGCCAAGTTATCCCTTATTTTAAGGGATTTTCCCTTATGCTGAATAGGCTTCCTCGCGAGAAAAGGGAAAATTTGGCAGCTATGGCCCAGAGCCATAGCTATGGGGGTGGGGAGGCTAGCAAGGTATTTTGCCCTGGGTGAAGCCTCCAGAGGGGTGCCATTGAGGCTCCCAGCCTGTGTGTGTGTGTGTGTGTGTGTGTGTTTGTGCATGCAAATGCGCGTGGGGGGGTGCCAAACTGGGTCTTTAACCCAGGTGAAATAAAGCCTAGTTTTGTCCCTGCCTGAGAAGAACCACAAAATGGTGTGTCCCCTAGCCCAGGAATAAGGGATGTAACATCTGTTACAAGGGGCGAATAAGGATCTACATCAGGATCAAGGTGGGAGTGAAGCTCTATATTGGGAACATTTGACACAACACCAAAGAGCAGTAAGAGGCCAGACTAACAACAACCATTTTAATAAGGTTTGGTTTCCTGTTATTAACTATGTAAATAGAAGCTGAAACAAAATTTAAAAATTCCTTCCAGTAGCACCTTAGAGACCAACTAAGTTTGTCATTGGTATGAGCTTTCATGTGCATGCACACTTCTTCACACGAAAGCTCATACCAATGACAAGCTTAGTTGGTCTCTAAGGTGCTACTGGAATGATTTTTTTAAATTTTGTTTTGACTATGTCAGACCAACACGGCTACCTACCTGTAAATAGAAGCTGTAACAGTACCAGACACCCTGATCCCCCACCCCACTCCCATCACTGGGCCTACCTAGGGTGGGACCATAGGCACCAACTTGAACAAAATATTGGAGGGCTGCCCCCCCCCGCACATACTTCTCCACCCTCCCTACCTTCTGTGGAACATATGTTCCTTGGCCGTGCGTAACTGGCCACAGAAATCCCCGGTCTCCCCGCTCACTCACCTCTCGCACCCCACCAACATGCAAGAACTTTCTGCCTATTTGCCTGCTTGCCTGCCACCCGCCTCCAGCCCCCAGCCCCACCTCTCCTATTGGTCAGCCTGCCCACCTGCCTCTCCCCAGCTGCCCTGGCTCAAACACAGAAATGGTACTAAAAGCCGGTGAAAAGAGAGCTGCACCCAGCTTGGGTGGGAGGTGGCTGCCCAAGGGAGGGAAAGACGGAGGTAGAGACTGGCAGAAAATATTGGGGGACCCGTCCCCCCACTTTTATTGGGGCGCCCAAGGGACCATGTTCTGGATCCCTGATGCCTTAGCACTGCAGCTGGGGCTTGTATCTACTGTACTGTTTTCACTCAGTTTGTTTTGTGTGGTTGCAATCTGATTGTACCACAAAGTTTTATTTTTATTTATGTTTTTGCATTGTTGTAAAATCTGTTGCCAACCACCTGTTTGCAGTATCTGAACAATATTGAGCCCTCATCTGCTAGCACCCATATTCATTAAGATTGTGTGATTGCTCTGTATACTAGGCACGCCGCTAAAAGGTTTATTTTAAATATGTGCTTAATAATCCCCTGCTTTTTAAATGTGCAATAACAATCTATTACATTCTAATTAAGTTCTTATTTGAGTCATTTAATTAAGAAAGGGACTATAGCAAGTACCAAAACACTTTGCCTTTCTAGTCTCCAGGATCCACGCTTTCTCACACAGAAATTAACACTCACTGCAAACACCTCATTTGCCTGCCTGTTTAATCAGCTCCTGCATGTTTTTGGAAGGTGATACTGGGTGATGAATGGTAGTGCCTAGTGATACTGGTCTGGTTCACACCTCGCTTTAAATCATAGATAAACGAAATCACAGTTTAAAGGCAAACATGCAGGGTGCTTCTGTGTGTTGCTGAAATAGTAGATCCTGTGCTCTTTCCCCAATAGCTAAGCCATGTTCTGGCTTAGAACCACAGCCCATGCTTTGTTCCTCTCCAGATAAACCATGGTTTGCTTGAAGAGAAACAAACCATGAGCAGAGATTCAGATCCAAGGCTGCTTTTATATTACTTATTACTACATTTTTAATTATTTTTTATTTATGTTTTGTAGTTGTATCCCACCTTTTTCTCCAAGGAGCTCAAGGTGGCTTACATGATTCTCCGCCTCCTCATTTAATCCCCACAACAACCCTGTGAGGTAGGTTAGGCCAAGAGGCCATGACTGGCCCAAGGTCACCTAGTAAGCTTCATGGCTGAGTAGGGATTTGAACCCTGGTCTCCCAGGTCTTGGTACGACATGCTAACTGCCACACCACACTGGATCTCACCTTCATAACCCACCTTTCATCCAAGGTGGGATATTCGGTTTCCCCCTCCTTCCCATTTCTATCCTCAATGACAACCCTGTGGGCACTGGCGGAGGAAGAGGGGTGCGGGGGGAGTGCCCCGCCCCCAGCAGCGCAATCCCAGTGGGGTGCCATCACAGCTGCTGCCACCCTCCGCGCTGGGCGCCACACCCCTGCAGGAGGCGCACAACGCCCCCGGGACATGCGGCAAACCCTTGGGATGCATGCCAGCCACGCCCCTGCCAGCTCTCCACCCCAGCCCCCAGTGGCAGAGCATGAAGCTCCACCACTGCCTGTGAGGTAAGTTAAGCTGAGAGATCACACACAAAGTTTCATGACTCAGTTGGGATTTGAATCCTTGTCTTTGGAGAAAAACAAACCACTGGCCTAGGTTCAGGTGTGATGCTAAGGCAGACCATGCTGACAACAAAGCAGCAGCAGGGCTGGGGGAAGAGCAGCCTGCCTGTGATTTCAGCAGCAGGGACTAGCACCTTGAAACCATACCTAGGGTTTGATCTGTTGTCATTGTTGTTGATGATGATTAAATTATTATGCTGCCCTTCATCTGTAGATCTTCAGGGCAGTTCACAGCATAAAAATACAAGAAAAAAAACACAAAATAAAAACAAAAACAATACTCCCTCTTTTCCCCCCCTCACAGCCCCCCCCCAACAAACAAATTTAAAAGGATACAGGATGTTAATCAGCCCAAAGCCTGTTTAAACTGGGCCAGAAACCCAGAGAGGCAAGTGGGGACTAATCTTCTGCCACACTAACTGAAGGTGTGTGCTGACATTTATACAAGGAAAAGCATTTAACTTGTGCAGTGACTGAAACAGGAAAAGATCCCAGAGCTGAAGCTGCAAGCACTGGAGGAGGAAGAGGAGTGGGGGGGAGCGCACAGCCCCCGGCAGCGTGTTCCCAGTGGGGTGCCGTCACGGTTGCCCCCCCCCCGCCTGCTCTCCACACACACCCCGGTGCCGGAGCATGAAGCTCCACCACTGGCTGCAGGTGCAAATTCAGTCTTAAGCATCACCCAAGAATAGGGTTAAACATAAGCAAAGGGCATCCCACACATGGGCATAGCCAGGGGGGCATGGGGGGCAGCTGCCCCCTCTCAAATCAAGTACACTGGTACCTCATATTGCGAACGGGATCCGTTCCGGCGGCCCATTCGCAACATGAAAGGGCTGCAACATGAAGTGCCGCATCTGCGCACGTGTGCGCTTCTGCGCAAAGCGCAATTTAGCATTTTTGAGCATGCGTGCAGGTCATGGATGACCAAACCCGGAAGTAACCTGTTCTGGGACTTCCGGGTTCAGCGCATCCATAACCTGAAAAGACCCAACATGAAGCAGACATATCCTGAGGTATGACTGCAAATCAATAAAAATACTTCACTAACTGAGGTTCTCCCCCCCCCCCCCCGGCAACCTAAATCCTGGCTACGCCCATGATCCCATATCCTGATCCCTCAAAGTCTCAAAACTGTCCCCCACCACAGACACACACAATGACACCGGGTGTGTGTGTGTGTGTTTTAAAGATGCCTGCAAAAGTCATTGTCACCAGAAGCCGAACAGACACCAGCAATGGGCTGTTAAATGCTGCAACACGGAGCCCACTCTGATAAATTGAAGTAATTGAAGAAAAATGCAAAACAGTCTGCAAATTGGTCAGACAGGAGACTAAAAGCTTCTCAAATCTGAGTGCTCACCTCTCAGCAGCACCTTCTCAAATGATTCTACCCATAATTTACAGGCTCTCCCCCCCCTCTTTTCCCTCTACAGGTAGTTTTTAAAGGGCATTCTATTATCACTATGTGTATGCTTGTGACATGCACAGGTGTGTCTGGGAAACAGCTGCAGAAGTGTAATGCTAACAAACAATTTGACAGAAAATTCAGTTTGCAGAAGAGGGAAATGTGACATGCAGCGGGGTCCGGGGTGCTGTCCTCCGGTTCTCTCACTTGCCAATCAAAGCAAAAAATAAAAATGGAAAGAGGCAAAACATAAGAACATAAGAAGAGCCTTCTGGATCAGGCCAGTGGCCCATCTAGTCCGGCATCCTCTTCTCACAGTGGTCAACTAGATGCCTGTGCGAAGCTTGCAAGCAAGACACAAGCACAAGAGCCGCCTCCCCTCCTGTGGTTTCCAGCAACTGGTATTCAGAAGCATTGCTGCCTCCAGCTGTGGAAGATCATAGCCATAATGGCTAGTAGTCATTGATAGCCTTGTTCTACTCCATGAATTTGTCCAATCTTATTTAAAGCCATTCAAGTTGGTGGCCATCCCTGCCTCCTGTGGCAGTGAGTTCCATAGTTTATCTGTGCACCTGCGGGAAGAAGGGCTTTCTTTTATCTGCCCTAAATCTTCCAACATTCAGCTTCATTGAACACCCCCAGGTTCTAGTATTAGAACATGTGCAGAAAAGTTTCCTGAGCACTCCTTGGCCTGTGGTGCTCCTCTAGAACCACCATGTATGGCAATGTGGCATATCAGGTGGTTTGCTGGCCAATTTTAGGGGACATGGTGGTACAGGCAAGAGACAAACCAATGTGACCTTATGCACCCTCCTTCTTGTGTGGGCTAGAGCAGGCTTCTGACACTTCCTTTCAGGCTGTCTTCCTGGTCACGGTTACTCAGGCAGGAGTAAAGGTAAAGGGACCCCTGACCGTTAGGTCCAGTCGCGGACGACTCTGGAGTTGTTGCGCTCATCTCGCTTTACTGGCCGAGGGAGCCGGCATACAGCTTCTGGGTCATGTGGCCAGCATGACTAAGCTGCTTCTGGTGAACCAGAAACGCCGTTTACCTTCCCGCCAGAGCGGTACCTATTTATCTACTTGCACTTCCTGCTTTCGAACTGCTAGGTTGGCAGGAACAGAGACCGAGCAATGGGAGCTCACCCCATTGCGGGGATTTGAACCACCGACCTTCTGATCGGCAAGCCCTAGGTTCTGTGGTTTAACCCATAGCGCCACCCATGTCCCTCAGGCAGGAGTAGGCTCCCCTGAATACAATGAGTGTTTTGCATCTGAGAGGTGGTGGTGGTATAGTTGTTACAGTGCTCTAATAGGACCTGGGAGACCAGGGTTCAAATCCCCACTCATCTCACCGGGTGACCTTGGGCTAGTCACTGCCTCTCAGCCAAACCTATCTCACAGGGTTGTGAGGATAAAATGGGGGTGAAGTCTGTAGGCCACCCTGAGGTCCTTGGAGGAAAGGTGGGTTGTAAATATATACTTTTTTAAAAAAAAAATGCTTACAATTGCACTCTGACAGTCTAGAATGGCTCTGTGGAAAACCAGCAGTAAATGGAAGATGTCGGAGAACAAGAATGAATTCTTGTCTGTCTCTCCAGGCAAACCAGGAATCGTATCTAAAGGCTATTTTATTAAGATGCAGTTACTACACAAACACTTTCAAACGGAAATAAGAGAGAGACAGATACTTACTCCACATTGCCTCTAAGCTAAGATGGTAAGTTTGTTTAAATATTTATATGCCACATTCTCTGACATTCAAAGGTACTTGAAGCAACTTAACAAGAAGAAAAGCACAGAAGTAGCGAGGAAGAGCAAAGTCCAGATTTATGGCCTCGGGTTCAGGTAGCATTTTCAGCAGGAGAGCAATTGCACAGTCAGAACTCAAAGCACTTCTCCCAATGACCAGATGAGGCATCTTAAAAGTAAAGTCCCATTCAAAATAACCAAATGCACAGATATAGGATAGGGGACACCTGGCTTCACAGCAGTACTATGGGTCTTAGTAAGCCACAAACTTAACATGAGTCAGCAGTGTGATGCAGCAGCAAAAAAACACTAATGCAATTCTAGGTTGCAGCAACAGAAGTGTATTGTCCAGATCAAACGAAGTAATAGTACCTCTCTATTCTGCCTTGGTCAGACCCCACTTGGAGTACTGGGCACCACAGATATAAAAGGACATTGACAAACTGGAACATATAAAGAGGAGGGTGACCAAGATGATCAAGGGTCTAAAAACCCAGGCTGAGGAGGACCAGTTGAGGGAGTTGGGTATGTTTAGACTGAGAGGTAATAATAATAATTTATACCCCACCCATCTGGCTGGGTTTCCCCAGCCACTCTGGGTGGCTTCCAACCGAATATTAAAACAGTACAGCATTAAACATTAAAAACTTCCCTAAACAGGGCCGCCTTCAGTTGTCTTCTAAAAGTAAAATAGTTACTTATTGCCTTGACATCTACTGATATGATAACCCTCTTCAGGTCTGGATTTAGGTTTGATGAGGCCCTAAGCTACTGAAGGTAATGGGGCCCTTTATATGTCCAGCTGTCCTTTGCCAGCAACAAATTGTCAGTGTTTGTTGTGTTGAATATATGCTATATAGTAATTTATGGACCTAATAGGTATCTAAAGTCATTTGCACATAACAAATAGGAGCCAACACAACACAAAACACTGTTGTTGTATGTAGGTTTTATTTTATTTGTTTTTTATCTTATATTTTGATATCCAGATTTTTTTTCTTTAAATTTTGGGGGGTCCCCCAAGAGAGTGGGGCCCTAAGCTATAGCTTGTTTAGCTTATACATAAATCCAGAAGATGGCCCATCTTCAAATATCTGAAAGTCTGTCACATGGAAGATGGAGAAGGCTTGTTTTCGGGTGCTCCAGAGGGCTGGGTCTGAACCAATGGGTTCAAATGACAACAATGAAGATTCCAGCTAAACATTAGGGAAAACTTCCTGATGGTAAGAGCTGTTCAACAGTGGAGTAAACTACCACATAATGTGATGGACTCTCCTTCATTGGTGGTGTCTAAGCAGAAGTTGGATGGCCATCTGTCAGGGATGCTTGAGTTTTGATTCCTGCCTTTCAGGGGGTTGGACTAGATGACCCTTTGTTTCCCTTCCAATTCTACAACTCTATTACTCTAAAACCCCACACTGCAGCAGGGAAGGGCCATGTGTCAGCCAATCCAAGCTCCTCCTCAGCACTTGGGACTTCTCTGAGCCAATTTCTTTAGGCTCCTAGAGCTCAACAATATAGGCAACCATAAATCAGATGGATGCAAAACCTGATAGGAGTTTGAGCCCCAAAACACCTGTATGGCTACTACATCCCTACCCTGGAGGTTGAAAGCAGCTCAGCTGCTTTCTCCTTTCCAGATTCTGTCAGCTGACATCTCAAGGTGGCTCCCTCTTGAATGTGCCAATTATTACCCAGAATGGCTGATTTCAAGAGTAATTATCACCATTATAAATTGAATCAGATGGTTTATAACAGCCATAAAACATGCAACATGGCTTTAAAAGAAAAACTTCATTAGCTCCCCTGTGGTTTACAAGTAGTTTTCTTTCAATAAAAACGCAAACACGCACTTTTGTTGGGAAATGGTCATCAATAATCCCTTCCACAGACTTGTCTTTCTTTCCGAAACAGGCAGGTCCATTTCCTTTGAGGATCACACACCTGCGCGCACACCAGCTCCTTGGTTTCTCCAGATCTTCTTCCAAATATGCAAATCATCACAACAATATGCAATTCCAGCTTATTCCTGGTGCAAACTGTCATCATTTATATGGAAATACGTTCCCCACAAACTCACAGAAAGGGACAGTCAGCAGCCGGCCACACAAAAGTGACCTTAATGTCACAGCAAAGGTGCCGTGTCATCCTGTCTGTGTGTGTGTGTGTGTGTGTGTGTGTGTGTGTGTGGCAAATGTTAAATCTAGTCAAACTGTCCTCAGAAAAGGCCTATCCAGAAGGCAGGGGGAATGCTTTCCAGTTGCATTTGGAGCAAGGCACCAATGCTTTGCGATGATTAGTGCCCCATCTTAAATGGAAGCGACCTTTGGTGTTCTTTATAATATGAAAGAAATGCTAAGTACCTGATGCCAGCTGCAGAGGAAAGGCAAGATCACAGCACTGCAAGCCAGAGGCAAGATGGCCTTTAAGGTCAGACACTTTAAGGAGAGAATTAATGTGTTTGCAACAGCCTAGAGATCTCTGTAGCCATTTCAAACAAAGCAACTTCTTGAAGGAGAACGAGGCTCTCTCAAAGGCATCCGCAGCTCCAGGTTCAAGAAGAAGTTGACTGAGATTCTTATCCTCATTACCAGAGGCCTGTTAGGCACCCAGCCCCATCACACAAGTTTTGAAGAACGGCAGGAGAGTAAGGAAAAAGCCATCCTCAACAACAGCAGCAGCAAAAGGAGAAAATTACAAGGCACCTGGTGTTGTCCTAGTTATCCATTCACAACCATGAATTGAGGGAGGGGTGTTAATTTGAGGGTTTAGTAGTATAGAATTAGGATTACAGTGGTACCTTGGTTTAAGGACACCTTAGTTTATGGACAACTTGGATTAAGAATGCTGCAAACCCAGAAGTAGGCGTTTTGGTTTGTGAACTTTGCCTTGGAGCAGAACATGTTTTGCAGAGCAAGGATCTTCCTCTGGAAAACTCAGGTTATGTACACGTTAGCAACTGAAAATGCAGCATCTGTCCCCGTCCCCCACATTTCAAGTAGCATTGCTGTACATGCCAAAGTCGGGGTGGGGTTGTCCTCACCCAATGAGCATTACCTGCTTGGTTTCTCAGTCTCTGTCAATTCATGAAATTGTCATCTGAGATGTACACAACTCAGCTTCACTGCAAAGTGCATGTGGCTCACGTTTTCAAATTGTATTGAGGCTGGTTTGAGGGGAAAGGCATCAAATAGGACTACTTTTCAAGAAACTACGGGATGGATAGGTGTAGCCAATGGGGGGCAGGGGGCAGCTGCTCCCCATAGATCAAGTAAACAATAGAAATGCTAGCTCATGTTATGTGTTCATGGCTTCAAACACCTGCGGCAGGAACAGTTCTGCCCTTTTCATCCTCCTCCTCTGGCCATTGTTTTCACACACCAAGGTAGGACTGCCCACCAATGTCTTCCGGGTGTCTATGAATCCTAGAGAATGGATATCATGGGAGCAAGGAGAACACTTCATGGAAGTGTGAAACTAGAATTTATTGCAATCGGATTGAGGGGGGGGGATTCTACATGTTAATCAATGGTTTATCATTGCCAACTGGTTCCAAATGGTTTTCCTAAACTGGCATGTGTGAGTGTCTTATTAGTGCTGGTGTTATGCCGATGCCCCAATTCCACACATGCACAGAGGAGGACAGACAAAGCACAGGAAGTGCCTTAATTGCAGATTTAAGCTTGAAAGCTTGTGGACGAGTCACGAGTGTGTCCAAGACAGGGGGAAGAGTTGCTGAAAAGGTTGCTCTGTAGGCTGGGAACGAGGTTAACACAAGCACAGGCTTTCTCCCATGGCTTGCAGAAGCAAATGAGACAAAATATCAAACCTTGAGAATGGTGCAACAGAGAAAGAATGTTGCAAATTTGCACCACCAACAATGACATTTTCTTACCACATATTCTCTGATACAACAGAGCAGATTGTGAAAACACTCCATGTTTCTGAAGCCAAGCAGCTTCCTTTCTTGTCATGGGTGCAATTATGTTCAGTTTTGTCCGAAGGTTACGCCCAACCAGACTACTAATCAAAATGGAAATTCTTGATACTCACCCTCTTTGCCAAATCCAGAGCTGGCTAACTTGTGTCCCTTCATGTGTGACTTGACTCCAACTTCCTTGACCCTGGCCAATGGGTGGCCATGCTGGTTTGGGCTGCTGGCAGTTGGAGTCCAAGCACATTTGTAGGGCTGCAGGTTCTCCATCCCTGGCCTAGTCTCCTGAAAGGAGAACAACAGCTGAACATTTTAAGAAAGGTCTGAGGAAAACCTCTTCAATTTGCCCTGCACCTGAACACAATGGCTGTGTGACCTGGCACATAGCTGCTTCCTGACTTAGGTCACTGGGGTCCATCTAGCTCAGTATTGTCCAAACTGACTGGCGCTGACTCTCCAGGGTCTCAGATCATGGGCGTAGGCGGGGGGGCAGGAGGGGGCAATTGCCCCCCCCTAGAAGCAGGGCCACTGGCCAGCCTGCCCCACTGCCCGCCCGGTGCCGTCTCCCTTCTCCCTGGCTGGCTGTGGGGCGGGCGGCGGGAAAGCGTTTGGCTGGCTTTCCCTCCCTCCGCCCCACAGCCAGCAAGGGAGAAGGGAGACGTCCCTTCTAGCCGGCTGGCTGTGGGGCGGGCGGAGGGAAAGCCAGGCAACCGCTTTGCGCGGCTCTGGGGCTTTCCCTCCACCTGCCCCAGCGATTGCAGAGGGGGAGGAGGGGATCGGAGCAGCCCGATTTCGGGCTGATCCTGGCTCCCCCTCGTCCCTTCTGATCGTGGAGGGGGAGGAGGGAGTCGGAGCAGCCCGATTTCGGGCTGATCCTGGCTCCCCCTCGTCCCTTCCGATCGTGGAGGGGGAGGAGGGAGTCGGAGCAGCCCGATTTCGGGCTGATCCTGGCTCCCCCTCGTCCCTTCCTGTCGCGGAGGGGGAGGAGGGAGTCGGAGCAGCCCGATTTCGGGCTGATCCTGGCTCCCCCTCGTCCCTTCCGATCGTGGAGGGGGAGGAGGGAGTCGGAGCAGCCCGATTTCGGGCTGATCCTGGCTCCCCCTCGTCCCTTCCGATCGCGGAGGGGGAGGAGGGAGTCGGAGCAGCCCGATTTCGGGCTGATCCTGGCTCCCCCTCGTCCCTTCCTATCGCGGAGGGGGAGGAGGGAGTCGGAGCAGCCCGATTTCGGGCTGCTCCGATGTGGCCCCGCCCCCGCCCCTTGGCCCCGCCCCTTGCTCCCCGCCCCTTGCCCCCCCTGATTTTCATCCTGGCTACGCCCCTGTCTCAGATGAGAACATGGGACCTTTTACACGGAAAGCAGTGGCTCTGCTCCTGAGCTACCACTGAGTAAGAGGGGAACCTGGGCCTCTTCCCTGCAGAAGATGAGAAAAGCCACTTAAGTTCCCAAAGCAGGATTTGGATTTGGTTGGGAAACCAGAACATTGCAGGAATGTTGTTTAAAGGCATGATGAAATGGTGTCGGAACACATCAGCCAAAGCCATCGTTCCCACAATTGTTGTGTTTTCTCTCCAGCCATGTCTTAGCTGTTGTTGTTGGCAGAGAAAGGGAAAGAGAGAGGGGGAACATTTGGGATGAGGAAAAGAGCAGCAGCAGCAACAACAACAACATATTCCTGGAGTAAAAGAAAGATTTAATTAGGTTGTGAGTCGCCTCCAAAAAAAAGAGTACTAAAATTAAATGTGAATTCATAATGGACAGTATTATGGGTAATGAGATGCAAATTGGGCTGGGTTACAGCTTTTAGTGTGCAATTTGCTTTCCCTCTAATTGGGAGAAATGGATCTGGCCCCAGAAGCCAGGTACTCAAAATGTAAAACAGCCTTGTTGCAAGGAAAGGAGATGCTGCCACTCCAAAACCAAATAGCCAAAGCGACATGAATATTTCAATATGACAAAACAGAGCAAACACTAACTTTATTTTAGCTGAACCTTCAGCCAAGCAAAATAGGCAGTGCACTCCAGTGCTGTGTGAACAGTGGACGAGGGTCCATCTAACATGGGGATCTGTTGGGAACAAAGCTGTCCAAGACCATTTCCATTTGGGAATGTTTAACTTAGATCCTTCCTTCGTAGGGCAAGTCTGCAGCTAAAGTCAGAAGGCCCAGGAACACAATGAACTCCCCAAGCCACACCTAGCATCTGTTTCGGGGTGAGATAAGTCACTGCAAGCGGTCATTGCCCCACATATTATGCAATTTAAAGTGAGCACTAGTCTTGCTGTGAGGCTCAGATATTCTTGGGTCCTTCAACATCGATTGAGCAACTGAAGTGGCAATTCTGGGAGCAGGCCATGCAGCCTGGGGGGAGGAAGCAGTAGCGTATGCTTGCCCCAGGCCTTGGAGGGCTAAGCAGGGTCCTGTCAGGAGCCTGCTGGATTTACACTGTCATGCCAAGTACAAGACTCCCACCCCGGGCGTCAGACAAGCTCTGCATGGGCCTTTCTGGGAGTAAAACCTACAGAACTCAATGAGATTGACTCTTAAGTAAACATGCACAGGGATTGCACTATGAATTTTGTCTATTTCTATGAGTTGATTTATGGCCAGTACAGTATCTCTGATTTCAGTAAGTGTAAACTTGTTTCTTTAATCCCACCCTGCAAAACTTTTCTAGAAAATATCTCCCCCCCCCCCCGTTAGCAATCAATGGGGGATTTAAGAGAGTTGCAGTGTCCATGCAGGGACAAACTGTCAAAATCCAGTTCATGCACCACATAGTTAAACTATGGAACTCACTTCCACAGGAGGCAGTGCTGGCAACCAATGTGGATGGGCTTTAAAAGAAGACTAGACAAATTCATGGAGAATAAGGCTATCAACGGCTCCTATCCATGATGGCAATATGGAACCTCCAGGGTCAGATGCAGCAATGCTTCTGAATACTCCTTACTGCAGACCAGAGGAGGAGAGAGGGCTCTTGTGCTCAGGTCCTGCTTGGGGGTTTTTCATTGAGGTGTCTGGCTGACCACGGTGAGAACAAGATGCTGGGCTAGATGGGGCCCCAGGCCTGATCAGACAGGCTCTTCTTATAGCCTTATGCTATGTTCTTAATGGGAAAAGTCACATTAAAAATTGTGCTGAACATCACACAAGGTTTGGGATGTCCTCCAGAAACATGCTTGCACCCCATGCTTTCCCCCCAGTGGCCACTGAGCCTGGCACGCCTAAGCTTTTTGCCTCCTCAAAAGGCAAGCTCTGAGTTTTACATAACATCTTCAAGCTGCAAAGAGCAGGACATATTTAACAGTGGACCCAGAATACACCCGCTCTTTGTATTAAGGGGACTTTGGAACACAGCAGGGCCTGAGAATATCCTGATCAGCCAGGGAAGCAGTGGCAGCCATGAAGTTCACTGTGTGACCTTGGGTCACTCCCTGTCACTCAGCCTAACCTACCTCATAAGGTTGCTGTGAGGATTAAATGAGGAGAGGGAGAGAGGGAGCTCCTTGAAGGAAAGATGGAATATGAGTGTAATAAACATACAGGGAAGAGAAAGATGGAAGAACTCAAGTGCTTTCTCTTTGCTTTAAGATAAATAATTAAAAAACAAAGGTAGTCAAAGGTTGTTAAACATTAAAAATGGGGTAAAGATCTTGCCATTTAATGTACAAAGCCAGCCCCTCTTTTTGAGGGCACCAGAGTCACCTTTCATTTTTATTTCCTGGCACAGCAGGAAGAACGAAACAGCCTCCCCAAAAGAAGGAACAGGAGCAAGAAAGTCGCCTTTAGTCTCAGGCCCCATCAATTAAAACTTGTTCCCACCAATCAATTCAACCTTTAATTCAACCTTTAAACGACTGCATACCAACCTCAGCCCTGCAAACAACAAGGCCTAAGGGGCATGTACACTGTGGGCTTTGTCTTTATGTGCCTTGAACAATAGACATTGGAAGAGGAAAACGAAAGAGTAGTGGGGAACATGGAAAACTCCAAGTCATTCTTAGCAAAAATATCCTCAGGACACTCAAGAGAGATCTGAAATCACAGCCTGGATTTATTGCTTTGGCACTGATCGATTACTTGAAAGCATTAGGTAGATAAAGAAATTGATTATTCAATAAATCACTGCATGCCCCGTGAAAGCAGAGGGTATTTTTTTTAATAGGCAGGGGCCAGAGAAATACAAATCTGTAATGGGCAGGCAAGAAACTCTCCAGCATAGACGGTGAACAGTGGCCCATCACTTCCCACATGTGTAAAGAGGGTGTCATTATTTCAAATACTAACACATCTTAACAAGTAACCTTGAAGAAGCTACCATTGGAAAGGAGAGAGAGAGAGAGAGAGAGAAGTGCTTTGCATGTTCACTAGAGTGCTAAACCCCAGAAAGACATGTGGGCCGTGCACTGGGTGACCTCAGTCAGAAATTCTCAAATAAAAGGCTTTGAATAAAAGCCCAGGTTTCTGCCAGAGGATTTCTGCTCCTTGATAAGTGGCTAATTGCGGGGGGGGGGCGGGTTGCAAGTGGTGGGAATGTGCCCCCATCTCAGAAGCTTGGGAACGGGCACTTTCCACATGTACACACCTAGGAGAATTTTTTTAAAAAAATCTAATTAAAGTAGATAAGAGATAGCTACAGCCAACTCTTGTGCTACCCCTACTGCTACCCAGCTTACAGCCAGCTGAGCCCCAGATCTTTTCATCCTCCTGGCCTCTCCATCTCCTGGTCTTTGCACTTTTTTAAAAAATGAGGGGGATGAAGTTCTGAATGTGCTACTGGAGAGATTCTACCCAAGTCCTCTGCCCAGCGAGAGCCAGGACAGAAGCCTCCAGGAAGTGATGCCCTACAATGCTACTGAGTAAGAAAATAGGCAACAGGGGAAAGCATTGGGGCACAAATCCAAGCCAAGTCAAAGATCACAGGTAGGATGCTAGCATAGGGGCCAACTCCCATGGTCCAAAAAATATTTGAGGGGGCCAGGCCACCACAAAGTTGATTGGTATTCCCATTCAAATGGTGTGTATTTGCACTGCATCATGTGATCAATTATGTGGGGCGGTACTTACCTGGGCCCCCACAATATTTTATTCAAGTTGGCACCCCTGAATGCCAGGGGGGAGCCCTGCAGCAGCTGTATCACCACCAAGATCTGCATCCTGTTCTCACAGTAGTCAACCAATGTGCAGGATCTGAGCACAATAATATAATTGGCATCACATGAGATTCCCGGCAACCAGTATTACTGCTTCCAACAGTGAAGGTTGAACATAGCAATGGTAGCTAGCAGCCTCTGAGAATCCTATCTTCTCACTAATTTGTCTCATCCTCTTTTGAAATCAAATTGGTGGCCATCATGATAGCTTGTGGGGGGCCGACTCCATAGTTTAGCAGTTTGAACAAGTCCTTTCTTTTACCTATCCTGAAGTTCCTAACTTTCAGCTTCCTTGGATGACCCCACTGAGTTCTAGCATTATGAGCAAGGCCTATCCACTTTCTCTAGCAAATGCTAGAGGGAATGAATGAATAAATAAATGATAGGGGCGGCAATTCTACCAGGAACATCTACAGAGGAAATCTCTTGCCAAGGGACATGACTTCCTGGGGGACTGTCTTTGATTTTACTCAGAGTAACAGCAATTCATATTATATGCTGAAGCTGCAGGCCTGGCCTTGCTTGCCTTGCTGGCTCCGGTAATGGCAGAAAGCATCTACAAAGCTACAGTAGCAGTGACTCTGGCCTGGGACTCAGAGGCCCCTGTCTCTTGTCTCGGAGCCACAGGGCTTTTTCCAGCTTCCCTGGTGAGCTCAAGTTCCTCAGCTGCACTTTTCAATTTCCCAAGAGAAGCCTAAGAAATCAGGGCTGAAAATATCCCCCACAATGGGTCACCAAGACCTGGTATGCCAACGGTTTCATTTATTTACCTGAAGTGCTAAAATCTCCTAGCTTTCATCTCAAAGCAGTAATCAGAGAGGGGCAACACCACCCCCTATATTTAGAACACTCTGTTGTGTTTTCATCAGCTTCAGATGCAGAAAGTCATGGCTTTTTTATGGCTGAACTGAAATGCAATCAATGCCTCTGAAATATTCTACAGACACTGGAAGAACCTGTCTGCTTCCTTCCCTCCCAGTCTCCCCTACATCCCCTTCTCAACCCTGTGTTCACATGTTCTCTGCTGCCCCCCTGCCCTGCCCCCATTTTGCTTCTCTCATCCAAATCTGCTTCCAGACTTCTTCCTACCGAGCTGCTCCCAAGGGGCAGCCACGTCCTCCTTTATCCATCATAAAAAAGACAGCTTCTTCTGCAAAGCCCTTCTGGACACCCAGTGTCCCGCCTATTTGCTGTAGATTGTAACCCTTCCTTTGTGGCAGCAGAGACTGAGTCACTCCTAGAGTCCTCAGCACAAAACAAAATAGCAGCAGCATGGAATGGCATTGCTGCGATTGCACACATACCATCTTCCCCTTGGAGCAGTCCACTGGGCTCATCCTGGGGGCAGAATTAAGGCCAAAGTCACAGCTGCAGGCATGGAAGATTAAGGCATGTGCAGGGTGGAAAGTACAGTTAATGCACCTCTAGGCCTGCAGATATGCCACACTTTTGTAACCTCCCCTCATCCAAGTGGAGAAGCAAGCAGTACAGCATCTTTCAAATTGGGAGGAGGCACATTTCCTGAGTGCAAAAGGGAATGACAGACTTTGGAGAGGACAGATCAGCCTATTTTTGTTTCAGGGCAGTTTTGCACAGACTGAGGTCTTAGGTCTGTTCTGTACCACTTTTGCAAATTTTTAAAAATGCTTGTTTTATATGGATTTTATCCTCATACTTTGAGGTTTTTTCTATAATCAAGTGGCATATTAATTTTAAGAAATAAAATGAATAAATCATTCCACTGATGTATTTCATTATGTTCTTCAATGCATTTCCCCTTCCAAAAAAAATCCTTTTTATACACTTCTATATAAAACATGCATTTGTTTCTTATTTTTGGAAGCAAAATTGCATTGCAAAATTCAGAGAAATGCACAATCCAGTTGATACCTGTATCCTACATAAGGGTGGGGCAAGCAATGCAGCCCTCTTGCATAGAGAAGGCCTTTTCTATTCCCCCCACCCCCTGCACTGTCATTCAATGATTTACAGCTGCTTCTATATTCCTGATATGGCACAGCAAAAACAAAAACCAAGAAACCATTTGCCAACCCGGAGGCGGGGGTATGGTGGGGAGGAAATACTCTGAGCATAAAATGCAGTTTTGCATTTTTTAAAAAAATCACTTAAATAATAGCACCATTGCAACTAAAGGGATAAAATGGAGCTGGTGGCTGCTGCCCTTATGCTCGACAAATTTATTTGGGAATAAGCTCTGTACGGTTGCACAAAAGGACAATTTATAAATATCTATATTTAAGTGGAAGTAATAAAAAAAGGGGAGCCTCCTACCGCAGTGCCTGGAAAAATTACATAAGCCCACTTCCTCCAAGAAGCTCCTCCGGCATGGCCAGGTGGTGAGATTTAAAATAACTCCCACGACTGCTTTCCCAAGTACTCTAAATTCACTGCAGAATAGTAGCAGGCGAGTCTGATGCCAGGTCCCAGCAGACCTCCCTAACTCAGCTAAGCTTGTGGCTTATTCCATATTTTATTTACTGTTTTATTGCAAGAGACAAAAGATGACAGCCGTCTATTTATTAAGCGGGAAAACACACAGCCTACATCGGGCATTTCTTTTCGCATCATGTTCCATTTTGGGTGCTTTCGAAACAGGCTGCTTTGGCCCTCTCTCAAACCAGTTGCTTTGAAATTCCCCCCACCCCACATAGCCGTAAGGGTCCCCAATGTTCAGCCACAGGGGCTTTACTTGGTGCACAAAGCAGCATCCCCACCCCTCCACCTCATTGAAAACAGCCTCGGAAGAAGCCCACATACAACTGGTGCTGCAGCAGAGTGGCTTGGCTCCAGAGCGCAGCCCAATTTGCAAAGATACTCATGGACCCCCAAAGCCCATAGCTTTTTTTTTGCAACTCTGGGATAGGGGAGGAAAGCAGCCTCTTTCATTTCCAGAGCAACAGGGAACTCAAGTGGCCCTGAGCAGCAGCTGCCCACTTCTATTCCCAAGAGGGATTTGGTCTCTGTGAAAGTTGTGTTGATGACAGCAGGATCTGGGAATGAAGAGAGCCCCGCAGGCAATAAAGTCCCACCCTACAGGAAGCCCCAAAATGTGTTATTTATAAAACATATCTGTAGCAACTTTCAGCTCAAAAAAGAACCTGCAAGATGGCTTACAACAATGGAAGAGCTACCCAGTTAAAAAGAGCATTCAAAGACCAGAGCCAAACAAAATCAGCCCCGTAACAAGACAAAATTTACATACATGAAAAAGCTGGAACAAAAATGTATCCATCCTCTGCCTAAAAGACAACAAACAATGGGTCAGTCTAAGCACCCACCCAAAAATCCCTACCCCAACCACTGTCCTTGAAAGATGGCTCTGTTGGTAGAGCATGAGACTCTTAATCTCAGGGCCATGGGTTCGAGCCCCACATTGGGCAAAAGATTCCTGCATTGCAGGGGGTTGGACTAGATGACCCTCATTGCCCCTTCCAATTCTATGGTTCTATGATGCACAACAAGCCTCAGATGACCACAGCTGAGAGGCAAGTTCATGTGGGAAGTGAAGAGGCAGCCCCAAACCCTCAATTGGGTGATTGGTTAACGTTAACCACATTCTGATTATTATTATTATTATTATTATTTCAGAAAAACAGGCTTCTGGATCTCAGGGTTGCAGATAACTCTTTGGAAACCATTCAGACCAAATCTCTAGCTGCCAGCCTCTCAATAGCCTGACTGTTCATAGTTGATCCCTGCCCAGACCTGAAGCCTAAGGTCTCCGAGAAGGAGCGTGGAGAGCAGAACCCTCCAGCAGATCTTTAAACCCAGTGATGCTGAGGAACCACCAGACCTGGATGTCCTTGACACCAGCTGCCTGGATTAAATAGTGATCCCTCCAAACCAGGATTGCAAGCATGAATCAGGTATGACTGTGGAAGATCAGGAGAAGCATGGCCAGATTTAAAATGGTGCAAATGGTGCAATTGTACCAGGTACAAATGTAACGGCCCACACCTGCAAGGGGGCCTAGACTCTTGAGCTTTCATTTGGGGGGGGGAGCCTCTCCCCATACTAGAAGGAAAGTTATGAAGCAAAATGCAGGCACGCCCTTAAGCGATTTGGGTGAGATAAGGCAGCCTGGCTGTTCCTGTTGAGTTTTTATGAGTCAGAACTGTGATTGATGAATGAGATATTTGGACACCAGGCTATAGGAATTCCTGTGGCCCTAAAGAGCTACTGCTTTCCTCTCCCATATAAAATTTAAAGAGCAAAAAATAAAAGTAAATAAATAATCTGCAAAATGTACAACATGTGAGCTGTACCTAGTTTTTCTCATCATTGATATTATTATTATTATTTATCAGTAAGGAAAAGGGGGGAAACATTTGTTTGGGGGGTGGAAACACATGAAAACAAAGGCAGTTGCCAGCGGCATGGAAGCACATTGCAACCTTTTGCCAACAAGATAATGATGATGATTATGATGATGACTGCAAAAATATCATGGAGAAGTTTGACATTATGCAATTCCTATTTAAGCGTATCCTGTGGACACTCTGCTCTTTTGGGTTTCCCTGCCTGTCTCTCCAAGGATGCACCAGAAATCCTGCTAGCTCAGTAGACTCCAGATGGGGAAAGACGGTGGAAGTTCATCACACCCCTTAAAAGCAACAAGAAGTAACATGCAGCAACTGCAAAGGGAATCTGCCAGGTAAAGGTAGCGTAGGAGGGTGGAAATCAAGACACATGTTAAGCGTCCTCAAAGCACAGCGCCCTCTGCTGACCATCCACACCTGAAGCACCAGCTGCCATTCAAACACCTGCTGTGGTGTCTGCAACAGATCGACCCCCTCTCATTTGACATTATTAACACAACGGGAGCTTAAGAGCTGTCATGTGAAAAGGGCAAGAGTCACCCTGCCAGGTGGGCAACAGAAGGACTTTGTCAAATCAAGGGGAGTTATTATAAAAACACGTCCTCGGGAGCAAAACGCACACACAACAAATGCAAATGAATTCACGGCGCAAAGTGAAAGAGCAATATGGTTTTCCTGTTGTATGAGAAACAGGATAAGTTTGCCAGAAGATTAGAAATGACGTCTGCATCTGTGCAAAGAATCAGTCCTGGGTCTTTCTGCTCTCCTTACAAATGCAACAGCCAGTTTATGGCGTTTGAGTTGGGCATGAAGCACACTTGGAAAAAACAGCCAAGGCATTAATGTCTTCCATTTTTATCAGTCCATGCCAAGTGTGTCCTCTAACGCATTTTCATCACTTGGGGTGGGTTGCACTTGCAACAATTAAATTTTAAGACCACCCTAACGATATCACAGCCCACGACATAACAGAGGGTGGCAGACAGAGAAAGCCCCCTGACTCTCCCACTGCGCTCTTGACTCTGAGCTTCGCAAACCCTACGTCAACCGCAGCCCTGTTTCCTGCACTGCTGCCAAACCTTAATATCCACGTAGATGGTTCTCAAGAGAGCAGGGATTAAGTAATTAGATTTGCCTGCCACAAAGAAGCAACAATGACACTCTTGCTCGAAATTCATCTTACAGTTTACACCCCAGCAGCCTCATTCTCACCTCACAGAAATCACCAAATAACTGTGTGACCTGAAATTAAAAACCCATTTTGGGATCAGGTTTGAGGGGGGGTTATGGGGAGGAAGAATAATAGGGGGGAGGCAGTTTTGGAAGTATCTTCCCCCCAGAGAAATAGCCATTCTCGTTTCTTATGAAAACACAGTGTTTCAAAAACATGATATGAAATCAGTCCGCAAATCAACAGGGGAAGGGGAGATGGAGGATGCAGTTTCTGCTTCTGCAAAGGGGACAGATGGCTTCCATCCTCACACCACACCGGCAGGTAAAATTCCATTATGCGCCAAGAGCATCGTCCCAGTTTTGCATTTGCACGTCATAGAGCCCAGAAATTTAACGGCGAGACAGCATTTACATGCATGTCACTAAATGATCCTTTGAGCTTTTCAAGTATGACATCTATGCAAAGGAGAGAGAATTGGGGTGTGGGAGGTGAAGGCAAAGGCCACTTCAGAGCCTGATCAAGTTAGGCTCTACACACACACACACACACACACACACACACACACACACACGGCCTGCTGCCACCAACAGCCTGAATCTATAGCCCGAAAAGCAGGGTGCAACTGTATTTTATTTTTAATTAATTTATTAAATTTATATACCACCCTTCATCAAAAGATCTCAGGGTGGTTCACAGAACTGTAGTAAAAAACAAGAAACAATAATAAATAAAACGTTAATGCTGGTTAGAAAATGGGAGAATTTTAAAATAGGTAGATGGTTACATACACATACACTCTGAGCTTATGGAAGCTTAAATCCACATCACAGAATTAAGTGAAGGGGAAGGGGAAGACAAGGAAAAAACCTAAATCCATATTATGCATGGATACACTTAGGCCTGCCTTAATCTTGGCTGATGTTTTCACAAAAGCAGCCTCTCATTGTTTGTTTGCTGTTTTGCTTCTGGAAGGGCTCTTTGTAATCTGCACCAGCAAGACCTAAATATCAGCATCTACATGCAGATTTTATTTTATTTATTGGAAAGCAGGCATGGCAAAGCATTGCAGCATTTTATTTTATTTTACTTTGACATGGCAAAAAAAAAATCCGCTAGACATGCTTATGTCCTGCTAGTATTTTAAATACCATTCGGTCTAAAAAAAGAGAGCTACTTCTCTCTCCTCGCCACCTGCCCAGGGGCATCAGGGAACTTTCAGACCTGGCCTGGTGCTGCATCTCTTCCTGTACGCTGACCTGAATCTGAATGGACTTGTGTTTCACTCTATTTGCTTCCATCTCTTGTTTTAAAAGGATTTTTAAAGGCATTTGGAATTTCCGAGCTGGAAGGGACAGTTCCTCAAGCTAATGTTTTCTAACTTGGTCCTACCATTCCCAGGTGGTGAGAAGCCACTTGTCTGAAGCTATTTGCTTTGCGCGGGGAGAGTGTGTGAGGGCGGGGGGGGGAGGGGTGACATATTGATCTTCATTCAGTTTGTGTCTTCTCCAGTACGGCTAAGCTTTATTGTATCAACAGCCGTGGCTGCCGCCAGCGTGCCTCTCTCATTGTTTAACACTCGCCAAGACACAAACTTAGAGACAGGCACTACGTCCCCAGCTGACAGTGGTGACACATCCCATCACTGCTGCGGTTGGGCGGGGGTGGGGGGGTGGGATCCAGGCAGAGATCCCAATCTTGCTTGCACACAGATGTAAAGTGATCAAGCCTCCCTGGCCCAGAGCCCTAATTCTGAGGAATTATCCTGACAAGATCACCCCTGATCTTGCAAACATCTCCGTACCAGTTTCACTTCGATAGCATCGATTTTCAATTACGCTTCCACAAATTGGGAGCCGAGTCGTCATCCTTCAAGGCATCGATCCAGGTTTACACTGGGACAAATCTGGCATTGCCTCTGAGTGCTGACTGCAGCTCCTGAGATCGGCATGACAAGTACAACTGAGCAAGCAGGTGGGTCAATCCAAGGTGTGTAGAATCAGGAGAGGCTCTGCACACAACCCCCAAGGAATGTGGAATCCTGCATTCTCACACACACTCAAAGGGGGAAGTGTTGCTCTCCAAGATCACTCATCTCCTGATACCGGACAGAGTGTGGTCACATTGACACCCACACACTTGTTGCACACCTTAGAGGCTTGAATGCAACACCTACCTTCTAAATCACTTCTTCCAGCCACCCCACGAAACAAGATTTTCTCCAAGCTATTCATCACATCCAAGTCAAATAAAATATCTGACTCTTTCCTCCAGATTCTTTTTTTCTCTCACAGAACAATACCAGACACAATTGAACACTGCAGTTTTCAATTGTGAAATTATTATTTGGAGGGGGGGTAGGTATCAGGGGAAGGCTGTTAAATCTCCCTGGAGGGGATGACTGGAAGCGATGTTTCTAAAAAGAAAAGCCAAACAGAATAATGAGTCCCGGGAATAAAAAGGCTACCCTCTCAAGGAAATGTAATTATGAATTGAATTTGTCCACAACACATTTCTGTAAAATAATCAATGAACTATTTTATTTTCGGCAGACTACAACCGCCCACATGCCTCCCTTCTGTGTTACTTGTATTTTATCCAAACAATTGATGGCACAACCTCCTTTCTCAGTCACAAATTAGCATAACTCATCTCTTATTTCAGCCTGTTTGTTTCGAAACCAGCATTGTGGCCTTCGTCCCAGCTGCCTCACAAGCCAAGACTAAAAAAGAAAAAAAAAAGCCCTTTCTTGCCGGGCTTACAACGACAGTGTACACAAAACACAAGATGCGCCCTTTCCAACTGCCAATCTGCAGAATGCTAGGGTGAGGCGAGCTGTCAGTGCTTCTATGTCTATGCAAAAAAAAAAAAGCAGAAGCTTTCTGTCTGTGGGAGAACACCAAGGCTGCTGGTGGCTACGTTTTGGCAAGGTGCCAGAAATCTATTATGTTTTGGTCCAAACCAATTTTCCCATACAAGTCCACAATGCATGTAGGACAATGCAGAAGGGAGATGGATGCCTCACCGAGGAGCATCATCACACTCTGGAGAGATACCGGCCACCTGCAGAAACCCAAGGATCCATGGCAACGAGACACTCCTCTTGTGAGTCTAAGATTTCACCCAGATTTTGCCTCTGTTGCCTACCCTTTTAGCCTCTGCATATATTTGACCTCTTTCAACGAGGCAGAATATTAATTGATGCTTCAATCAGATGAGTGATTTGCCACAGCAATCAAATGTGACGTCCAAAGGCTTCTTGCAATTGGAGAGGCTTTCGCCGTCTCCTTTAGGAAAGCTTTTGCCATGTTTCTTGAGGTTTGCGATGTCACAGGCTGCAAGGCAGCACAAGGGGAAGCAGAGACTTGCTGCTGCCTCACTCAGCAAGGCTTTTAAACTTCGGATGAATAAAAGGCAGGCAAGAAATGCGATTTAGCCATAAATGCCAAATGAATTTGCTTCACGGGGAGTCATTCACTCCAAAGGACAATACTTTGTTCAATTGCATTTGCAAACTTACCAGCAGCCACCTCACTTACACCAGCCAATATTCATGTAAGACAATTGGGCTGTTCCAGATTTACCCCCACGTTGCCTTTGAAATCCTCAATCCTGTGTCTGCAATTACATTTGCACCAGGCATAATAAATCGCACTCAAAGAAAGATTATGCTCAAAGTTGCATGACATTTGCACGAGAAAACATGAAGATGTTCCAGTTAAAAACATCTTCCTCTGTTTGCATGTAATGCTGATTAAACCCAATGCTTATAACTCAGAAACGATGTAGGAAAGTACTGAAATTTTCTCTTTCAGTGAGAAAAGCCATGATTTCAGCAAAAACAGAACCACAGATCTCCCCACTCCAAACAGTCTCTTTTTTCAGAATCAAACCCTGTTGTCATTTAACCAGGCTGTTCTATTTGAAATTCAACAACTTTCCTGATTTTTTAGAACTCAGTTTATTGTAAAACCTGATTTAAGTTGACACAAAAGGACAAAGAAATGAAATTAAGAAAGCGGGAAGGATGGAATTGTAGCATTCCTAAAAAGGAAAAATGACAGTTCAGCATGGGAAAGCTGTGTTGACTTTGATCTAAACCCGAAATTGCCGCAGTTGCTACAAATTCTCTTGTCTCTCTGGCTGTTCAGTTCTCTTCTTTTATGTGACATTTTTAGAAAAGAGATTTTTTACATTAAAAAAAGCATTCAATCTAACCAACATCTTTCTGTTTTCCTTTTAAAAATTAAAACAGCTTTCTTCCACCAGCTTCCAGGGGAAAGCCTAGCCAAGCCAGATTTGAAAAGCAGAGTTTAGAAAATTATTCTCCATCCTTGAAAAATCAGTTATATAGAGAACTCTGGAAAATATACAATGGCTCAGACACACCTGAGTGGTCCTCTAGAAATAATCCATCCAAACAAGAAGGTAGAATCCACACCATTTGCAAACTACAAGCTCTTCTCTGTTCTTTCTACAAATCCACCAGTGCCTTTTCACCTCAGAGAAAATTCCACACCACAGGAGGTGGAGTTCAGCTAGCTGGGCCAGCTCCCTCCCCTTTCAAATATCCAAAGGGGGCCATGTGCCCACTCTTGAATGGCACAAACACAACAGTATATCAAGCATCCAAATTCCCTGGATTTATATTCCAGCCATGTTTACAACCCAGGTTAAACCTGTAGACTCTCAAATTGTCAATGAAAGCAACACAGCATGGTGCATGTTCAGACGAACAACCTCCCCCCTCCCACAGCCCAAATGCACATTCATTTTTGCAGTTAGCATACATTAAGCATCAAATAGGACCCATTTGCCTGAAGCATCCATAGCATGAGGACAGGAGCTCATAAAAGGCTGTTGACCTTCCAACCATCTTAGATATATATATATATTTATTTATTTATTAAATCGAGGGGGGAAATCACTGCATTATGAAGAGGCCCCTTAGGCCCACGGGGCAGCCTTTCTCAGGTGACATACATGCCAAGGCTCTTGGGGGCTCCTGTGATGTTTTCCAGCTCCCCAAGCTCACATTCAGCCACCCCAGGACAAAATGGACCCATCAGGTGAAGCCAAACAGCAGGCACAGTTGCAATGGAACATCAGGTCCTGATGCCTACCCAATCCAGCAAACACTGAGCAGCTCAGTCTATGGGAGCGGGACCGAAAGAGGGTCCACATTAAGGCACAAGAGGGGCTACCCCATCCTCAAGGGATGGTGCGGACTGTGCAAAAACCCACAGGCACTGCAGAGAGCTTGTCTGGAAAGACCAAGTGTACTGGACCAGAAGCCAGACCTCACATTAGTTGGAAATCAGCCTGATGGACGGACACTTGGAAAACAAGGGGGGGAAATGGAGGGGAGGCATTCACCAGAATCCCACCTCAGATTGCCTCTGTGTCAAAGACACCAGCTCTGGTGGGGTGGCTATTCTGGCTCCCTTCCCTGATGGAGGCAATTCAGCTGTTCCTGGACCAGATGAACAAAGGCACTCCAGAGCATGTGTGAGCCCAGAGGCAGCTGCTTCCAGCAGAAACGGGGTGGGGAGATACCCTTACAAATGCCACCGTGCTCTTAGGCAACTCCCCTTCTGTTCAATGGAGAAGGAGTACTTCCCTAGGGGCCGTGTTCTATTTGCTGGGGAGAGCGTTGACCTCAGGAATCCAAAGGGCTGCCCTGGTATCAGAGCTGCCCCCCCCCCTCACCGCACCATGCCAAGCAACAAAATCTCCTGAAAGAACTTCCAAAGACAAAGGGAGCCACAACTGAACTATGCTGGAAAGGAGGCAGAAGAGAAGGCAGGGGGATGTTTTCTTTTAATTAAGGCACAAAAAAGATACTTTGACTTTTGGAATTCACTTTGCCACATGGTTAAAAATTTACAGCTGTTCCTCTCTCCCACTCCTCTGAGCCCAGGGCAAGAAGAGAAAGCCTTGTGCCAAGGTAAGAGACATCACCCTTGGCAGCAGCAACAAAATCTGGTACTATATTTTGGGGTAAGGAGTTGTCAAAATATTGGGGGAAGAGGGGAACCCTCCCCATTCAGAGGCAGCAACTGCTTGCTGGGAAACAGCATCAAAATTTCAAACTCCACATTTGCACCTGGCTCCTGTACAGAGGGAAATGTAGCCGCCAGCGCCTGGCCCTCAGCATCCCCTTTAGCGCAGGATGTGCTGGACCAGAGCATCTCAGAGGCGAAACAACATCCTCCGTAGCATCTTCTCCACCAGCATCCTCTCTCTGCACAGACCAGAAAGCGCCTCGCGGGAGCAGCCAAACTTTGCTTCCTGCAAAAAGCTCCGTCTATACCGGCAACGAAATGGGGAAAGGACGAGTGGGGGTGCGGGAGGGGCAAACTTCCCGTCGCCTGCTAGACGTCTATTGCAGAAGGGGACAAGCCAAAGTAAGGAGGAGGGAGGGAGTAGGGGCAGCCCCCCCCCCTCCTCGAAGCCACCTCTGGCTCAGAGTCAGCACCCCCGCCAGCCAAAGAACTCTGTTCTTTGCAGAAATATATATCTATATCTCGACTCCGTCTTTAAAGTATTGGGAGGGTCGTTTTCAAGGTCTTTTATTAAATAATCAATCAAGGTCGCCCCCGCCCCTATTGCCAGCCAAACGCCCCAGAAAGCCCCAAACGCAATAAAATCGCCCCAAAGTGGAGTGACAACCCCCCCCAGAAGAGATAGCATGATAGTGAGCCTTGACCCCCCCTTTGTTGTCTCACCCACCGATGCGAATGACATGGGGCATCCCGTGGCAGGAGTGGAGCCAGACGAGCCCCAGGAAGAGTCCGGCGGCGACGGCAGAGGCAGTGGAGGCGGCGGAGGAGCAGCGGCGTCGGTCCAGCGACGGGAGGAGCGGGCGCGGGCGGCGGCAGCAGGTCAGCATCCTGGGCGGGCGGGCGAGCCAGCAAGCCAGCCAGCCGGGCTCCGGCTCCGGCGCCCGCTACACCTCCAGAGGCGGCGGCGGCAGCAGCGGGCGAGGCGGCGGCGGGGAGGGCGCCTCCCCTTCAGCCCGGGGCATCCTCCTGGCGGAGAGGAGCGGCAGCTGGAGCCGGACCTCCGCGGCGGCGGGGACGTGCAAGAGGAGGAGAGGACCCGGAGCCGCCGCCGCCCCGCCACGCCCGGCGAGGTTCGGGCTCCCCCTACGCCCGGTGCGCGCTCGCCTGCCTGCCTGCCTCCTTCCTCCTCGCAAGTTCCCCCGACTGGCGCTGCCTCCCGCCGCTGCCGCTCGCTCTGCCTGGCGCGGAGCTGTGCAGCCGCGTCCACACGGGGAGGGCGGGGGAGCGTGGAGGGGGACTGCTGCTCCTGCCGCCGCTGCTGCGGGAGGATCGCGGCCGAGAGGTGCCGGGACTCAAGCCTCGGAGCAAGGCACGCCCTCTGCCCGGCAAGCCCTGCCCCCGAGGCTCAGGCGGAGGGGGAAGGCACTTTGTACATGCTCGAGGGCTTGCCGGCTAGGCGAAGGGAAGGCGGCAGAAGTTCCCGGTGCTGAAGGAGCTGTCCCGGTGCTGAAAATACTAGGCTACGTGAATAGAACCCGAAGCTCTAAACGGAGTGGTCTTTTTCGACCCAACTGGAAGGCGAGGTTCTCCAGGCGCAGGCGAGGAAGTGGCCCCGTCTCCGGGAGAGGGACTTCTGGGAGACACGTGGCCCGAGAGGAGAGGAAGGGGCTGCCTCTGAACACGTGCAGAGTGCCTTTCTCTTCGCGGCTGCGGCCACCCCGATAGGGCTCCCCTTTGGGTAGCCGCCGACCGCTAGGCGGGAGGAGAAGAGGGAGGAAAGGGGGAGGCAGCGGGTTCACTGCAGCGGAACCTCCAGCTCTGGCCCTGCAGGCCTCGAAGGGGGGAGCCAGTTGGGAGCGGGGAGGGCCGAGGCGTGACTGTGGCGCCAGGCTTCCAGAAGAGACTGCGCAGCCCGCAGAGTTCGCACAACTCACACACACACCGCCCATGTGAAACGCGCGTGTTTCCAAGAACTTGGACGCGGGCAGGGGGGCGGGGGGACTTTTGCAGGAAGAAGTGCTGAAAGGAAGAGCCTCTTCCTTAGGAAAGCTGGCAAATATCCAGCCATCTGTGAGCGTCAGAGCGTGGGGTGAGACCCCGAAAAGGGATGAGCTGTTCGGTGCGCTACATCTAGAGTGGAGAAAAGGAGGTCTGGGACGCGGGAGGCTCTGGTCCCTGCACTTCCCCGTGGTGGCTAAGTAAGGAGCACTGCTTGAGCCTCCGCTGAGATAAACTCCGTTCTCTCGGTCAAGAGGGGGGATTGGGAGGATCCTGGAATCAAAGGGTGCTTTGAGACCAGGAATATGTTCATTTCAAGAGGGGTGGAGGAGCTGCAACCCTTTGCAGTGAATAAATGTCTGGCATTCGATAAGTTGCTTTCGTGGCTGGAGGAAGGAGTTAATTCCTAAGCAACTACCAGAGAGTAAGACCCACTGGCAGCACTGTTGTGTTGCCCTTGGACAAGGAAGTTGGTGGGAGAAGCTTCTCCTGTGCGTCCCTCCTGCGGCACAGAACCCTGCGCAATGAATAAATGACTCCCATTGGATAGGAGCATAGGAAATTGCCTTAGTACAAGGCAGTTGTCAGACCATTGCTCACCTTGCTCAGTACTGTCTACACTGGCTGGCAGCAGCTCTCCAGGGTTTGCAGCAGAGTTCTCTCCCAGCCATACCCGGTGATGCCAGGGATTAAACCCTAGGACCTTCTGCGTGCAAGGCATATTCTCTACCACTGAGCTATGCCCTTTCCATTTATGTGGTGGTGGTATGTGCGGCTGGAGGAAGGAGTTAATTCCCCATCAGACATCACCCAGCCTTGAAGGAGGTGACAGTGGAATGCAAAAGTACCACCAGCAAGCCAGAGGTAGTTCCAAGAACGGCCTCCTCCCATACAGGCGCTGTAGTAAACAAGCCTGTGCTGGAGCAGCAGAGAGTTTGGGGAATGTGGATGATTCTCTGCCTCCACAAAGAGGTCTTGCTGATCCTGCAGAGCTCGCCTTGGCATTCTCTCAGGGCCTCGCCTTCCAAGGCGAAGACACCAGCACATTTCATCCTCCGATTTGCTGTTGCAGAGTTCCAGCCGCAATCAAGAGTCGGGAGCGACTGGAAGCATCCTGAAATTGCTCAGCAACTGCAAAGCGGATAAATTTGTTCCAGGCAGGAAGAATCATTAACTTAATCAGATGTGATCATTCTGCATGTTAAAGGGCAAGCAAACCCACCCACCTGCTCCTGGGGGAAGTCAGAAGGGTTGATTTGTTCACCATGCAACACGAATCCACAAAGGGTTTGGCGAGATGCCAGAGAGAAATATGCATTCTCACCTCACCTTCTCTGCTTGCAGCCTCCCATTGCCTGGCTTCTAGGGGATGCTTGAAAGCTGATTAAAAGGGGATGCAGGATGGTTTGGAAAGAGGGGTCTCGGACAGAGCTGCAACGCTGCTTACCCTGTGTGGCCGCTTGTGCATTTCGAAGTTATCCTAAAACGGTTGTCCCCTTGCCCTCCACCCTTCCCATGCCCGATCAAAGAGCTTGAAGTGCATTACAAAATAAAATTAAACAATTTATGCCCAGCCAGTCAACAAGGTGCAGGGATAGGCTAACAGTAAGCACAGTCCCCTGTGCAGAGACACACTCCCATGTGTGCCTTAGAGGAAGCTCACCCATGAAATGTCAAGGACACACAAGTGAAAAATATGACTGTAGTTTGCAAAAATGAAAATAAATTTTTAAAAAGTTGAGCTCGCCTTTGAGTTAGCAAAAGGCATATGAGCAGTTCCTCCTAAGCAACAATGCAGCAGCAGCCGCAGCCGCCAGGAGGTTGATGCCCTGGAACAAGTCCAGAACAGGACAAGCTGTGCTGCTGTGAACCTTCTTAGGGAGATCATTTCAGGTTTTAGGGAAACCATTTTTATCTTTTAAGTTTTTATTTCATTAAAAGCATTTCCGAACCTCTTCATATTTTTTATAAAATCTTGAAATGGTGTGTATACTATATACAAAATAAAACAGCATCCTTTAAAACAAAATACAGACTAAAATTAATATTAAAACAATATAACGCCATTCAAGAGGAGATAAAAGCCTGGGAAAAATTATACAGTGGTACCTCTACTTACGAATAACTCTACTTACGAATGTTTCTACTTACGAATGGAGCTCCGTCCGCCATCTTGGATGCGGTTTAGATAGGATTTTTTCTACTTATGAATTTTTAGATAGGGTTGCTTCTACTTACGAATTTTTTCTCCCAATGCATTCCTATGGGATTCGACTTACAATTTTTTCCGACTTACAAATGTGCATTCGGAACACATTAAATCCGTAAGTAGAGGTACGACTGTAGGTCTTGACAAGATATCTGAAGCAGCTGGTGTTGCTGCTTTATGTCTAGGGAAAGAGGGCACCCCACAAAACAGGGGCAGCAGCATGAAATGCCCATTTCAGGCTCACAACCCTGGCTGGGACATTGTGGTATGGCATGGTGCCCCCAGTATAATTTCCTCAGGTAACCTATGTGATTTTACAGGTCTTTACAGGGGTAGGCAGTCTTTCAGGTAACCTGGTCCGAAGTTCAGGGCTTTATAAGATAGAAAACTCCATCCCTGATGCTTGTCAGTCTCACTTCTTTAACTGTGCCCAGTAACTTGGGCTTCTCTTACTAAAAATATACCAGGCAGACTAATTCCTGCCTGAATGCTTGGAAAGATACAGCCAATCAGAACTGGCAGTACCTGGCTATCAGGTCACCAGCCCTTGAATTCAAAAAGTCTCAAACTTGTTAAGGACTGGGAGTGGAGACAGCAGGCAGAATCTGTTATTATTATTATTATTATTATTATTATTATTATTATTATTATTAGGGAATCTAGTAGCTGAGCCCAGCACAAAAACTGTGTATTCACTGAAGCTGCAAAGCATAAAATCCTCAGACAACGAGGCTGCTAGCCATTGGTTTCAAAGAAAGAAACCCTACTGACCTTATCATATTTTCCTAGTCACCTGGCAACCCTATAAGGTGGACAGAAGGTCCAGAACAACAGGACCTGGTTTCACATCTTTGCATGTGCTTTGTATGTGCTGAAGGATTCCTGTTCCTGACACAGTTCACACTGGGATGCTGCTCTTAACGCTTTGGGTTGCTTAGGGACACAAAACCATTTCATGTTCTTCTCACACCCGTGAGCAAAAAGAGCAGATTTATGGGGAGACTCAATCCTATTAATTTTAACGCTGGGCTTTTCGAGAACAAAGGGAAACTGCTTACAAGAGAGGACAAATATTGAAACATTTTATTAATCTCTAGAGAAAAAGGAGGGGGGGGGAGTTGCTGATGGGACAGAGTATTTTCAAGCCCAAATCAAAACACTTTGAAAGATGATCCACCCAGAAAGAGGTGTGAAATAAGCAATTTTGCCTCAGGGGCTTTTTAGTTTTCAGCAGTAATGAAGACAAAGGAAGGGCCTAGAAGGGGGGGGGGTAAAAGGGGAGTGAATAAAATGGTTGGTGGTTGAATTAGCCACAACTGCCTGCATTTTGTTTAAATTTATATGCATCAGGTATAATACAGCCACAATCAGTGTGAGTTATGAGGCCCTGTGTACACATTACAGAGATTCATGTGCCAGAGTTTCTAAATATGCCTGGGATTTGGCAAGGATAGATTCCTCGGTCTGGAGTGCCCTCTACTGAAATGTGCCCAAGTTCTTTATGTTTGATGGTTAGAAGCTTGATTGATGGGTTTGCTAAATTGAATTTACTCTATCGGGCTTCCCTCCCCAGACACACAAACACACACACCTCCTTTATAGTGCATTCTTCCAAGATTTTGTAAAAATATTTTTAAAAACTATGTCAGCCTTCAGCTTAAAGCAGACAGCCTACACATATATAATGATTATTTAGTATGAAAGTTTTTTCAGTGTTCCTTGCAAATGGCATCAAACAAATGGGAAGTGGTGGTGTCTGAAGGCCAGGAAACATCTCTTGTTTTCCTTTGCCTTGGTTCAGTTGACCACAAGACTACCCCCATTCTTTTAACTGCTTCTTCCCTCCATCTCTCTCTTGCTGAGTTGACATAGATTGTAAGCCTCCTGACTGCAAAGGCACATGTGCTAATCATGTCCCTGCAAGGAAAGGTTGCAGCACCTGGGCCTTTTTTGTTTGGAGAACATGAGAGTAAGGGGTGACATGATACAAGGTTATAAAATCCTGCAAGGCAGAGAGAGAGAGAGAGAGAGAGAGAGAGAGAGAGAGAGAGAGAGAGAGAGAGAGAGAACTCATGAATGAAGCTAAATGTTCGAAAATTCAGAACAGTCAAAATAAAGCACTTTTTTTACACAGAGCAGAGTTAAACTATGGCCTTTGCTCTCACATGAGGCAGTGATGGCCACCGACTTGAATGGTCTTCTTACAATTCAGCTCATTTTCAAGCAAGTTATGCAGCCACACTGGTTTTTTTTAGGTGCCTACCACTTTTCTCTCTTGTGGGAATTGTCTGGATTTGTGCCTTCGATAGTTTACCTTTAAGAAACTGCCACCCATCTTGAACTCTCTTCTTTTTGAGTATTTCTGACCATGGGATCTCAGCTTGTAGCTCCTTAAGCTTCCTGAAGTCAGCCTTCTTAAAGTATGGTTACCAGATTTTTTTTCAATGATTCCGGGGACTGTTTGTTTGTTTGTTTGTTTGAAGCTGAGTAGCAACAGGGAGTCAGTAGTGGGGATGGTGAGGCAAAAGACCCTGGGCCCAAGCACACATGCATATTGTATAAAGGTGCAAAGCCCTTCTTTTGCACCCTGTGAAACATAAATGCGCAGAGTTGTTGCTTTTTTTAAAAAAACTGGGCAATGACGTGCCACCCGCCCATGACTCCCAAGCCTTCCACAATCTCCTTCCCCCTTCCCCCTTTGTTTTGACAGATCAGGAGAGGCTTGGGAGTCACAGGCGGGCGGCCGTTGCCCAGGAGGGGCCAGCCTGGTAGTGCAGTTGACTCTGGCTGGCTTCAGGAGCTGCTCTCTGCTTGCTGCCGTGGCGCAGGAGCAGCTCCAGAAACCAGCCAGAGCAAACTGCACCTAACAGGCTGGCTCCAGGCTGCTGAGCTTGCCACTGTCACGTTTCCCAGGGACAGATTTGCAAATCCGGGGACTGTCTCCAGGAACTGGACATCTGGTAACCCTATCTTAAAGTCCAGATTGCATGCCTAACTACACTCAGCTTTTCCTTGCCTGTATATGTGATGAGTTATCTCTGTGGGATCCAAATGGAGTTTTAGTCTGCCTTGTTGCCACTGGATTCCTGCCTTTCCATTGTCTTCCCTCCTTCCCCGCCCCCCGCCCTTACAGAGAAAAAATGGTCAACCCCTTGACACATATTCCAGGGGTTTCACTCTCCATCATGTGCAAAGGTTCTTTTGTGTCCCAAGCCCAGCCTCCCAACACACTGCAGCCAGTCAGCATTCTCCTTGGCTAGAGCACAATCTGTAAGTCAAAAGTACAACTCCTGAGCGTTAAGCGTCATCCTCGGCCGCGATGCTGCCTGCCCTTGCTGAATATATTTCTATAGATTTGTCAGGGAAGCAAAAGCTACTGTACAAAGTCATTACTGTACAGCTGGAAAAAGAGAGGTAAAAGCCAAGCAGGAAAATATATGACCACTGTTGCCTGCCCAGAATGTGCCCTTGAAGGAACGACAGTCATACTGTGCTGTGTCAGTTTGAAATGAACAGAACACAATTGGAGAGAGAAAGAGATATAGAAGAAAAAAAAGCAAACCCCAAGTGAATGTGCTGAACTACTAAAAACTTGAAATGGCTCCACCTTCTCCATCAGAAAGCCTGCCCAGCATAGCTGCCAAGTTTTCCCTTTTCTCGCGAGGAATCCTATTCAGCAAAATGGAATTTCCCTTTAAAAAAGGGAGAACTTGGCAGCTATGCTGCCCAGACAACTCAACTAGATCTGCACGTCAGAATAGAGCTGGGGTGACTTTGTGAATGGGTGTGCATAAGGGTGGGGGAGACTATGTTAATTTTTTTACAAGAGCCAGTGTGGTGCGGTGGTTAGTGTTGGACTAGGACCCGGAAGATACCTCGGTTCAAATACCCATTTGGCCATGAACAAAGCTCACTGCCTGTGACTTGGGTCCAGTCATTTCATTTCATGTATTATATTTCTATGCCACTTTTCACTCACACAAGTCACAAAGTGGTTTGCAAACAATAAATAACAATAACAAAGAAAAACACCACAACCACCACATGAATCACATAAAATAGTTAACAAACCATCAGTAAAACCATTACAAATCTTCAGCGAAACAACCACCTTCTATAAAACACTATTAACAAAAGAACTAAAAAGTAAGCTAAACAGCACAAGAAAAGTTGTAACATTCACAAAGCATTACAGCACTCATTATCCACAAAACAGTACTGTATTAACAATACAGTCATACCTCGGGTTACAGCCGCTTCAGGTTGCATCTTTTCGGGTTGCGCAGAACCACTAAAAAATTTCCCATGGTTTTGCAAAAAAGGCTCTACAACTTTGGGGAGGGTGAGAGGGCAGTGAGGGTGAGAGCGAGGGGCAAGAGTAGGAGGTGAGGGTGAGCGGCAAGAGCAAAGGCAATGGAGCATAATAGTGGTGGGGTGTCCTTGATTTTGCTTAGAAAAAGTTGGATGGTATGCCTGCCTGGTGTCTCACAACGTGATGAGAAGACCTTCAAGCGGACTTGGGCTGTTTCCCTGCTTTTATCCTGCTGTGCATTTCCTACAACTGCTGCTGCTGCTTCCATCCAGGGCCTCATTTTGCTCCATCTTGGTGCAAAACTTACTAGAAGAGGAATGAAGGACAACAAGGTGACCCCAAGCTTGGAATCCTGAAATGACAACCCCAAGGAACTGGTAAAACTTTGCCAGCCTTTCCTGCCTGAGGCTAGATTTATTGTGGCCAACGGAGAATCTGAAAGGAGGAAAATAATTAGGACAGCAAGAGGGAGAGAAAGCATTGTTTAAATTAATTATGCCACAGACTGCCTCTCACATGGACTCATGTGGTGGGTTTCAGTCTCTGCCAGGTGGCAGGTGGGCTCCACAGGAGACCCAAATCCCTCTTCTCCAAGTGTGGGGATGATGACGACACTAAACAAGGACGTTTGTGTTTCTTTCTCAGAGGTAAAGGGAGCTGGGAGGAGTAGGAGGAATAGGACCTTTTCCTTCATCAGGGCTGAAAATAAAACCGAAATATTGCAATGCCCTCAGACAAGTCTACTTGGAATACTGTGTGCAGTTCTGCTTGTGCTTCTGCAAAGAGGGTCATGGAGAGCAGAAAGGAGCTAAAAATGATTGGGTGGGGTAGCAATTCTCTTACGAGATCAGGGCATATTTGTGACTTCTTATTTTGAAGAAAAAAGTACTGTATGTAATAGGGGACATGAGAGAGATGCATTAAGCTAGGCAGGTTGTGGACAAAGTTTTAGAGCAAAATTTAGTCATAATGGTTGTACACACACACACACACACACACACAGAGAGAGAGAGAGAGAGAGAGAGAGAGAGAGAGAGAGAGAGAGAGGGGGGCCTGCCATTTTTTCATGCATTTTTTTACCTGTTCCTGCCCAGTAACATATGTCAAAAATAATTTGTGAATTTTGGCCAGCACATGTTTATTTGTCATCATACGTACGTTCTCACACTCTGAAGAGTCTCTTATTTGACCATTAATTCTAAGCTATTCCTGTGCACTACCTTGGCTTTTTATTATTCTAAATAAATTTAAAAATCATGTGTTGCCATTTATTTAATACCAACTTTAATAGTTTTTTAACAGTCAAGTATTGAAATAAAAAAATGGAAGTACTGCCAACTTTACTGCAGAGATCCTATCTGAAAAAGACAAATATATATCTTGCAGTTCCAGCAACATGGAACAACACACTCTGTACTAAGGTTCATAGTTATTTTTATACAGAGCTTCTATTTCTAACAGCTTTATACCTAAATCTCTTACAAGCTTATTTACCCAATATCTATATGTTTCTTGTACAGTGGTACCTCGGTTTACAAACACAATTGGTTCCGGAAGTCTGTACTTAACCTGAAGCGCACTTAACCTGAAGCGAACTTTCCCATTGAAAGTAATGGAAAGTGGATTAATCCGTTCCAGACGGGTCCGGGGAGTACTTAAACTGAAAGTACTCAAACCGAAGCGTACTTAAACCGAGGTATGACTGTAATTGTTTTCCCCACACATCTGCTATATTTATGCCTACAAATTCTGTTTTACAGTATTCCATTTATTTAGTCTGCATTCTGTCATTCTACTGCAGGCATGTCAAACCTGCGGCCCTCCAGATGTTTTGGACTACAATTCCCATCTTCCCCAACCACTGGTCCTGCTAGCTAGGGATCATGGGAGTTGTAGGCCAAAACATCTGGAGGGCCGCAGGTTTGACATGCCTGTTCTACTGTATGCTAAGATTTGTTTTTCTGCTTCCATTAAAGAAATGAAGGGATAATCCAGAATTAATATTATATTATCTGCATATAGCTTGATTTTCTCCTCTTTGTCTTGAATTTTCATTCCATGTATATTATCATTGTATCTTAAATTGATTGCCATGGATTCTATAGCTAACACAGACACAGAGTGGTGATAAAAGGCACCCCATCTGGTGCCTTTAGTTAAATTAAAGATTTTTGAAACTATCCCATTTGTATGTATTTTAGTACTTGGATCTGTATAAATAGCTGCTACTCATGAATTAAAATAATCCCTTAAATTAAACTTTCTCAAAGGAAAGAGCCATTCAATATTATCAAAGGCTTTCTCCGCACCCAAAAGCAAGGCTGTTTCCTGTTTAATATTACAAGTGTGATCTAAGATATGTATGATCTCATGAATATTATTGTTCATCCTTCAAACCCCCCCCCAAAGCTAGATTGATCCAAGCTTATAAATGAACCAGTTATAGTATTCAAATCTTTTGCTAAGATTCCAGTAAAAATCTTGTAATCGATATGCTTGTAACTAATGAATAATCCTCCACTTCTTAGGGAATGGCAACTATGCACTTCTTTTCATGATTCTGGAATTCTCTTCCTTTCAGTACAGTGGCACCTCGGGTTAAGAACTTAATTCATTATGGAGGTCCGTTCTTTAATTCATTATGGAGGTGTCGAATACTTTACTGTCCCTTTTTTAGCTGAGGAGCAAGCAGTTTCCCATCTTTATTTCCCCGTTCAAATAAACCTTATATGTATTTAGCAAAGCTTTTACACACATTTAGTTTGTTTAAGTTACTATGTAACTGGGCTTCTTTTGTTTCTTTACCAATTTGGTAATTTCCTCTATTAAATTTGTTCTATTCCTTTCCCAAATTCTCTTATAATCTGCTGCTAATGCTGTCAATTGCTCTGTAATGAACGCTTTACTTGCATCCCAAACTGTTGTTGCAGACAGCCTGTCAGATTCATTTAATAGAAACAAATTCATCAATTCTTCTTGGCATTTGTTTACTATTTCTGAATTTTTAAAGGTGAAAATCATCTGACCTCCATTGAACACACACACACACACACACACACACACACATGCCGTTCCTATGTCTCCGTGATACTATGAGGTTATGATTTGCATAGAGATTTGTCTCTGCCTTTACACTATAGAATTATTTATATTATATTTGGGGTCATCTGCAGTACTGTATATCATTGCTATTCTTAAATATGATAAATGTGAGGTGAAACAAAATAAATAGTCCCTTTGATCTTTATAATAGTGTCTCCAAGATTCAGTTAACATAAGAACTTTCATGTTGGTTCCCACAATACCTGCTAATTTCCCAAATTGTTCATTTTTACTAGTAAGATCAATCTTATTTATTGATTTCTCACCCTTGGGTTCATATAATATCACTTCTAGTAATAATCAATATTCTATTAATCAATATTATATTGATCAGTATTAGAAGCACACACTGATTTCAATATCTTTTCTCTCACCGGACCTGATAAACTTAAAAAGGATATTTCCACATGCCATTCATTATTTTTCAAATACACTGACATCCCTCAAGCCCTTTTCATACCATGTGCTATGTACCATAATCCAAGAAATCAATTTTTAATAAGTTCTCACATTTTAATACGAGTTTCTTGTAAGCAAATGACATCTGGGGTGTTTTTTTGTTTTTTTAAATTTGAAATTCTTTTCTTTATGTCTCATTATTGATATATTGAACCCTAGTAGTAATTGTCTTTCTACTCCTGCCTCTGGTTGGTAGTCCTCAAGATTCTAATAAAACAAACCTGAAAATTTGCCAGCCCCTGGGCTAAGGAACTGGATTACAAGAGATAAAAGGTGAAAGAAAGATAGATTGTACAAAAGTTAGTGTGTGAGGACTCTGCTTTGAGTGACCGTCACATTCTCTTTGCATCTGTCACATGTCTGCTCATCAGGGGTGTCAGCGAGAACAACAGATTGTCACATGTCTCACACCTTGAAAAGATCAGCAAAGGCACTAGTGAATTGTGGGTAAGGGATTCTCTTCAGCACACTACCTGCCAAGGGGCTTCATTTGACCCAAACACCTCCCTCCAGCGTTTTCATTCTGGCTTGCTGTCAGTCCTTTGGAACTCTTTGACTGCAATGTAACTGATGCCTTTATTACACATGCCGGTGTTGTGCAATCGTTCATATTCATTTTCATTCTCTTTCTGTAGAAGCAGGAAATCACCTTTCATCCTTTCCTCCAAAGATATTTCAAAACCAGCCCTTGGGATTGTTGGCTGCCTGAAACTGATGGGCATTAATTGCACCTGTTTTGTCAGGTGAGAAAATTAGAGCCTGCAGACCTGGGAGCCGCATGCCATTGTCCTTGTATGTAGTCTGCTGACTTTCTGACATGTTTGCCTTTATCCTGCCTACCAATCCTAGAGCCAAAGAAAGCACTAGCCTTTGGTGTCAAACTCAAAGCCCTTCCTCCTCCTGCTATGCAGATGCTTCCAACTTCTGAGACATCATAAAGGAGACTGGAAAAGCCATGGTGAAACTATTCAGGCAGAAATTTGAATATTTCCCACCACTCTCCAGTGTGGTGCGATTCTTCCATTGTGGACAAACCAATTTTGCCACTGAGTTGTCTCCTTGGAGGCATCCAGCATTTGTTCCAGGTACATATGCTGTTCTCCAGGGTGCTGTCTGGATATGTCCTTGTTCTCATATCCACCTGAAACACTGAACCTTTTTGAGTCCTACATTAATATGAGTCAGCTATCTGCACTATCCTCTTCCGTGAGTCATCCTCTGCCGGGGGCACTGATTGGGTGGGGCACAAGAACAGAAGAAGAGCCCTATAGCTGGATCAGGCCAGCGACCGATCTAGTCCAGTATCCTGTTCTCACAATGTCCAATCAGGTTCCTATGGGAACTCCACAAACAGGATTCGAACACAAGAGCACTTGCCCATACTGTGGTTTCCAGCAACTGGTATTCAGACGCCTTGCTGCCTCCAACTGTGGAAGCAGAGCAGAGCCATCATGGCTAGTAGTAACTGATAGCCCTCTCCTCCATGAATTCATCTTGATCTCTTTGAAAGTCATCTAGGTTGGTTGCCATCATTGCCTCCTGAGTTACATGAAGAAGTACTTTCTTCTTCCTGTCCTGACTCTTCCAACATTTAGCTTCATTGGATGTCCACAGCTTTTCCCACCCCGGGTTCAGCTGTATTCCTCAAATTTCCTGCAGTGGAACACATCTCCAGATACAGTCAAACCTCAGCTCCCGAACACCTCCATTTTGGAACGTTTCAGGTCACGAACGATGAAAACCCGGAAGTAACTGCTCTGGTTTTCAAACGGTTTTTGGAAGCCAAACAGCTTCCAGTGAGTTTTTTTTCTCCATTGACTTTGCTGACCGCCCTTTGATCCTCGGTTGTTGAATGTTTCAGAAGTCGAACGGTCTTCCGGAATGGATTACGTTTGACAACCGAGGTTTGACTGTATCCACAACCATCCACTGGAATTTTCAAAAGACGTGGACTTGATCGCATCTCCTTGTTAGCAACAAGTGCATACAACTTTTATTTCCATGGATTGTTCAGCATGATATATTTGTGGGCTGGGAGAAGAAATGTGGGTGGTGAATCTATGCACTACATATTAAGCAGTAGCACTGTTTCTGAAGAATAGAGTCAGTTCTTTGTTAATTATCTCAGAACAATCTGGTGTTTATCTAATATTTTAAAAGTGTCAGGGGGGTAAATGCAGGAAGGGAAATTTGCAAGACAGAATATTTACTCACACAGAAGGCCAAATCTTAGTTTCTTGACTGGTGGGAATAACTTAATTGGCTGCAGATATTAACGTGATTGCCAACATAACTGTGGTGGTATAGGGGGCAGAGTTGGCAATGCTTAGGTTCTGAGAAATCTAAACTTAGCTAGCAAAACAAGCATTGTCAATCAGAGACCAGAAGACTGCAAATCAGTGGAATGGCTGTGTCTGTGGGTTGGCATCTTTGACATCAGACAGCCCCCGTGCCCTTCTGCACTTCCTGCTGGGCTAAATTTTCATGTGCAGTATCCACACTTGCAACCCCATCACCAATGGCTATTTGAAGATGCATTGAAGTATTATGAGAAAAGGTCTGGAAAACAAGATTTATGGGAATTGGGCATGTTTAGCTTGGAAAAGAAAAGACTGAGAGATGATATTATAGCCATCTTCAGATGAAGATGGAGCAAAGTTGTTTTCTGCTGCTCCAGAGAAAATTCCAACTAAACATTAGACATTCTTGACAATAAGAGTTGTTCAGCAGTGGAAGAGATTCCTTTGGAAGGTCATGGATTCTCCTTCGTTGGAGGTTGTTTTTAGCAGAGGTTGGATGGCCACCAGTCAGGGATTCTTCAGCTTTGATTCCTGCATAGCAGGTGGTGGGACCAGATGACTCTGGGAGTCCCTTCCAACTCTACAATTCTCTTATTCTACATTCCATGAAGAGTTTTGCCATCTTCACTCTTTGCATGCTGCCTGTGGTGTTCCCAAGTCACACCTGGCCTTTACTTCCCTCTGTCCCATGCTCTGCTTCCTGCTTGGAACTGATCCCCTCTGAGTCCTGCCAAGGCTTACCTTCCAGGTAAGTCTTATAAATGTCATGCACAGTCCTAATGCAAACCTTTCTACTTGGCTGGGGCAGCCATTGTCCTGTATTTGAAACTTCCCTCTGTCTTTTTCACTGTAATCCATAAGTAGTGAATCATGCTCCCCCATAAAAGGCAGAAAAGTGAATTTCCACAATTTTGATTTCTTGTTAGAGGCACAAATACCTTAGGTACACAAGGGGGTTAATCTGCTTGAAATACCCCCACAATCCAGTTCCAGGGCTCTTTCTCCTCCTCCTCCTCCTTTGTCCCCCACAGGTTTTAAGAAAGAAAACTTCCATCTGTTTTCTTGACTACAAGCCCCAGGATGGTATTCTGTTCAACACAGCAGATGGGAAACGACATGTAAATTTGCAGGGTTGAGCTAACAAAACTCACAACACTGTAATCTTTATAGGGGAAGGAGTTTGTGTGAATTCTCTGCTTCATTGATCTTGTTGGGGCCTGTTCATCACCAATGCCACCCTGACTGACATGGGTTCTTGTGAATAGGGAACAACACTTTGGGCAGCCGATCTAGACATTTTCACTGTGTCTCATGAAGCCTTGGTGATAATGCATTAGAATTCTGTGTATATAATTTTTAAATAGTTAGCGTACCCTTCTTGTAGGCTTTCATCAGGTCCCCGGTTCAGTCCATCTAGTCTCTATTTAAAGGAATCACAGGTAGTGCAACATCCACCTTAGGTCTTGGAGAGGCAGTGACAGTCAGATAGATACAAACCTGGGCTTGACAGACCAATGGTCTGTCTCAGTGTAAGGTGGCTGCATGTACATTCTCAAATATTGGGGTGGGGGACATAGCTTAGGACTAGAAGTACCAAATCCAAATTCCATCTTATTGAAAAATTATATATATATATATATATATATATATATATATATATATATATATGAATAATATTGGAGAAAACTGGATATTGAAACCTGCTTAACCTAAATCATATATCCCAGTTTTACAGCGGCCCTTTAAAGTACGCTTCACGCAGAGTATACGGAGTCAGAAGTTGACCTGGCTAAGAAAACACCACCAAGAGCGTAGGGAATTATCTCCCTTATATGAAACCCCTTACTAGCTGCACACTTGTAAAAGTATGCAGATGAAAATATAAACGGTTGGGTTTATTTAACTGAAATACAAACTGACTCTAAAGAGACTTTAAACTAAAGATAAATGCTTTCTCTCTTAGCAACATTCCAACCTTCAATCCATTCCAAACCTCCCACAAACTCCCACATAACTCCCATTAAACTACCCGAGAATTAACAGCAAACTAGCATTATAACTAAGCAATCATACTAAGATTCAACTAAGGAATCTCTTAAACTGAGAACAACTGAGAGAGTGATCTACTACGAGATGAATCAAACTGAAAGATCTAACTAAGAGATGCAGAAGGCTTTCTGGCAGAGCCTTATATACAAGAAGCAGAGCCCACGCCTGTGAGCAATTAACAGAAACACCGGCACCTGTTTCTCTTAAACAGACAGTATTTACATTAGACCGGCTCTAAAGTAACTTGACTATTCAAAAAATCCAACACATCTTCTGCAGACTAAAATATCTTGGATAGCAAGGTGGAGAAATAGCTTGGAAAACCGCTGCCATTTGGAGTAGACCAGCCTTTGTCAACCTGGTGCCCTCCAGAGGTTCCAGACTACAGCTCTCAGCAGCTCCAACTTGCATGGCTGATGACCAAACCGGCGCTGTGTACAAGTGAAAGTGTGGATGAGCCCTAAGACTGATGTCTTAACAGGCAAGTCCCAAGATCAGTAATGATGTGCAATATCACCAACTGAGCTTGCTCACAACATGCTCTCCATGGATTCCCAATGTGCCACACATTTCCATGGTATTTCACTCTCAAAATCCAACAGGGGGTGGGGTGGAGCACCTGTTTAGGACAAGGTAAGATGCCCCACAGGATTCTGGTCTTGTATTGCCACCTGACAATGCTCCTTCCTGTATGACTAGAGGAATCCTCCCCTGAGTTTGGCTTGTTTGTTGTATACATTGGTAGCTAGGAACTGTGTGGGACTTGATCTTCATTTATTTCATTTTTATTTCTATGAGTAGAAAGTGGAAAAGGTGGCTGTGCTTTGAAGGAAGCAGAGGGCAAATTGCTCCCCATCCTCTTTTGGCCAGGGGGTGGCGGGCGGGCGGTTGAGGCTGGCAGAATGGCAGTTTTTCCTAGAGCAGGAAGGAATAGCTGAGCTCCAGCAGGGTCCCTGGGGAAAGCTTGCCTCCCTTTCCCTTGGCTCTTCCCAAAGTGGATAATGCACTTTGTCCTCTGCATTTTAAGTTCTGGAAACTGAACCTTGAATTTCAAGAATTTGACAGCTGAGCTGTGTGTTTTCAGATGCTGACTTAAAACTTAAGAGTGTGATAGTGTTCTCTCTCCCCCACCCTCCCAATTGGTTTTCAGTTTTAACATGATCCTGTTGGCTGCTCAGGTCAGCACACAAAATAGTTAGCTCATCATAAACAACTGTGCATCCAGCACACACACACACACACACACACACAAAAGGCTAGGCTCTGGCTGATGTTTCAGTAGCAGAGGATGCACATGCAAGGAGACAAAGGCTATGTCACATTAGAACAGAGGTTCCCAAACTTTTTTGGGCCACTCTTGGTTCCCTAGGCAAGCCTACCCTACCCTAAAAATAATTATCATAATAGCTATTTGCACAATCCACTAAGGAAGAATCACAATAAAATTCAAAACAGTAACAATTAATTAATAGAGCTGGAAAGAACCATGAGCGTCATCTAGTCCAACCCCTTGCAATGCAGGAATCTTTTGCCCAACATGAGATTCAAACCCACACCCTTGCGATGCTGTACCGACTGAACTACCCAGGCAAAAACATGGTCTCAACAGAACTAAAAACAGTTTTTCACAAATTTTTAAAGCATTTTTTTTAAAAGAACCCAAATCAACAGAAGCATTATCGAATTAGCCAACCTGCAGATGCAAATGGAAGCAAAGCTATTTCAGCTGGAGCCATAGGACTCAAATTGCTGCATTAAAACAGCAAAGGAAGGTTGCGAACAGGTGTTTCTGTCTTGCTGGTGGGTTCTCACCAGCAAGGCAGGAAAGCCACTGGATGAGGTACTACAAGAGTGCCACAGCCCCTTTGATTGAGGCATCCTTTCTTCAGGCGTGGATGCCTGGGAAAGTGTTTGAGTACTCATAAAGACACCCAATTCTCTCTAGGAAGGATGGCCAAATCATTTGCATATTCCATTTTTATTATTCCTTCCACCAAGGGGCTCAGGGCTGCATTTATTGTTCTCTTCCATGGATCCACCCCACCTGCCTTTCACCCTTCCCAACAACTCCATGAGGTAGGACAGGTTGTGGAATGGTGATAGATCCAAGATTGCCCAGTTAGGGTCATGGCTTCATGGAAGATTGCTGTATGAGAGTCTTTCCCAAAACTTGTTAAATTATCCCTGTATTGGGCAAGACCAACTTTACAGAAGGAGAGCATTAAGATTGGTGCTGAGGGTAACATCATGTGGACTAGGCTGGCACATTAAATAAGCCCCTAGAGTTTTCCCTCCCACTCACCTTGAGATCACTCTGTTTGGTTTGAAGGTGGGAAATTGAGGCAATGTGGACTCATCCAGGCTTACTTGGGCCCTTTTTCTGAGGTCCGTACTTAGCTCTTTATTAGCTTCTTATCTCTCTTCTCTCTCTCTCTTTTTCTCCATTAACCATGGCAAGGAAAAGAAATGGGGGTTGTTTTTCTGAAGGAGGATGCCTCATGCAGGAATGTGAGGGGAAGAACCATCTTCATCCTGTACAGACTCCCGTTTGCCAAAACAAGGAGTAAACAACCTATCTTTAAAATAAATGCTTTTTTCGAGTGCACGCAGCTGGTTGTTCTTCACCTAAAGCTGATGATAATCTTCTGGTCTCAAGTAATTACAATATTTTCCAGAGCAAATGATCTAAGAAGGAGATTATCATTCAACAGGCGGCAGAATACTTTAAAACACACACATACACATGAACACATGAGTATCTTTGGGCAAATACCTATTATTCAAGGGGAAGAAAAGGAGAAAGAGGCATTCTTGCCAGAGGAATTGTCTACAAACACAGTCATTTCGAGGGGGTCAACAGCTCTTTCAGGCCTTTAACCCCAAATTACTGACACTCTCATGAAGGTGAACACTGGCCTTTTTTTCTGGCTGGGCCCAGCCGCATCTGAGCTGCACTGGCAATTAGCCTTTCCAGGAAGAGAGGGCTCTAATAGCTGTTTCTTCTAAGTGCCTCATCATGATGGCAAATTAACTGGCGTGTGAGAGAGCAGCATTAGCTCTAATAACATAGCTTTGATACATGCCCTGACCTTCCATCATGGGCGGAAGCGCAGGTCTCCAACCAGAGTTTGCTGCTGCTACAGCCCGGTCTCAAGGAGGCAATTGGGGACGCAAACAGGCTACGGATTCCCAGAGTCCTTTTCGGCATGGCTGAGAGCAACAACAACTTCACCCAGTATGTGTTCATACTCACCAACATTTTAAACCCTTTGTGTTGCGAATCAACCCGGGACCTTTTTTTTGTAGATGGTATCTAGCAAAGCAGCATGACTGTATATGGTTGCTCCACGGGCAGGAAGGAAGAAGATCCTATTTCATAAATCAGCAGCACAGCACCAAGCTATGGAAGGGCTGCTAGAGGCTCTGCTCCTGTAGTTCCTTATCTGTCATGGACTCCTACACACCCAGAGCATAGTAAAAACCTGAGAGATGACTCAGGGCAGAGGAGAGAAGGCAATTTCTCAGGGACACAACCTACAGAACATTTCAAGCTTCATGGGTTCAAAAAGGATATTGTTTTCCCCTGAAAGGTGATGGAGTAATGGGTCATAATTGTGCCTACTAGCCCATCTCCCGGAGAAGGCCACTTCACTTTATATCAGCTGCAGCTCCCATTTATCAAGGGCAGTTCATGGGAAAGCAGCTTAGACTAATTCAGCAAGGGAAAAAAAATGGAGGGGTGGAATCTGGAATTGAACTGGCTGTCCTCTCAGTCATAGAACTGTAGAGCTGGAAGGGACCCAACCCCCTGCAATGCAGGGATCATGGGTAAAGATGGCCATTCAAACTCTGTTTAAAAAAAGTCCATTAATGTCCAAGGTATTTCTAGCTGGAATCCTAGTGCCTCTCTCACTGGCTGTTCAAGCCTTGGCCTCTTTCAAGAGCACACTGAGTGGCAAGGAGGATCTGCAGAATCAGCATTCTCTGATCCAAGTTTTTCAGGGGAAAATTGAAGCCATACTTCACCAGATCCAGTGCATTGATTCCGGCTACAAGAGCCCTTGTAAATAACCTCTTTGAGAGGAAGTATCAAGTGTTTTCTCCTCCAAACCAGGCGCAAGCTAGGAGAAGGTCGACCCTCCCCCCCAACCCCGAGCTGTTCCAGAATGCAGGAGTAAGCATGTTACTTCTCCTTCATAGTTGCACTTAAGATGCTCATCAGATCAAAGGATGCTATGGCCGCATTTGCATCAATGCACCTCCTAAGCAACTTCAGGGTTTTCCCCCTTCTTCTTCTCAAGCTGTTGTTTCACTGCTGTCCCCATGTAGTATAGAACATGCCTCCTGTCCTTTACTTAATCCCCCCATAAAGATCCTGGCTCCTTATTCCCCATAGTCCCACATACTGTGCTCCCTTGTTCAACCCTAATGCCCTTATAATGAGGCTCCTTTTTGGAGTTGGACATCTGAATAATATCTCAGCCCTGAGTGAGCAGGACGGTCCTTTTAAGCACTAGGACAACTAATGACATTAGAGGAACTCTTAGTTGCTGAATTGCTGGAAACATTTGTATCTAAATGCATGTCTTTTTCATTCAGATCAAAAGTTCCTAACCCCATCCCTGTTTATAGGACCTAAGAGTATGAACTATTTTAAAATCTTTTTTGATGAGATAAAATGTCTTAATTCTGAAATTTGATACCTCTGCCACATCAGACACTTTTCTCTCTGCCCTGCATTTTGTTGTGGGTTTGAGGGTCAGTCTGGATGATGCCCTAAGACCCTTCCAGTACTTGGGGTCCCGCACCCAGTGAGGATTAGAATTTAGCAGATGAGTTTGTTGAACTGGTCAAAGAAGCTTGTCTGTAAAACAATTACCTCAGCTGGCCAATTGAGTGCCCTCATTGGCATCTCAAAAGAATGAGCTAGGTTGCCAGAGCTACAACTCTAAGTGATGATGCCCTCAGGCTAATACTGGGCCTTTCCTCCACCCCTTCACTAGATAGGAGAACAATAGAGAGAGAATTAGCTGGAAAGAGGCTGGAAGCTGGAGACACAGAGACGTGCTTGCTCTGTACTGGATCCAAGACTGTGACTAATGGAGAAGCAAAATCTGTTGAGGTGCTAATGCTGAGAGCCCCTCCATCTTATGCTCAGGTTGTATATATGTGTAAATACACCATGTATTCTAAAGACATCACAGTCTCCACTGACCTTTATTCCAAAGAAACCAAACCTGGGAAAATACTTGGAACTCCTGGATTATCCCACTGCTCCAAGATTGGGGTGGCACACAAAAATATGCCTCAGAATAAAGTTTCAGGATTTCCCTTTGCTCACCTCTCACTTAAAATTATCCTGCTCCTCTCTGTTTTCAGGCAAAATGCTGCAATTCCAGGCATGGGACGGAAAATGTCAAATTGGCCAGCAAACTCCCCAGAGTGATTAGCTATGCTAAGAGGACATTTTGATGCATGGAAATTACCCAATTTTTGCACCTCTTTCCCACCCTATTGCTGTAGGTGATACATAATGTTTGCTTTTAAATGTATGTAAATTGCAACTTGGATACTGCTATGTTTGTAATTTGTAGGCTTAGATGTGGTTATTTCTGAATTAGCCCACATAGATTTTGTAAAACATGCAGTTAGGTGGACGCAAATTGGACCAGGTTTCCATTCTTAGCACTGTGCTGAGCTAAACCTTAGTATTTCTCATTTAGTACTATTACGAGCAATAATAATAATTTAATTTCTTGCCCACTCTTCACCCTGAAATCCCAGGATGGGTTACAAGAATTTAAAATAAAACATATAAAACATCTATTAAAAATCTACAATCACAAAAATAGGGAAGATTCTAAGGCCAAGGTATCAAAGGCTGTGGTACAGAGGTATTTCTTCACCATTCATCAAAAACTCTATCATGGAATTGCCTGATGCACCTCTGTGGGAAGCAGGTTTCACAGCTTAGGGGCCACCGCAGAGAATGCCCTCTCCTGGGCTAGCAGCACCTTCCCAAGCTTCTGAGGGTGGAGAAACTACCAAGAGGACTCTTTCAGTTGCTCTAAATACCCCCGCTGGAGGTGGGAAAAGGCTCACCCTTAAAACTGGATACCAAAACCAGAGATGGCAATGAGCCCAATCTGACACCCTGAGGCCTTCCTTTCCATAGCATTAGTATGATGATGATTCATCATTTATGAAGGCACCTAAAAATTCCTAAGCATCATGTACAGATTAAAACCAAAATAGCACTACTCCTCAGAATAAATCACTGGCCAAAGAACTTTCAGAATCTGTGCCTTTTTGGTGCACCCAGAAGGATTAGGCTTCCAGGCTTCCTGTAAAAGCCATCAAGCTGCTACATTGCCCATCTTCAGGTACCTGCTGGCTGGGTGGGGCCCCTTCTGAGTCACAAGGCACTTTCTTGCTTTTGCTGCAATAACAGCAGATGAATGCCGCCCAAGACTGTCGGATGCCAAGCACCACAATGCAACTCTCTTTCTGGAAGCTGACTTCAGAACTGCCTCGCTGCTTTGCTCTGCTGGACAGCTGCCTTGCCTTACTTGGAAGATTATGAACCTACCCCAGGCATCCCCAAACTGCGGCCCTCCAGATGTTTTGGCCTACAACTTCCATGATCCCTAGATAACAGGACCATTGGTCAGGGAAGATGGGAATTGTAATCCAAAACATCTGGAGGGCCGAAGTTTGGGGATGCCTGACCTACCCCTTGTCAACCACCAGAGAAAATACAGCTCAAATTATCCCAAGTCATCCAAAGGGAGATCAACACCTCGTAAAAGAGAATGGTTGCCATGAATTACTCCTAGGCTGGACAGCCATGCTGAGGACACAACATTTTATGCATATATATTGTTTGTTAAAATCCCAACATAACACTTCTGGAAAATTTTCTATTGATGGTGGAAAATAATGTGCTGTGTGTGAGGGGTGGAGGAGAAAACCAAGGCTTTGAGAGAGGAGATGCCACTCTATAGGCTATTGAGACACATATAGCAACAAGGGGAAGTTATTGTGTTGAAATTGCAGAATCATCTCATGCTGCTATAATAATTACATTAAAACAGGAGCTTTGAAAAGCAGCTCACCTTCAGATCACTGGCTGGTTGGTAGGGGGCCATGCTTTGTTTATTTAATCAATGGGGGTGCATGGCTAATGGTTCAGAAAAGTTTGGCTCCAGGCTTAGAGGCACTAATAACTCTTCCATTCAGATGATGGAATTGATCAGCAAGCCTAGCCTATTTGTGAACGATTATTGCAGAATTGCGGGAAGTAAAGTCAATGTATGAAACCAATCCCCACACCCACACCCTACCACACACACACACACCATGCAAAGAGACTTGCCTGCAGACTATAAAGCAGAAGATTGGATGGGCAAGATAACAGATCATTCATAACTGTTGGTCAAAATTGCATTGTGGCTATTGAGCGTTTGAAAACGAACTATAAGTAGCGTTTGCTATTGATTTCACTTTTTGTTAGAAACAATAAAGCTGACACATAGAATGGAGGAGAACAGACTGGTATCGATCCTGCTCTCTTTTGAACAACTTCACTGCAGAATTTGAGATCTGATTTTAATGTGGGATTTATTAAGGCTTTTTTTCACACTCTTCTACAATGCACTCCTTGGGCACAGGTGGTAAGGATGCATCAAGGCTGGAATAAGACCTTCTGAAAAATGGCAGTTTTTGTAAAAGTTGGCCATGAGTGAAACAAACTGTGCTACATCCACCCTCTGAAGAAGATACAGCAGTGAATATATTTTGAGAGATGACAAAGGTTTGGATTGAGCTTCTCCCACCAAGGGCCAGCCAGGACACATCAGTGTCATTGTCGTCATCAACATCTCTTAGGCTGTGCACATTTCACACTTCCCTTGGACTCCAGTGCACTCCCACTGCTGGTGTTTGAAGCCATGTACACATGACATTAGCCATAATCCATATCCACCCAGTAGTATCTTGAGGAATACTGCTGTTTGATGTGCTTTCCCACATAAGAGCCTGCTGGATGAAGCCAATGGCCCCTCTAGTTCAGCATACAGTTTGCACAGGAGCCAACCAGATGTCTGTGGAAAACCCACAAGCAGGATTTGAGCACAAGAGCCTCTCCCCTCCTGTAGTTTCCAGCAAGCATTGCTCCTCCTGACTGTGGAGGCCGTCGTGGCTAGTAGCCTTCAATAGACCTCTCCTCCATGAATTTGTCTAATCCTCTTTTAGGTCATCTAGGTTGGTGGCCATCACTGCCTCCTGTGGGAGTGAGTTCCATGGTTCAACAATATGCTGCATAAAGAAGTCCTTTCCCTTACCTTAAATCTTAAATCTTACAACATTCAGCTTTGTTGGATGTCAGTGTGTTCTAGCATTTTGAGAAGGGGGGGGGGAGAACTTTTTTCTATCTGCTTTCTATATGTCACACACCATTTTTAAAACTCTTGCTTGCCTTGAAATCAACTTCTATTTGATTTTAAAACCTAAGCTGAGGTATGCACATTTGAGACAGCCATTGCACGAATCCAGATGACAGCTTCATGAATCGGAGTTGGGGAGCGGTAGGGGCAGGAATCAAGCAGGCAGTGCACATTGGATGAACACACCCCTGCCCCATCTCTCGTGTGTGCAGATATGTGCAACTGTGACTTGCAATGCATCGGGAGAGAAACAACCTCACTGCATTTTAAGCCACTGGCATGTCCATAGTTCCGTAACACGGCACAAGGTTTGCCATCGCTCTTGGACTGCTTTTGTGACATTTTTCAGGCATGTGAAGATGCATTGGCTTGAGAGACCAGATATGAGCTTCTGAGCATATGAGGATAGCTTTACTCCAAAAAATGGATTTCTGCAGGGTTCAGCTTATAGCAAGCTGAATCTTTGCTTTACTATGGAACAGAGCCAGCTGTGAAGGGATGTGAGCCTTGCCACTACGAAAGACACACACACCCAGAAATAGTTGAGAGAGGTGAAGCAAATGTGGGCTGAGCCGTAAGCCATGGAGTGAGAGAATTGAAAAAACAGTTTCACCCTGTGCTTAATTCTTCAGCACAGAATCACGGAATCACAGAGCTGTAGAGTTGGAAGGGACTCAAAGGGTCATCTAGTCCAAGCTCCTGCTATGCAAGAATCACAGCCAATGGGTCCCTGACAGATGGATCAAGCATCTCGCCCTGGATTCCTCACTATCTAACAAGGCTGTGTGAATCTGCGCATACTTTGCAAACAATTTTTCCCTCTGTCTCCTCACAATGTTGCAGTTTAAATCAGGTTAAGGATTTGATTTATCTAGAGACATCTGCTGTTCCGTGCACGTCCCACTTTGCATCAAGGCAAGCACCACCGTGCTAATAAGATGGCTATTACTTCCATTTGCCTCTGATTCATTCCGCACCCTTCCCTTCTAAACGCACCTATTTGCTTCCACCTCCCCCTCCACTCTTGGATAATAACAAATAGACAGTATTTCACCCATGAAGGGGACCCCATATGCTTATATGCCTCCCCTCCCCTCCCACCTTACAAGAGGCCTCAAAGACCCATCAGTATTTCAGGCCTTCCTTACATGCAAAAAAGAAAGGTAATCACCCTTCACGGGTGAGGCGCTCAATGGGGAGTCATGTCGCATTATTCTAAATTAAACCAATTCTCTTTCTATTTTTTAGTGCCTGCTGCTGAGGAGTCGAAAGGTGGGGAGAGTGACTGTGACCCAACCAGGGGGCCTGGCTTTGGCTGCCTTCCAAGGCCGACAGAGGAGCCTTTGCCAGGAAGGAAGGAAGGAAGGAAGGGCAAGGGGCATGTGGAATGCACCTTATTCTTCTGACAGGTATATATCCATGTGGCAGCCTCCTTGGCAACATTCTCACAGCTGATTCTGCCATTTAGAAGGGTGCAATGAACAGTCTGAAATGATTGATACAGAATCACAGAATCATATAATTGTAAGAGTTGGAAGGGGATCAAAAGGTCATCAGGTCCAACCCCCTGAGATGCAGCAATCACAGCTAAAGAATCTCCGACAGATGTCCACCTAACCTCTGCTTAAAAACCTCCAATGAAGGGCAGTCAGCCACCTTCCAAGGTTGTCCATTCCACTGCTAAACAGCTCTTACTGTCAGAAAGTTCTTCCTAAGGGTTAAGTGGAATCTTCTTTCTTGCAATTTGAATCCATTGGTTTGACCCTACCCTCTGGAGCAGCAGAAAACAAGCTCGCTCCATCTTCCATTTGACAGATCTTCAGCGAGCTGAAGATTGCAATCATGTCACCCCTCAATCTTCACTTCTCCAGGCTAAACATACTCAACCCCCTCAGCCATTCCTTGGTTTCCAGACCCTTGATTATTTGGTCACTGTCCTCTGCACACCTTCCAGCTTGTCAATATCCTTCAACTGTGGTGCACAGAACTGAACACAGGACTCCAAATGGGGTGTGACCAAGGCAGCATAAAGCAAATAGATGTGCATGTGGACCAAAGGGGGGATCATTTCTTTGAAAGCCACCCATATCAAAATCTCCCTGTCTATGAATATTTATAGGTCAAGGAGAAAGCAGAAGTAGAAGCTTCCCCCACAACATACTCAAAATCTATAGGCAGGGATTCGGGGGGACGGGTCATGAACAGCATGAAGCATCTGGATACAGCTGTGGTTTTTAAACCAGGCTTAGGGGGTCTATTATAAAAAAATTCCTTCAGTAGCACCTTAAAGACCAACTAAGTTTTTATTTTGGTATGAGCTTTCGTGTGCATGCACACTTCTTCAGATACAGTGGAATGGAAGTTTCCAGGCACTTATGTAGAGAAGGGGTGGGGAGGGGGGATCACTCAGAAGGGTGGTGGAAATGGGTGATTGACTGACTGATAGCTGTTGATGACCGCAAACGACTGCAAATGGTTTTGCATGAAAAAGCAAGGGTTGAGATGGCTGAAGATCGCTTATCATGTATAATGAGATAAGAACCCGATATCTCTGTTCAAACCAGGTCCCTCCATGGTTTTGAGCTTGGTGATAAGTTGCAATTCAGCAACTTCTCTTTCCAGTCTATTTCTGAAATTCTTTTGTAGTAAGACAGCTACTTTGAGATCTTGTATAGAATGTCCTGGGAGATTGAAGTGTTCTCCTACTGGTTTTTCTGTCTTCTGGTTCCTGATGTCAGATTTATGTCCATTTATCCTTTGGCGTAGGGTTTGGCCTGTTTGTCCAATATAGAGAGCTGAAGGGCACTGTTGGCATTTGATGGCATACACAATGTTAGAGGATGAGCAATTAAATAGTCCTGAGATGGTATGTTGGATGTTGTTGGGGCCAGTAATGGTGTTGTCTGGGTGTATGTGGCAGCAAAGTTGGCATCTGGGTTTATTGCAGGCTCTGGTACCAGTGTCCATGTTAAGTCTGGTGGTTGTATTATTGTGGGTGAGGAGTTGTTTAAGATTGGGTGGCTGTCTGTAGGCAATGAAAGGTCTTCCTCCCAGAGCTTGAGAAAGGGAGCGGTCATTGTCCAGGAGAGGCTGTAGATCTCTGATGATGCGTTGTACTGTTTTAGCTTGGGAGCTGTATGTGATGACTAGTGGTGTTCTGTTATTTTCTTTTTTGGGTCTGTCTTGCAGCAGGTTCTCTCTAGGTATCTGTCTGGCTCTGTTGATCTGTTGTTTAACTTCATCAGGTGGATATTTTAGTTCTAAAAAGGTTTGCTGTAGATCTCTTAGGTGAGATTCTCTGTCTGTAGAGTTGGAACAGATGCGGTTGTAACGTAAGGCCTGGCTGTATACGATGGATTGTTTGGTATGTTTGGGATGGTAGCTAGAAGCATGTAGATATGTTTGTCGGTCGGTTGGTTTTCTGTATAAGGTGGTGTCTATACGTCCATCCTGTATTTTTATAGTAGTGTCCAAAAAATGTATTTCTTGCATAGATTGGTTCATTGTTAGGTTGATGGTGGGGTGAAAGTCATTGAATGTCTGGTGGAAGGTTTCCAGGGTCTGTTGTCCATGTGTCCAGATAATAAAAATATCGTCAATGTATCGCAGGTACAGGAGAGGTTTGAGTGGGTAGGAGTTAAGGAAACGTTGTTCTAAATCTGCCATGAAGATGTTGGCATACTGTGGGGCCATGCGGGTGCCCATGGCTGTGCCGCTGATCTGGAGGAACAGGTCATCACCAAATTTGAAGTGGTTGTGGGTAAGCGGCACAGCCATGGGCACCCGCATGGCCCCACAGTATGCCAACATCTTCATGGCAGATTTAGAACAACGTTTCCTTAACTCCTACCCACTCAAACCTCTCCTGTACCTGCGATACATTGACGATATTTTTATTATCTGGACACATGGACAACAGACCCTGGAAACCTTCCACCAGACATTCAATGACTTTCACCCCACCATCAACCTAACAATGAACCAATCTATGCAAGAAATACATTTTTTGGACACTACTATAAAAATACAGGATGGACGTATAGACACCACCTTATACAGAAAACCAACCGACCGACAAACATATCTACATGCTTCTAGCTACCATCCCAAACATACCAAACAATCCATCGTATACAGCCAGGCCTTACGTTACAACCGCATCTGTTCCAACTCTACAGACAGAGAATCTCACCTAAGAGATCTACAGCAAACCTTTTTAGAACTAAAATATCCACCTGATGAAGTTAAACAACAGATCAACAGAGCCAGACAGATACCTAGAGAGAACCTGCTGCAAGACAGACCCAAAAAAGAAAATAACAGAACACCACTAGTCATCACATACAGCTCCCAAGCTAAAACAGTACAACGCATCATCAGAGATCTACAGCCTCTCCTGGACAATGACCGCTCCCTTTCTCAAGCTCTGGGAGGAAGACCTTTCATTGCCTACAGACAGCCACCCAATCTTAAACAACTCCTCACCCACAATAATACAACCACCAGACTTAACATGGACACTGGTACCAGAGCCTGCAATAAACCCAGATGCCAACTTTGCTGCCACATACACCCAGACAACACCATTACTGGCCCCAACAACATCCAACATACCATCTCAGGACTATTTAATTGCTCATCCTCTAACATTGTGTATGCCATCAAATGCCAACAGTGCCCTTCAGCTCTCTATATTGGACAAACAGGCCAAACCCTACGCCAAAGGATAAATGGACATAAATCTGACATCAGGAACCAGAAGACAGAAAAACCAGTAGGAGAACACTTCAATCTCCCAGGACATTCTATACAAGATCTCAAAGTAGCTGTCTTACTACAAAAGAATTTCAGAAATAGACTGGAAAGAGAAGTTGCTGAATTGCAACTTATCACCAAGCTCAAAACCATGGAGGGACCTGGTTTGAACAGAGATATCGGGTTCTTATCTCATTATACATGATAAGCGATCTTCAGCCATCTCAACCCTTGCTTTTTCATGCAAAACCATTTGCAGTCGTTTGCGGTCATCAACAGCTATCAGTCAGTCAATCACCCATTTCCACCACCCTTCTGAGTGATCCCCCCTCCCCACCCCTTCTCTACATAAGTGCCTGGAAACTTCCATTCCACTGTATCTGAAGAAGTGTGCATGCACACGAAAGCTCATACCAAAATAAAAACTTAGTTGGTCTTTAAGGTGCTACTGAAGGAATTTTTTTATTTTACTTCGATCCAGACCAACACGGCTACCTACCTGTAACGGGGTCTATTATGTTTTACTTGAACTTTGCAAACACTCCTGCATTTTTGTTACAGCTGCCAAGAGAGATGATGCTTGAAAGACTTCTCAGCTACAGCAATCTGTGACTGCTGTCCATCCCATGATCCATGCTGTGGCTCTGATCTCATATGGGAGCAAATTATGCACACAGACAGAGATATAGTTTTTGAAGTTTCCAGAGCAGCTACTGAAAAGGCAAGTTGTTTTCCAGGGGGGAAAGATATTATTTAATGAAGTGACTAAAATGTCTAACTGGTACACAAAATTAAAAAGCAATCCGGACCTTGCCACAATCCCGGGAGAGAGGTAAGCAAGACACATCAGGAAAGAGGGAGACAAAGGGGAACTGAATTTGAAGAGTGGCTTGGCTTTTCAGTCCGGGATGGAGACCTCCAATGAGCCTTGACTCTTCAGTATTTCCCTCTATTATTTTTGTGATGTTCTGGATGTTTGCCTGAAAGCAGTTATTGGCCCACAGTTTAAGAACCAGCATGGTTATAGAAGCAAAGAATCATTGAATTGTAAAATTGGAAGGGACCCCAACCGTCAAGTAGCCCAACCCCCTGCAATGCAGGAACCACAGCTACAGAATCCCTGATAGATCCCTCGTCATCCAAGAGATGCGAGATTGTAGCCATCTTCAAATATCTGAAGGGCTGTCGCATGGAAAATATGGGGACGATATGCAGTTGGGGGGGGGCAGCTCCCATCTCTTGCAGGGATGCAATTAGTGCCAGCACCTTCTGTCAAGAGTTTGGGTGTAATCCTTGGTGCCTCCCTTTCTATGGAGGCACAGGTTGCAGCTACAACAAAGGCGCCATTTTTCTATCTCCGCTGTGCTAAGCAGTTGGTCCCTTACCTCTCTCGCCCTGACCTCGCCACTGTGATCCATGTGACGGTCACCTCCAGGCTTGATTATTGTAACTCACTCTACGTGGGGCTGCCCTTGAAACTGACCCAGAAACTCCAGCGGGTGCAGAATGCCACAGCGAGACTCCTTACGGGGTCTTCGCTGCAGGATCACATTCATCCAGTGCTATACCAGCTGCACTGGCTCCCGATGGAGTACACAGGATCAGGTTTAAGGTGCTGGTTTAAACCTTTAAAGCCCTATACGGCCTAGGACCCTCGTACTTACGGGACCGCCTCTCCTGGTACGCCCCACAGAGGACCTTACAGTCTGCAAATAATAATGCCTTGGAGATCCCGATCCTCAGAGAGATTAGGTTGCCCTTGATCAGGGCCAGGGCCTTTTTGGCCTTGGACCCAGCCTGGTGGAACGCTCTGCCACAAGAGATCAGGGCCCTGCGGGATTTGACATCTTTCCACAGGGCCTGCAAGACGGAGTTGTTCCGCTCAGCCTGACTCCCCTTTTCTTTTTGTATAAGAACTAATATGAAAGAGGCCTCCCAGCATTTTCACAGGCCCATATAAGATCAGCATAAACAGTTGGGCCGATGAGCACTTATTGTTCCCAACCCTAACCCTGCGGAAAGCTATCTAATTAGACTTTAATTTGATTTTTACCTGTTTTTAGGAGGTAATTTAATTAATGTTTGATTTTATACTAATGTTATATATCTGATGTTAGCCACCCTGAGCCCGACTTTGGCCAGGGAGGGCGGGATAAAAATAAAAGTTGTTTATTATTATTATTATTATTATTATTATTATTATTATTATTAGCTTGTTTTCTGATGCTCCACAGGGTAGGAGGTTGGAAGGCTATCAGTCATAGATGCTATAGCTGACAATCTTGCATTGCAGGGGTTGGACTAGAAGACCCCTGGAGTCCCTTACAACTCTACAATTATATGATGATTTTAATATGTTCATTATTTTTACTTTCATATTCTATTCTTATTCTAAATCCTTTCAGGACTGTTGGTTGTGGTATGCAATGCATGTACTCACTAAACCTCACCTAACGCCTGTCTTCTGTGTCAGTACTTGATACTCACAAATATTCTTGCTTGCCTAACTGGTCTGTGCTCGAAGTGGGAGGGTAGCTTCCTGCTGTCTGTTGGGCTTCCCTCCTGGAACAAGTAGCCAAGGTTGAATGTGGGCCAAAAGCTAGCTATGCTGCTAATGAGAGGATCATGAGTCTCTGCTGGGCAGAGGGAGAAGGGTCAGCCTGTGTCTATCATCCTGACAGATTGGAGGACTTGCTGCCATCATCCTGGGACATCACACAGCAAGAAGACAAGAAACAGTAACAAGGGTGAAAGGTGTCCTGTTCCTTTCCATCACTGATGGCATGACTCACCCTCTCTGCTCCTTCCCATAAACAAAACCTTAATGCAAAGGACATCTTGCAGCAGTGTTTGGCAATGGCTTTCATTCTCAGGGAAGGCAGATGCTGCGGTGCCCTGAGCAAGGAGCAGCGGCAGATCTTGGGGTCTCAAATTTCAGCCACACCCTGTGTGACACCAAAATCCAGCACTCCTCCAACTCTCATGCTTAGTTGCATAGTTGCAAGCCCCCGCCCCTCCAACACTCCCCTAAATCTGCCTCTGCAAGTAGAAGTCGCTAAAGGAACCTCTAGGGCAGGGGTAGGCAACCTAAGGCCCATGGGCCGGATGCGGCCCAATCACCTTCTCAATCCGGCCCGCGGATGGTCTGGGAATCCGCATGTTTTTACATAAGTAGAATGTGTCCTTTTATTTTAAATGCATCTCTGGGTTATTTGTGGGGGCTGCCTGGTGTTTTTACATGAGTAGAATCTGTGCTTTTATTTAAAATGCACCTCTGGGTTATTTGTGGGGCATAGGAATTCGTTTATTTATTTTTTCAAAATATAGTCCGGCCCACCACATGGTCTGAGGGACGGTGGACTGGCCCATGGCTGAAAAAGGTTGCTGACTCCTGCTCTAGGGGGTCTCTCTTGTGGGAGAACTGGGCTGATCATAGAATTGTAGAGCTGGATGGACCCAAAGTCTCATCTAGTCCAACTCCCTGCAATGGAGGAATCACAGTTAATGATGGTGAAGTTGGAGAGTGCGGGAAAGGAACTGGTCAATAGAAGTCTCCAGGCTTGGAATGGCGGTGACTGGGGAGCTGTGCTGACCCAAAACATGCAACCCAACTAGATTACTGCAATGTGCTCTAGGTAGGGCTTCCTTTGTATTTGATCTGGAGGCTGCTGTTAATGCAGAATGCTGCAACATGACTGCTGACTGCAGTGAGACCTTAGCAGCATGTAAGACTTGTGCTCAAAAAATTGCAGTGGTTGCTGATTTGCTACTTTGTAAAGTTCAAGGCGTCGTTATTAGTACTATTTGCAGCCTACCTGCAAGATCGCCTTACCCTATATGTGCCCACTTGATGGCTTCGGTCGGCAGAACTGGTCCTCTTACAGGTGCCAGATAATACTCATTCTACATTTAAAAAAACCCTCAATATTTTAGTGTGACAGCCCCCACACTTTGGAACTCCCTGCCTGTTGATGCCAGGCTTGCACCTTCCCTATGCTCTTTTCAGTGCCTGCTAAAAACATTCCTGTTTGGGCAAGCCTGCTCAGATGTTTAGAAAACTGATGTGAGTTTTACTCTTGCTTTTAATCTATTGGTATTTTAATATTTCAGAAGTCTTCTTTCATTGGTTTTTAATTTACTGGTTTTAACTTTGTGGTTTCATCTTTTTTGCAAACCGCTTTAATGTTCCCAGTTTTTGTTTTGTTTACAGACAAGCAGTGTATACATTTTATGAAAATAAATGAATAAATAAAATTCTCTCCTTCCCTCCCTCTCCTGCCCATTCTCTCCCCCCCCCCAACACACACACAGTGCCGGATTTACATATAAACTAAACAAGCTATAGCTTAGGGCCTCACTGACCGAACCCAAAGGATGCTCATCAATGGCTCCTCTTCATCCTGGACAGAAGTGACAAGTGGGGTGCCACAGGGTTCTGTCTTGGGCCCAGTCTTATTCAACATCTTTATCAATGACTTGGATGATGGGCTTAAGGGCATCCTGAGCAAGTTTGCAGACAACACCAAATTGGGAGGGGTGGCTAATTCGCCAGAGGACAGGATCACACTTCAAAATGACCTTAACAGATTAGACAACAGGGCCAAAGCAAACAAGATGAATTTTAACAGGGAGAAATGTAAAGTACTACACTTGGGGGGGGGAATGAAAGGCACAAATACAGGATGGGTGACAGCTGGCTTGTGAAAAGGATCTAGGAGTCTTGGTAGACCACAAACTTGACATGAGTCAACAGTGTGATGCAGCAGCTAAAAAAGCCAATGCAATTCTGGGCTGCATCAATAGGAGTATAGCATCTAGATCAAGGGAAGTAATAGTACCACTGTATTCTGCTCTGGTCAGACCTCACCTGGAGTACTGTGTCCAGTTCTGGGCACCACAGTTCAAGAAGGATATTGACAAGCTAGGGGGTAGAACTGGATGGCCCTTGTGGTCTCTTCCAACTCTATGATTCTTGGGCCCCCCAAAAAAATCTAAAGGGAAAAAAACCTGGATGTACATTTCCAAAATACTGTATAAGATTAAAAAATAAAAAATAAAACCTACATACAGCAAAAGTGTTTTGTGTTGTGTAGGCTCCTATGATGTAAGTGCCAAGCGTACGGAAATGACACAGTGGAGGCAAATGTGGGGGTCATTGTGACTCCCATGGGCTAGACCTGTCTGCTTTGCATTGCTGTCACTCTGAGCAGCACCCAGGAAGAGTCTCATTTCTTCCTGCTGTGGATGCATCTGGTGGAAGGCTACAGGGTAATGCGGAAAGAGTCGCAAAATGGAAGCCCCAAGCAAGATTTTAATGCAGCTGGATGAAAAACATGTTCTAGAGCCCTTCATCCTCGTGCATCATATCTCATCTCCCCCCCCCCTCCGCCTTGAATGAGCTGTGAATCATCTTCCACTCAGCTTCTTTTGCCGTCCCTCCTCTCCCCACTCCTTCTTCACCATTGTTTTCCTTTCACGGGCTCAGCCACACTAAAGGGAGGATTGGTGCTTTTTGTGTCAAATCCAAACAATATCTGTAGATTGTTGCAATGCTATTGACAGCTTAATTCCTCCTCTTGTGCCTCCCATACTTCATTTATGAAAAGTGCTGTAATTATCCCCCCGGCCTGTTGCTGGAGAGACCATCATGCACACAACTGAAAAGGACTCCAAATGGGAGCACCTGATGGCACAGAAGAAAGACTTTCTGCTGCGCAGTGTTTCTGGAGGTCTGAATCCTCCATTTGCTTTGGTGCCAGTGTGTGTGTGTGTGTGTGTGTGTGTGTGTGTGTGTGTGTGTGTGGAGTGGAACTCTGAGCTGATTTGAAACAGCTTTGGCTGCTCTCCTGCTTTCTCTTTCTGCCTACAACCAAGCAATTGACAGAGCTGCCTCAATACATTTTGATATGTCAGCTGGAAAATTGAAAAGTCACCTCCTCGTTGCATGAGGTTACAAACTGTATGTTGGTGCAGAGTCAGCCCCTTGTGGAACGTGTCCAGAGGAGGGCAACCAAAATGGTCAAAGGCCTGGAAACGATGCCTTATGAGGAACGGCTTAGGGAGCTGGGTAGGTTTAGCCTGGAGAAGAGAAGGTTAAGGGGTGATATGATAGCCATGTTCAAATATATAAAAGGATGTCATATAGAGGAGGGAGAAAGGTTGTTTTCTGCTGCTCCAGAGAAGCAGACACGGAGCAATGGATTCAAACTACAAGAAAGAAGATTCCACCTAAACATTAGGAAGAACTTCCTGACAGTAAGAGCTGTTCGACAGTGGAATTTGCTACCAAGGAGTGTGGTGGAGTCTCCTTCTTTGGAGGTCTTTAAGCGGAGGCTTGACAGCCATCTGTCAGGAATGCTTTGATGGTGTTTCCTGCTTGGCAGGGGGTTGGACTGGATGGCCCTTGTGGTCTCTTCCAACTCTATGATTCTATGATTCATCCAGCCCAGGGTTTAAAACCTGGAACCCTTGCTCATACAGTAGGTTCTGGGTCAGCACATGCAAAGAATGGGTGAGCCAAATAATTTCCATAATTACAAAGTCCACTTTATTACCTAAAGCTCATAACATGCACCCAAATGTCTCAGCTCCCTTTGGGGGAGGGTGTTTACTAGCGACAGAGCCATTGTGGTGTAATGGCTAGAGTGTTGGACTATGACCTGGGAGACCAGGGTTTGAATCCCCACTCGGTGGTGAAGCTTACTGAGTGATCTGGAGCCAGTCACCATCTCTTAGCCTAACCTACCTCACAGGGTTGTTGTGATGATGAAATGGGGAGGAGGAGAGCCTTGTATACCACCTTGAGTTCCCTGGAAGAAAAAGGTGGTATATAAATATAACATAAATTTAGCAACAACAAGAACATCTCCTTATGGATTTCATAGTGCCAGCTCCTCATCGTGGCTTAGTTGGCCCACCCAAGTAGTGCTGCCCTAGCAAGCAGCATATATTGGGTTGGGCTGAGCGCTATGACCATGACCAAATAACTACCTTTATTCCTTCACTTGATAGGGGAGCAACTGGTTCTTGGAGACAGGGCTTCTTCTCACGTTTTGAGATACTGTCAGAAGGCCTCTGCTGACATACAAAGGCAGATGAGATCTGTAAGAGGAAAAGGAAGTAGAAATTCCGGAGGGGAACAAGAAACCCACTGTCAGTGAGACCAGTGTCATGTATATAAGGGTATGATGGCCTGAGAACTAAACTGGTCAAAACCAGTTTATGAGGAACCTAATGACTGAGCGGAACACACCTCCAGATAAGGTACAAGGAGGAGTCTGTATGAGGTGAGGTGACATGTCTTGGGGTAGCAGGCTCCAGATAGAGCCACTCTGGGCGGCTTCCAACAAAATATCAAAATACAGAAATCCATCAAACATTAAAAGCTTCCCTAAACAGGGCAGCCTTGAGATGCCTTCTAAAGGTCTGGTAATTGTTGTTCTCTTTGACCTCTGGTGGGAGGGCATTCCACAGGGTGGGTGCCACTACCGAGAAGGCCCTCTGCCTGGTTCCCTGTAAATTGGCTTCTCGTAGCAAGGGAATCGCCAGAAGGCGCTCAGCACTGGATCTCAGTGTTCAGGCAGAACGATAGGGGTGGAGACGCGCCTTTTCCTTTGTGTGCCCACTGCCACACACTCACCAACCACCCTATCACCAGCCCATGGCTGCCTGGCTTGCTGTTGGCGCAGCAAATCCACACATTGCTGCCAGGTGGCAGGCAGGCATGTGGGCGGTGGGAGGACACACAGTGGTGGGGATGTAGCAGAGGAAGAGGAGGTGGGTGTGGCAAGGTGCACAGTGGTGGCTGAGGGGAGGCATTTTCTGTCCTGGGCAGGTCCTGGCAATGACATCACTAGGGATTGATGCATTGTTTTCTCATCTGCTCATCTTCCAAGGTGATATAGGGTGTCAAATGCCAGCAATGCTTTTCCGTACAATAAAGTGGTCAGTCTACTTACAATAAAGTGGTCAGTCTCTATGAAAAATGGACACAAATTGGACAATCAGGACTGGACAAATTGGACAATCAGAAACCCGACATACAGTACTAGGATTGTCTGTAACTAACCATCCTCTGTTGGCCATATTTGAACAAAGAAACTCCAGAGGGAACCTCCAGCATGAAACTTCTGAATGTTTTTTTCTCCAGGGAATCCACCTCTAACACCTGTGACTTGAATTGAGATGATGGAATTGTATTGCACTGCATGTGCTAAATAGCTCCATAATGCCAGGACATCTGTGTTGCTTACCACCAATGCTGCCTTGTTTGTTGTCGCTGTAGCTATTTTGCTTTTGCGTAATCACCACTGTCTATCCATTCAATTTCCTTCTTGCCTCACTCTTCTCCATTCCCCCATCATAGGCCAGTTCAGGATCAAGTTCCAGGCATCTGATGAAGTGGACTCTGGTCCATGAAAACCATGTTGCAATAAATTTGCTGTCCCTCTTTAAGATGCCACATGACTCTTTGTAGTTTTTGTTGCCATAGACTAATATGGCTACCCTTCTGGATATTATCTCAATGGGCTTCTGTCCAACGTGGAATCTCATGCAGTGAGTCTTTGATGTGATCCAGCAGGGCTTTTATTGTGTTCTCCACTGCAAACACACTATTGTGTTTCTGATGTGAATCTTTTTCACAGCCCTACCTGGAAATGCCAAGGCTTGAACCTGGGACCATCTACATGCCAAGCAAATGCTCTATTGCTGAGCTATGGCCCATCTTCCTTCTCCAACAACTGCCTCATTTTCCCAGTCCCTTTGCGTTCAAACTCCTGCAGGATGTTGCTCCAAACTGGCTCAATATTCTCTCCCCCAAATCCTTTTCTGACACCTCCCCCCACAAACTGGCTTCAACCTTTGCTGTCCCCTGAAATGTCTCTCGGCAATAATCCTCTTGCTCTCAAGGTGTCCACTCAGTCTTCATCCTCCTTGACCTCTCCAATACCTTTGGTACAGCTGATCTCCTCCCTGTCCCTCCCTCTCTTTCTCTCTGTATGGAAAACGTCCAGAAACTTAAAGTAATCCAAGCTTTCACCTGCTTTAATCCTGCCACATCACCATTGTAACTCGCTCTACGCGGGGCTGCCCTTGAAGCTGACCCAGAAACTCCAGCGGGTGCAGAATGCCGCAGCGAGGCTCCTCACGGGGTCCTTGCCGTGGGATCACATTCATCCAGTGCTTTACCAGCTGCACTGGCTCCCAGTGGAGTACAGGATCAAGTTTAAGGTGCTAGTTTTGACCTTTAAAGCCCTATGTGGCTTAGGACCCTCGTACCTATGGGACCGCCTCTCCTGGTATGCCCCGCCCTTAAGGTCCACAAATAACAACATTATGGAGATTCCGAGCCATAAGGTGGTTAGATTGGTCTCGACTAGGGCCAGGGCCTTTTCAGTACTGACCCCGACTTGGTGGAACGCTCTTTCACAGGAGACCAGGGCCCTGCAGGATTTGTCATCTTTCTGCAGGGCCTGCAAGACAGAGCTGTTCCACCTGGCCTTTGGGTTGGATTCAGTCTGACCCCTGTGTTTTCCTCCCTCATGGTTTTGATTTATGGACTACTTAAAATGAGGCTGCATTTTAAATTTTAATATTGTATTTTAATCTGTATTTTAATTGTTTTATTTTCTTTTATGTCTTATTGTAATTTTATTGGTGTTAGCCACCCTGAGCCCGGTTTTGACTGGGGAGGGAGGGGTATAAATAAAAAATTATTATAATATTATTATTACGGCTGGCACTCCCACAAGGTGAGGTGAAGTAATTTGTTTCAGGCAGAGGATCTGCCCCTTGATCCCACCACTGTGCCGCTATTGCCTCAGTAGACCACTGCTAGTCCGGTTGTGGCTTCACCCATGCCCTTGCCACTGTGTCGTGGCAGCAGTGTGGGTACAGCAGCAGGCAAGGGTTTAGTTTTGGCAGTGCCAGCTGCATTGCATGGGTGCAAAGATGGGGGCATGAAGGGACCCAAATCTGTGGCTGGTGGGACAGCAGTAGAACATTTTGCCTATAGCAACAAAACATTCCAGGCTGCCCCCTGTATCTCCCCTTCTTTGGTTGCCTGGCCTATCACAGAATTCTAGAGTTGGAAAGGGCCCAAAGGGCATCTAATCTGACACCCTGCCATACAGGAAACACAGATAAATTATAAGCTGCTCAACATTTGTGGAGAAGGTTCTGCTGAAGAGAAAAGACTTGGTCAGGATTGGCTAGATGTGGAGGAATATCTATGGAGACAGCTGGTCTCTGTGGGACAACAGCTTTTTCTTCTCTGCGATGAATCACTTTTTGTCCATTAAGGTTGACATTCTAGCCATCTCCTATCACTTCGCTGGAACGACAGTAGCCCAGGTAAGTGCCACAAAAAACAGCATCCCACCATGTGTTCACTATCACTTACCCACAGCAGAAAACAGAAGGGGACAATTGGTTGTTCCTGAGTGTACAGGGCAATTGGCTGCTCTTGGGAAGAGAAAGGTAGAGCCAGGACTCCAGGCAGAGCCCATGTGAGGCAGAACCATCTTGGCAGGCTGGGACAGAGGCATGGAGATGGTGTCTAGGACACCGTGAACTTCATTGCTGCACTGCTGTGGGGAGCAAGCCCCTCTTGAGATGGAATGCTCTGAACTCTCTCCAAGGTAGACCCAGCTGTAAATATGTGTGCAAGAAACGATATTTCTTAAAGGCACTAGTCTCTGTTGTGCCTTGATTTCCCAACAGAAACACAACCCTGGGGGAGCACCTGAAAGACCCTGGAAACTTGCTACCGCTCAGCAGAGATTGGGGGGGGGGCACAACCTTTGTAATGACATTCATAGAGTATACCCGGCTAACATATCTCAGATACTTCAAGGCTGCTGTTCTTGAACTCCATCGTATATCTAAAACTCTGGGCAGTTGCTGCCATTTACCTAGGATCTGTGCCAGTTTTCATCTCAGAAAAGGCCAGAGGTTCTGTGGGTGATGTGCAACTTCAGCAGTTCTTCAGATGCTCCATTTCATAGTTCGTGGTCAACCCAGGACACCTGGGACTGGCTAATGAAGTGATTTAAGTGGCCACCTTGATAGACACTGACATATCTGCTTAGCCCAGACTCAGAGGACTTCCTCTCTTTCTGTGGCAAAACAGATAAGAGTGTGCTCTCTCTCTCACTTTCTTTCTCTTTCGAGCAGCTGAATAAATAACACGCCAATCAATGAGCTGCAGTTCATTACTTAAGTAGCTACTTGAATCTTTTAAATGCTCGTATATTTCTTGTGGGGAATAAATTTCCCAGGGAAACATCTAAGATTACAAAGCCTGAAAGGATGTTCGCTGTTTTTGGCCCACCGAGGTTCCCTTCCACAATGAAGGAGTAAGAATGTAAGAAGAGCCTACTGGATCAGGCCAATGGCCCATCTAGCTCAGCATCATGGTCTCTCAGTGGCCAACCAGATGCCCCAATGGGAAATCTGCAAGCAGGACGCAAGCACAAGAGCCCTCTTCCCTCCTCTTGGTTCCAGCAGCTGGTATTCAGAAACATTACTGGCTCTGTGGAGGCAGAGCATCACCATCATGGCTAATAGCATACTCTCCAACCTTCCTCCACTTTCAGAGTCCACCACCTTCTGAGGCTGTCCATTCCGCTGTCAAATAGCTCTCACCTCCAGGAAGTTCTTTCCAGGGTTGGGCTGGCCATTAGGCAGAGTGAGGTGGTGGAAGTCCCCAAGGCAGCACCCCTGCAGGTGTTCTGCCTGGCCCGCTGGCTCTACCAGCAGTGGAGAAGTGGCAGAGGTGGCAGGGCAGGCGGTGCAGGTGGCACAGGTGATGGTGGAAGCAGCAGGTTTGGCAGTGCTGGTGGCAGAAGTAGCAGCAGGGCAGCACTTCCCATTTCACCTCAAGTGTCAAAACAGGATGTGCCATCGCTGGTTCTTCTGAATGTTTAGCCAAACCTCTTGTAATGTAAATGGTTCAGGTCCTACCCTCCGGAGCAGCTTGCTCTATCTTCCAAGAGATGGTCCTTCAGATATTTGAAGATGACTGTCATATCAGAGTTTTCATGCCCTGGGTCATCTTGATCACCCTCCCCTGCACACCTTCCACCTTGTCACTATTCTTCTGAAATGGTGGTGCCCAGAAATGGCCACAGGACTTCAGGTGCAGTCTGACCAAGGCAGAACAGAGCCTTTTGGTGCTTGCTTTTGGGCTCCACCACCTGCTACCTACTGAGATAGCTCTGTCAGCACCAGACAAGTGCTTCCGCTGCTTGGATTGGGCTCCAGGTGAGCTCCCCAAGACAGCCTGCAGGCTTTCAGCCGCCCCAAAACAGAGTGAGCATTTCTTGCCCTTGACCATGAAAGGCAGCTGGCCCAGGTTGGCGAATGGTTAACAATCCCCTTCTTTGACATTTTCAGAAAGTTTGCTGCTGTTAAATGATTCATACACTCTGGGCGCTGCTCTGCCTGTAAACAACATTGCAGTCTCCCGTGTGTTGACGTGCACTTCCCAGGAATCCCAAAACAGGCACTTCCAGTCCCCTCCCCTCCCTGTGTCACGTCACCAGCAATACGCAGAGGGGGTTGTGGGGAGTGGTGGCATCTCACATTCATATTCTGGAGGCTGAGCCTCGAGCAATTTTTGCAAATTGTCCCTGATGAGCATTGCTGCATATATCTCATATTCCAAGCCCTTTAATATTGCACTTAAACTGTGTTAGCAGAGTTGTCGGAACTGTGTAAAGAAGCAAAAAGACGCCCCGTCACTCATAAGGAGAAGCCTAGCAATTAAAGGAAAGTGATCAGGAAAGAGACGTTGGGGTTGTAGTCAATGGTTTGACAAAAGTGTTGACCCAGCTGTGGCAGCCGTGGGAAAGGCAAATGCCATGTTAGGGATCATATGGAAAGGAATTGAAAATAAAACTGCCAATATCATAAGGCTGCTACAGAAATCGATGCTGCCGCTACACTTGCAATATTTTGGATAGTTCTGGCCTCTGCACCTTTGCTCAACTCTGCAAAGACACGGATTCAAGACATCACTGCCTATCCTTGCACTTGGAGGTTTGCTGGCTGTTCCACGAAAAGGTTTTAAATTGGGTCTTGCAACTGAAGAAGGAAGTTTTTGGAACTAGAAGGGAACCTGTTGCACCAGGTGGATGACAACAACTAGTGTGCACAGCTGCTATAGTTGGCCAATATCTTTACCCAGTTGAATGAGCTCAGTGCTGGTAAGCAAGGCTACAATGACAATATCCTCACTATTACAGGCAAACTTGCTGCGTTTTTTAATTTAAAAAAGGCTCCAGCTCTGGTGCAGAAGAGCGATACAACATAATCTCAAAATGTTCCCACTTGTGAAAAAATTAAAGACAAGCAATGAATTGTACGGCCTCATTCAGGAACATCTTGCAACACTGGTAGAAAAGGTTGGTCATTACTTCCCATTGTTGTCTATAGAAAATTTTGACTGGGTTAGAGACCCCTTTGCGAATTGCAGTGGTTCAGGACTGACATTGAATGCGTTTGTCTGCTTCCGCAGACAGTTTTTCCAGGTCATGTGGCCAGCATGACTAAGCTGCTTCTGATGAAGCCAGAGCAGCGCAGGGAAATGCCGTTGTTGAATACAGTGGTACCTCAGTTTATGAACACAATTGGTTCCGGAAGTCTGTTCATAAACTGAAACGTTCATAAACTGTTCCAGACGGGTCCGCGGAGTACTCAACCTGAAGCGTACTTAACCCGAAGCATGGGTGTAATTGGTTCTGGAAGTCTGTTCATAAACTGAAGCGTTCATAAACTGAAGCAAACTTTCCCATTGAAAGTAATGGAAAGTGAATTAATCCGTTCCAGATGGGTCTGCAGCGTTCGTAAACCGAAAATTCGTAAACAGAGGTGTTCATAAACCGAGGTCCCACTGTACCAGCAGTGTATAAGGATTTCTCACAGATACCTGAATGGCAACCTGTCTCCTGTAATGAGATAAGGGCCCTTATTTCCTGCATGAAATCATATCATCATATAATTGTAGAGTTGTACACATGGTTCTCCCCCTCCTCAATTAATCCCCACAACAACCCTGTGAGGTAGGTTAGCAAAAAGACACGTGACTGGCCCGAGGTCGCACCTGGTGAGCTTCTTCATGGCTTTGGGGGGGGGTTGAGCACTAGTCTCTTCCAGGTCCTAGTCCAGGCTTCCTCAACCTCGGCCCTCCAGATGTTTTGAGACTACAATTCCCATCATCCCTGACCACTGGTCCTGCTAGCTAGGGATCATGGGAGTTGTAGGCCAAAAGCATCTGGAGGGCCGAGGTTGAGGAAGCCTGGACTAGTCCATTCAACATGCTAACCACCACACCACACCTTTTAATGGATGGTGTCCCCCAAGCTACACTGATGGATATGCACCTGGGGGTATTTCACCCCTGGACAGGCCACACCTTAGGTGGCCCATCCACACCAGCAGGACTGTCACCATGTTTCTCCCAAGGCTTTGTTTTTGCATAAGGCACTGCCAAGCATGCTGGACCCATGCCAATAATTGCCAACTATCTGTATGTGTTAATGAATAAGGAAGTGGTGGGATGCATCATATCCCCACATCATATATCCACACCAGCAGGCAACTGTCCCCTGGGAGAGAGGTCCATTTTGACTGGTCCAATGCTCTGTTTTTGCCTGAAACACTGTCAGGCATGGTGCCCCCATGCCCAAACTTGCAATTTTGCATACAAATGGACAAGGAACTTGGAGGTGTCTCCCAAACTAAGCCTTTGGTCACTCCAAATCACACACCCACACTTCCAGGAATCTGTCCCTGGTGAGATGCTGTAGCACCATCTTGATCCCAATGTTTTGGCAAACTGCATGCTGGTCCCACTCCACTATATAGCTGACGATGTAGGCAGATTGCATGGATCTATGAACCCTCAAATAACCCTCGGGTAATGCAAATGACATGTTCACACCACCTGGAAAATATCCACTGCAATACCTTCTCACTGTTCTCCCAGAATAGCTGAATGCACAAGCCGTTTCTCTGTTCAGAAATCCCAGGGAAGTGCCTTTTCTCGGATGGATATTTTACAAAACGATTCCTCTCTTTGCAGACCTACAAACCAATCGTATTAATTGTTCCTTTAAATTGCACAGGATCACTCCAAAAGAATGTTAATGAAATTTCCTTTTAACTGTACTCAAGTTAATTTTTAATCAAAACTGACAGGAGCAATTTAAATCAGGTGCCACCACTTTTCAGAGACTCGACTACAGGATGAATATTAAACCAATCGAGACGGTTTGCAACACTAATACCGTTTAAATATGAACAAGCCACTGTGCGGCGAGGTTTAATTATTAACATGCACTCAGAAATGCCAGGTTTCACCATCACCACCACCACTCATGAAAGAAGCTTTCCCCACCCGCCACCTATGTTCTGGCAGCTCAATCTGCGTGTGCAGCAGCAGCACTAGTGGACACACATAGGCTTCCCCTGGCAAGGAAACTCAAGCCCCAGTCACACACAATAATGTGATTGGGAACTTGACTCTGTAAGTGAGACAATCGTGCTCTGCCAGGGAGAAAGCAAAGACCAATTTCAGGAACATCAAGAGCACGTAACAGGGTCTGGAATTGCCGCAGGCATTTGCACCCCCAGTCTAAATGAAAGATCCCTTTTCAAGGCCAGCCAAATATCTCTGGGCTTTCCATACAGCATTTCCTACAGCTGATTGGTGCTCATAAATCACCCTTCCAAGGAGACAAAGGAAAGACTAACTAGAGGAAAACAACGAACAGCTGGAGCACAGGGGAACCATCTCAATGGGTGGGTTGGATTCCTGAGTCGTTGTGGGAAGGGGGCTGGGTGTTGTTAGCTAGCTTAGCCACTCCCTGGGGCTCCCTCTTTCCCTCAAAACACAGGGGCATCCACATAAGAATATACGAAAATGTGGTTTTAAGCAGATTGACTTAAAGCACTGGAATCCAAGCTGTTCTATCACCCTTCAACTGAAGGTGATAGGCATGCTTACAAGGGTTACCCCTTCTCCTTGCATGGCCACTTGCGAAAGGTTGACATTTAAAGGGCATTGATCTGCTGAAATGCCTGGTGTCCTTTCCCTGGGTTCAGATGGCAACAGAGGATCGCTGTGAGATCTGACCCAGATGCATTCATTCAGGAGAGAGTGCAAGACCAAGATCTAGCCCACATCTTGGATGCAAGATGGGTATTCTGGGCTCGAGAAAAGGTTAAAGAGAGGTGGACAATCGATGTAGCCCTGTTTAGATTTTCAAAGCATAGGGAATCTCAGGATTTAGGAAGGAGAAAGTGTGGGGCAGCAGTAGTTTGAGAAGGATGCCGCATAGACAAGGGGGAATTTAAGGAGGCAGAAGGGATTCACAAACCACATTAAGAAGAAGAAGATTTGGATTTGATATCCTGCTTTATCACTACCCGAAGTCTCAAAGCGGCTTACAATCTCCTTTCCCTTCCTCCCCCATAACAGACACCCTGTGAGGTGAGTGGGGCTGAGAGACTTCAGAGAAGTGTGACTAGCCCAAGGTCACTCAGCAGCTGCATGTGGAGGAGCGGAGACGCGAACCCAGTTCCCCAGATTACGAGTCTACCACTCTTAACCACTACACCACACTGGTTGATGTATGGACACATCTAAGACTCTTCCATCCTGCCTTGAACCCATTCAGTCCCATAAAGAAGATACAATTTCTACTACATATCCTTGGAGAAGGCTTGTGCCTTTTAGTTTTGAGAAAAGTCAAGTAAAGGTAGACATGATTGAGGCATATAAAATTACATCTCTAGATCTCAGGGGCAACCAATGAAGCTGAACATTAGAAGATTCAGGACAGAACAGACAAAAGACAGTCCTTCTTGACACTGTACATACTTAAACTCTGGAAGTTGTTCTCACATGAAACAGTGATGGTTTTAAAACAGGATTAGACAAGGATTAGATAAAGCTATCAATGGCTGCTTACCACAATGGCTATGTTCTACCTCCACCACTGAAGGCAGTAAATGCCTCTGAATGTCAGTTGCTGGGAACAGCAAGTATGGAGAGGGTACTGTTGTACTCAGGTCCTGCCTTCTGCTTTTCCATTAGGACATATGATTGACCACTTTGAGAACAGGATGCTACACTAGATGGGCCATCACACTCAAGGCATGTACAGGGTAAAAAACAGCTTGGTGTGGAGTGGAGTGCAATAAAGCTCTTCATATCCATAGATTGTTGATCCATGCCCAGAGTATACTGGGGATGCTTCCAGACAGTGTTGTAATACTGTAAACAGGTCACTCAGGTATTGCAAATGGGTAACTGGCAACTGGTTGCTGTTTTTGTTTTGTTTTTCAACATTTCTGATTTTCTCTGGAAAGGGTAAATCTGGATTAAATGGCCAAACTTGGGGAGGGGTAGATATAATACAGCTTGGCAACTTAATGTCAGAAACATTGTGCTGATGCTGCAAAAAATGTACCCACATGAGGCTCACCTGCCCCACAGTAAATCCCCACCTGGAAGCATGGTGGGTCTTTGAAGGAGCCCGTTGTGTGCACACAACATGCACACCCCTGGCATTTGTTTTGTACACTTACGGATGCTAAATGCAGAGCCCATGCCCAACATTTATTCACCTAATGCAGAGTTAAGCATCCCTGACTATTTCTGGAGTGGGCATGATCAGATACGTATTCCAAGCCCTCTGCATTATCTGAGACTCAAAGAGGTTATCTAGGAAGCTTATGGCTGGGCTTTGAACCTGTCCCTCACACACAACCACCCCCCTCCCCACCACATCAAACCTGGGAAGGACCAGTAATTTCCCCTAGTGGTTTTAGGGGTCCCACCCACTTGTGAGACACTTACCCCCAGCTGCTGCTTCTTCCGTAGGTCTAGTAACTCAAGAAGAATTGTGCATAGAGAAGCAGGAAAGGAACTGAAGGTCAACTAGGGTGCAGGAGAGTGGGTTGGGAGTTGCTGGGATAAGCTCCTCAGGCATCCAGCTGTAGGGGCTCTGGGATCATCAGCACAACATCCCAGAGTATCTCCTGATTGGCATCCTTAGCAGGGCTCCTAATAATTTAATTGGCGAGTAGTGTTCATGGGACCACCCCAATATATTTTGCCACCTGAGGCAAAAGACAAAATTGCCATGGGCCAGGAGTCTGCTTTGCCTGCTGAACAGGGGGAGAAGGCAGAGTGATTCCACCTGCAGCTGATCAGCCTTCACAGAGTTCTCAGCAGCAGTCAGATGCTGGAAACAGCGCCTGTAGTTCCTGGCTCTACCTTGCTGCTTCCTGCTCTCCATCTGGACCCTTGGCTCTGTGACCATCTGGATTCCCTTATCTCTGGACTGGACCCGTGTCTCTGTGACCATCTGGATTCCCTGATTTCATATGTGTCCAGACCATCTGGACTGATTTCGTATGTGGATTCTGCTCTCAGGCAAGAGTTCCCTGAAGACTCCCTGATTGCTGCTGAGTCTCAGCGATGGGACTCGGATGGGGCTACGACAAAAATGGTATCTGCCTATTCCATACATAGAAGCTGATCAGATGAATCTTATTTCAACCCTGGGGGCAATACAGTGGTACCTCGGGTTACAAACGCTTCAGGTTACAAACACTTCAGGTTACAAACTCTGCTAACCCAGAAATAGTACCTTAGGTTAAGATCCTTGCTTCAGGATGAGAACAGAAATCGTGCTCCAGTGGCGTGGCGGCAGCAGGAGGCCCCATTAGCTAAAGTGGTGCTTCCGGTTAAGAACAGTTTCAGGTTAAAAATGGACCTCCGGAACGAATTAAGTTCTTAACCAGAGGTACCACTGTAGTCTAGTTTTGAGGTGCAAGTACATGGCTCCTCCAGCACTTTGCTGCCAGTCCCTGCCATGCACTATTTGCTATCTGAGGCAAGTGCCTCACTCTACCTAATGATAGGGACCCAGGTGGCGCTGTGGGTTAAACCACAGAGTCTAGGGCTTGCTGATCAGAAGGTCAGAGGTTCGAATCCCTGCAATGGGGTGAGCTCCCGTTGCTTGGTCCCAGCTCCTGCCCACCTAGCAGTTTGAAAGCACATCAAAGTGCAAGTAGATAAATAGGGACCGCTCCGGCGGGAAGGTAAACGGCGTTTCCGTGCACTGCTCTGGTTCGCCAGAAGCAGCTTTGTCATGCTGGCCACATGACCCGGAAGCTGTCTGCGGACAAACGCCGGCTCCCTCGGCCTATAGAGCGAGATGAGCGCCACAACCCCAGAGTCGGACACGACTGGACCTGATGGTCAGGGGCCCCTTTACCTTTACCTTTACCTTACCCTAGGTGTACATTTGCATGTGTCCAGCTGGCCCAGTCCTTCCAACAGAGCAGGACAAGCAGGAGCTGTATAAATTCTTCCTGGCCAGGTTGATATTATAACTCTTTGCTGAGCCGTGCTGACATTAATAAGGAGTGCCACAAGCAATGAATTTTATTGTGGCAATATTTATTATAGATGATATATAGAAAGAGAGGGGTTGACACAGCCTATCCCATGAATTATGTTTGTTGCAAGGAGTCAATCTAATGATCTAACTGGAAATAAATTATCCATGATGCATTTTGAGGGGGCTTGGTTTTTCATAGTGGGAGTGGGTTTTCTTTGCAAATGTTCTGTGCTGGGGGGGGGGCATTTTGAAAGAAAGGGGAACGGTGGCCAGAGTCCAGCCCTCACATGTCTCCTCTCCTCTTCCTCGCCCACCTGCCATTGTCAAGATGTTAATTTAAGCTGCAATAAAAGGGAGGCTGTAGATTTAGGAGATCGATACGTCTTCCTGTTTCAGGAATGGACAAAATGAAGATAATTGCCATTTTGCAGTTGCTGTGGGAACCATAATTTTAAGATTCCAGGCTTTTTATGAACCCGCAATTTCCACTCGAGCTGCATTTAAGCAGGTCCTGGAGCTGTGGTTAAGAAGGGCCAGCCAATATGTGGTTAGCAAGAACATGCAAGGAAATGAGAATTTTCGGGGGTGGGGGGGGGAGATTTGTGTTCTCTTGCTTCTGACACACACGCCTCAATACCAACATTAAAAATGACAAGCATGTATTTCTTTGGGAGCCAGTTCAGAAGGCCTACCCATGTTGCCAGTCCAACCAAGGAGAGCCAGTGTGTTGTAATGGTTAGAGCATGGGTAGGCAAACTAAGGCCCGGGGGCCGGATCCTGCCCTATCGCCTTCTAAATCTGGCCTGCAGACAGTCTGGGAATCAGCATGTCTTTACATGAGTAGAATGTGTCCTTTTATTTAAAATCCATCTCTGGGTTATTTGTGGGGCATAGGAATTCGTTCATCCCCCCCCCAAAAAAAAATAGTCCGACCCCCCCCCAAGGTCTAAGGGACAGTGGACAGGCCCCCTGCTTAAAAAGTTACCTGACCCCTGGATTAGAGCATCAGATAATAGTTCGGGACAAGGACTTTTGTTATTTGGTTTATATTATGTATGTATTGTCTAAAGGCCAGCTTCTGGCTGGGTTATGGTGGGATATTTCATTATTTACTTGCATTGTGTTGTTATATGTTGAAACAATTTAATAATTAACTTTTTAAAATTTAAAGGAAAAGAAAAAGACAGTGTGTCAGACTAAGACCTTAGAGACCAGAGTTCGAATCTCCACTTGGCTATGAAGCTGACTGGGTGACTTTGAGCCAGTCACTTACTGTAGCTTAACCAGCCTCACAGAATGGTTGTGGGGGGTTAAATGAGAAGGGGAGGAACAATGTACACTGCATTGAGGACCTTGGAGGAAAAGGTGGGATATAAATGTAATAATTAAATGTTCATGGCTCTCCACACCTGACCGGGAGGTGATGCTTTGAACTATCAAGTGGGGACAGCTCAGGGGCACATTGTGGCTCTGATACAACAGTTCATGCTGTGTGTGCCTATGACATTGCACACGTGTGCGATGCCAAAAGGAGGCCAAGCGCCTAGCCCAGCACACCGAGCATGGTGGCATACCAGGCAAGCGTCCTGCAAGCCGGACTGCAGCATGGCTGAGATGGGATCCACCACAGCCGCTGCCACAGCAGTCATGATCGACGACAGGGGAAATGGTGGCAGCTGTAGGGCTCCCCAGCTATGGGGAGGTTGGCTGCTTGCAGGCACGCCAATGCTGCGGTCACTGTAACCACCACTGCCAATAACCCTGCAGTGGCAGCAACGGGAGGAAGAAGCAGAGGCAGTAGAGTTGGTGGTGGTAGTCTTTGCTCAGCTTGCATTGGAGGGAAGAAGGCGCAGCTCCACTCCTGCACCAACAAACTAGAGAAGCAATATTATTCCTCTCTGTGTGTCACTAAAAGGAAATAATGCCAACCCCAATGAAAGACAAATCCATGTGACTTTTCACCTTTGGCATAAGAATGTTTATGGCTGTTCTTACACACACACACACACACACACACACACACACACCAGCTTTTCCATATGGCCACGTGGCTCAGTTGCCCTCCTTGTAAACAGATCCAACCCCTTCTGCAGCTTCGTTGTTTCTCTGCACCATTTCACTGGTATGTGGAGCCCCTCTTTCTCCCCCTTCTGACATCTTCCACTCCCGTCTCTGTTCATGACAGGTTTTACAACTCCCCTTCAAGGAAATGAATGTTGCATATACATCATTTAGATGGGCCGCCCTTTGAGTGCTATTGAGCCTTGCCAAATATCACCTCTTGTGCTGCCAGATGGGGCAAGCGAGTGGCCTCCCTCTTGCCATTTTTATGTCTGCTTCACAGCCAGCCTTATAACCTTAATCTGTTATTACCAGAGGCTGCTCCCCACCCCCACTGAGTTATATGGACCAATGGATCTTTGCTTGCTATATAATCACAGTACAAAGGAACAGAAATTTGCATCCTTGGGCTCTATCCAGGTTTCAGTTTGTGCTAAAACAAGCCAGTCGTTTCAACCACTGAAAAACTGGGTTTCATTCTCCAGGCCTCTACTTGCTTCACTCACCAATGCTCCCACCCTCTCACCAACCCACACTTCTATTCCTTTACACCTTGTGAACCTCTCCCTGTACATCTTGCCAAACTCATTTCCCTCTCCCTTTACACCTTGCAAAGAAAAAAAGGACCCTAGGCCACCCACCTGCTCACTTTT